>NW_017729032.1:141136696-141141134 GCF_001723915.1 Gavialis gangeticus
GGAGTACTGCATCCAGTTCTGGGCGCTGCACTTCAGGAGGGATGTGGATAGCATAAAGAGGGTCCAGAGGAGGGCCACTTGTATGATCAGGGGGCAGCAGGGTAGGCCCTGTGAGGAGAAACAGTGGGACCTGAACCTGTTCAGCCTACAGAAAAGAAGGCTGAGAGGGAATCTGGTGGCCACCTACAAACTTGCTAATGGGGACCAGCAGGCAATGGGAGAGTCCCTGTTCCTCCCAGCACTATCAGGAGTTACAAGGAATAATGGCCAGAAGCTGACTGAGAGTAGGTTCAGGCTAGACGTCAGGAGGCACTACTTCACAGTCAGGGCAGCTAGGATCTGGAACCAACTTCCTAGGGAAGTGGTGCTAACCCCTACCCTGAGGGTCTTCAAAAGGAGGGTAGACAATCACCTAGCCGGGGTCATTTGACCCCAGTACTCTTTCCTGCCCATGGCAGGGGGTCGGACTTGATGACCTGCTTAGGTCCCTTCCGACCCTACCAATTATGAAACTATGACTCCCCAGGGGCCAGGATTTCACCCACAGATTGATGTAGTTCTATTGTAATATTTTCCCTTCTACTGTATCTCCTTACTGCAGCCTTACCTAATATTTTCATCTGGTTTTTGACTGATACTTCACATTGCACAGACTTATTAAGGTACCTAGTGTGCCCACTAAGGCTTCTAGTTCTGTTCCATTTTGATGCCATTGTTTGAGTATTTTAATTTTTTTCTTCCCACATAAATTGTCTTTCACTTCTTAAGGTCAAATTTCATTTACCAATGGGTTGTCCAATTAGATATTTTTATGAGTTTATTTGTTTTGTTATACGTTGTTGTCACATAGCCTCTAGGTACATTTATATTAATATCTCTAGAGTAGGTGGACAGGACCAGGTGCGTTTTGTTAGGTCCTCTTGGCATTTCTAAATCCTTATAGTTTTTGAGTGCCTTAAATTTTGTATCTGATATTTTTCACTTCTATTAATCAAACTGTTAGAGTAAATCTGGGTTAGTAATAGTGTGCACACCACTAACCTAGTCTCATAACAAGCATTAGCTGCTTATTTCTACTTTATGTGCCTTACTGGTTTAAATTTAGTTTATAACAGGCCCCATCAGTTGTTTTCACAACACCACAGAGAAGTCAGCAAATAAATATTTGCTGCTCTGTACTCTGTGGAAGGATAGGGCTGAATTCTTCCTTATGTTTCGTGGCAGACTTAATTGTCATGAAATGATCTTCATTCCTCATTGCAAAGTCCCACTTAAGCACAGCTATGGCTAATAGCTGATAATACATATTGATGTAAAGTTAATTTATTTGCTATTTCCGAGACCTTTTTTTTCTCATGTCCCTGGTATAGCTTGGCTTCTTCTCCCTACACTTTACCTCCTGCAACTTCAACCAGACAACTAGCTCAGAAACAAATCTTTCAAAATAAATTCCAGGAAAGGGAAAGGCTTGTGTCTAGCTTAGGAGTTAATTTCCCCAACACCTTGACTGATCTGTTGTGCTCCTGGCTAATTTGACATCTGGCTTCTGCTTTCTGTTGTAAATAGGACAATTACTCTTTTGAGGAAAATGAAGAACAGGTCCAAGCAGGACAGAGGGAGAGCAAATGATCTATCAGGTGTTTGGCTGAGGACACATACTGAATTCTTCAGCATTTTTTTAAAAATTATTCCAAATGTGGTTATAGAATGTGGGACTTAACTATGCTCACAGCAGTGGCCGAAGAGCTTGTCAGCAGACACTTAGTAACAGACATATTTGAAAATATAAATTGCTTTCCTGTGAGCCTGCTTACTCCTTTAATGCTTCCAAAGAATTCAAACAGGTTAGAAAAATGCATAATTTTCCATTTCAGTCCTGTGGCAATCATTGAATCATAGGAAAATAGGGCTGGAAGAGACCTCTTGTGGTCATCTAGACCAGCCCCCCTGCTCAAGGCAGAATCATCCCTGACTAATCCCAGATACCAGCCAAGTATCTGGCCAAACTGCTCTTGAAAATTTCCAAGAATGTGATCCCTTGAATATGCTTTGCCATTGCAATTTAATAATTTTTATTGCATATTTTTTCACTGCTACTTAACCTGGAGGTTTTAGGGCCCATTGTGTTGGGCATTGTACAAAGGCCATGAATGTTCTCCAGAGGGCTTGTGACTTAAGAGACACTAGAACAGAAAAGGGCAGAGGAAATGGGGAAATAATGTACGAATAAAGAAGTTGCTGAATGACACCATTTTGTTGGTGTCCTGATGTTAATTTAGCCAGGAGCAGATCCAAGATCTGGGAAAGCAGCCACCCACACTGCAGGGGTGAATGCACCCTGCCTCCCCCGCCCCCCAGCCTCCTCTCCCTACCCACCTGCCAGTTCAGGCAGATTGCACTGTGGGAGCCTCTGGAGACTTTATAAAGTCCTCAGATCGTGTAAGAATCCCCCTTTTCCCCTCCATGCTCAAAGGCATGTCCCCTCCACTCTCCTTACTCCTCTCCTCCACCTGCCATTGATGCTTTCCCCACTGCACTCCCCCCCTCTGGATTTGCCCCTGGATGTGTAACCCTCATTGGTTTGTACCCCTTGACATTACTCCTTTTTAAAGATGGTTATCTTAGCCCCACTCCAATCTTCCTTCATCACAGGTATTTTACTGTCTATAGCATGTTTATTTTGTCAGTTTAGCTGTTTATTAATCTCTTTAGAAGACTGCTCCTGATATTATTTTCTTGTAATGTACCTGCTTTAATGCTGAAATCCACTCCAAATTTTCGGCAAGGTAGAACTTCCATAGTGTTTTCCTGGCATATGGACAGTCCTATTAGGAAGTCAATATTACATTGCTGATTTTATGATATTTTATGTTTTTTGAAAAGGAAATATCACTTTCAGAAGGATACATGGCAAAGTAAAATAGGACGACTATAATGAAACTAGTTGCCAGTCCAGATAATTATTTTATCTGCGCTTCAAGGTAAAGATTTTGATAGAGGTCCTACTGCATCAAAACTTGTTCAGTAGTTCTTGAATGTTTTGATTATGATTATTTTCAATATTTATTATGTGCATTAAGGAAGTTCTTAGATGCTGTCTCCTGGTACTGGATCCCCATGGTAGGCCTGTGTGAAGCAACAAGTATTCACTTCAGATTTGGCCAATTTGGAGGAACAGTGATTCAATTCAGTGATTCGAATCACTGTCCTTTAAGATTCAGCCAATTCAAATTCCGAGATTTGGCCATAGACTATGTGGCCAGGTGGGGCTGACTAATGAAATCTCTCTCCTTGGGACTCTCCTACCATGCCTTGAGATAATGAAAAAATAAGAAGTTAATTCCCCAATGAGAGAGGGCGTAGTAAATCACCCCAAAAGCAGGGTTGGCTTATTAGTGAATTCCTTATTAGTAAATTGGCTTATTAGTGAATTCCCAGCAGGTTCTGGGCAACCCCAGCCATTCTCACAGCACGTGGTCTTCCTTCTCCCTTCACCACAGTGCAGCCCACTCCCCTGAGCCTGTCAGCTCATCTCCCATCTCTCTCTATCTTTCCCTTGTAGGTAGAGCTGTCCCTAGCGGTGTGCGGGGCCCAGGGCATAGTCCATGTGGGGTCAGGGGGTGGCGAGTGGCTGGAGCAGGGTGGGGTGGCACAGCAGCTATAGCGGAGGTGGCGGCCATGGCAGGGCCTGTACAGCATTGTCTGTGAGGGCTCCTAATGTGCGGGGCCTGGGGCAGTCACCCCGATTTGCCCCGCCCCCACCAAGGACAGCCCTGCTTGTAGGTCTCAGCAGATTTTTCCTCCATGGAACCGTCTCTCCGCCTGAGGATTAACCCGGTAAGTATCTCCCCTCTCTCACCTCTTTGTTTTGCTGGCCACCGGGGTTATCTTCACCTGGTCAACCAGTCAGATTGGCAATCCACTCCAGTGTTGGGTTTGCCACTCCTGGCTTTCCCCGTAGATTCTCCTCACACCGTGTCAAAGAATAGACCCCCTGGCCATGGTCTTTAATAGTCGCTGGTGCTTAATCAGGCAAAATTCCCCTCTGGTGCAAACCCTCTCCCCACTGTGCCTATTAAGTAATTATCTTTCCCCTGTCCCTGACCCGACTTTCCCCTGCACTCACAACTCTGTAGCAACAAAGGAACAGGGCTACAGGCAACCCCCACTTAATGCAGTTTCACTTACCATGGTTTCATTATAGCACTCATTTAAAATACCTACCTGGTTTCACTCAGCGCTCAGCACGTTTTGCTATAATGCTCAGCGCAGGGGTGGGAAGAAACAGTGGCAGCAGCAGCGAGTGAAGTGATGCGTGGCAGCCGACAGGGGCCCAGGGAGGGGTGGCAGGAGTCCAGTGTCCTCTCCGGCATGTGGTGTGGGAGTGGCTAGCGGGCGGGGAGGAGCAGCAGCGGCAGTGAGAAGGGGTGGGTGGGGG
>NW_017729032.1:141141621-141146040 GCF_001723915.1 Gavialis gangeticus
GGCTGTGGCAGCTCGTCCCAGTGCCAGTTGCCCCGGAGGGAGCCCCTGCTGGGCAAAGCAGGGTGTGGGCGGATGCGTGGCCCCACTGCTTCCCCCGCACCAGAGCCCTGCTGCCTTCTCACCATAAATCCCTGGGCAGGCGGGTCCCCAACTCAGGCCCCATGGGCGGGGCAGCTGGGGCCGTGCATAGGTGCACTGGTGGCCAGTGGGTGTGGGTCGGCAGGGGCCATCATGGTGGGGGAACAATGAGGGCAGGAGGAGCTGATGCCTTCCCTGGTGGAGCCCGCGTGGTGCCTTGCCAGGAGTGGCCTGGCCAGGGCTGGCAGGAGTGCACGGCCTGGCCAGCAGGGCCCAGGGTGGGGCTGCAGGAGCACAGGGTCTGATCCAGCAGGTGATGTGGAACCAATTGTCTTTATTTACATTAAATCCTATTGGGAAATGGGTTTCACTTAACACTGTTTCGCTTAGTGCTCAGTTTTTCCGGAACCAATTAAGAGAACTAAGCAGGGGTTGCCTGTATTCCTTGCCCTGTTACAGACTATAATGGGAAATCACTAAAATACCTATAACTTTGTCATTTTTTGCAGATTCGGATGGAAACAGCAGGGATGGTAACCCCTTCAGAGGGCATGAAGTCTGCCAGGTTTCAAGGAGAATAGGTGCAAGGGTTTCTGTGAAAGTGCATCTCAAACTGCTGAAAGCAAAACTCATATAAAAAAAATGGCAAGCCTTCCAAATCGCTTAATCGATTCAGAGGTTTCTGATTGGATTTGGACATTTTAATGGGTCTCCCGATTCAATTTGGATTTGGAGATTTGGCCACTGAATCAGGCCAAATCTCCAAATCGAATCAGCTACCAAAGCTTTGCACAGCCCTACCCCATGGTATTAAGCAATGTACATACACATGTATTATACGAAGATGGAACAAACCACAAAGAAAGGACATATAAATTGTAATTTTATTGAACTGTGTTTTGATACCTCTATTTTGACCATGCTTCAGAGTAAATGCATCTTTTCTGCTACTTCATCTTTGATCTTCAATCTTTAATTGATTCTTTTCTGGAGGACTGATTTGTAGATCCACTGATTCACAGATGGGGTTTAGTTTTGTCCTGAAAAAAAATAATGATTTGTCTTCATTCTCCTTTCTTTTTATGTATTCTGTGGATTTTGACTTTTCCCTCCAATGGTTTCAAATTATTTTTATCATTTTCAAAACCTCCTTCTGATAGTAAGGTGTCCCAGTGCTGTCCTTTCCTAGGATGTAC
Source organism: Gavialis gangeticus (assembly GCF_001723915.1). Taxonomy (NCBI): domain Eukaryota; kingdom Metazoa; phylum Chordata; order Crocodylia; family Gavialidae; genus Gavialis; species Gavialis gangeticus. Next base: position 141,142,896 of record NW_017729032.1, read on the forward strand.
CATGAGCCGGGATCTCATGTGCAGGGATCCTGGTTTTCTCTAATAAAAAAATCCCATTTGGGTGTTATAAAAAGTAACCCAAAATCCACATTTTTCTGTGATCAAAATGAAACACCACTATATATGTATATAGATTTTGGGTTACTTTTTTAACCCAAAAATTGGGGATTTTTTTTAACAGAGAAAACCCTGCACATGTGTACCACCATATGATTGCTGTCGGACAGCAACTCAACCAGGAGCCTGCTTTAGACTAGTGTCAATATAATCCTGGCTTCCAGGAATCCAGTCCTTGGGTGATGCCTCTACAACCATTTTTCTCCTTTCTAGGACTGGCAAAGAAGCCTAAGGTTCTGCCTCAAGTAAACTCCACTATTTATGTACCTTGGGTTGCAGAAAGGCTTACCCTGGCCCTTCTAAAATGAGCTTATGTGATAAGCTTTTCCAGAGCGAAGCATCCATTGCATAGAGTTATTAAAGCGAGCTCAGTGGAGACATAAAGGCCCCCAGTGCAGTGCCATTTGCAGGGGATATGAGAACATACCCCTTGTGAATGGTGAAGGTCCCCTATACTAACTTTATAACTGATTGCTGTCTAGCTTTAATTTGCAGATGTCGAGGGTCTCCCCTGAAGCTAGGAGCCCTGTCAGTTGACAGGGCTCCCAGCTGTAAGGGTGCACTTTGCCCAGCTGTGCCTGGGAGTCCCACAACTGGGGGACTCATAGCCCCAGCAGCTGAGAGATGCTGCTGCACTGGGGGTGAGGGGGGGTGAAACAGCTGCCAGGATCCCTCAGCCACCAGGGGTGAATGGGGTGCCCCTGCAGCCAGGAGCCCCTCAATTGAGAGGGTTCCCAGCCACGGGACATTGCTTTTTGCCAGCGCAGGGGGAGCCTGGGACTGGGCTGCTCCTGCACTGAAAATAAGGTGCAATGGGATCTAATGTGCAATCCCACAATCATGCCTCCTGCTGTACATGTGTGGCATAACAGGAGGTTCAGTTGTGTGGAATGTACATTAGATCTTACCGTGCCTTTACCTGCACACATAGGAGGGCCCAGAGTCACACAAAAGTAGGGCTGGAAGGGACCTAGGCACTCTCTCTTGCTAGACTCTCTCTTGCTAGCCCCATAGTCAGGGAATGCCTCCCAGAACTAATGGGCACCTGTACACATGACAGAGCTCTGCTTGGACACATGCTAATTAGCACATGTCAGAGCAGACTTGATTATCTGAGTGTGCTGCAAGTCTGCTGAAGCGTGCTAATGAATGCACTCCAGCAGCCTCCACATCATGTGTATTCAGCACCCTTACATTTCAAAATGGTGGTGTGGGCATGTTAAAGCTCATCAAACAAATGCCCCTGCTGCCGCTTTGAAGGACGGGGCACTGAATACAAGTAATGCTGACGGCACTTTAATTAAAGCGGATCTCAGAGCCACTCTAATTAAAGCACCTTCCCCTCCGCCCCGGAGCACATGTATAGATGCCCAATGATTTTATTTTTACAGCACTCCTATGCTGCATGGAAGCATTACTATTCCAGTTCTTACAGGCAAAGCCTTGAGGCAGATTCAGGAAGCCTATAAGCAGATGTTTAATGTTAGTCCAGTGACTAGCAAGCCTGTGCCCAAGGCTGTGCAGAACTGAGAACTGAATTCCTTCTTGGGTACAAGTTCGCCACCTTAAACACAAAATCGATCTTCCTGCCTTGTCATGTTTTTGGCTGCATCATAGCTTCACTGCTGTGATCCAGAAGAGGCCCTTCTTTATACCTCAGTGGCAAAAGGGGGATAATTGTATTTAGCTGTCTCTGTAAAGTACTTCAAAAAAAATGGATGAAGAAGCCTATAGAAGTGGCATTGTTTTACCATGTCGTGATTGCAGTCTGAGTTCTCCATACAAAACTGCTGTTGAATATCCTGGGAAGAGCCTATGGTTTTAGTTTGTGTGGACTGCTGCTCTGGGCAGAACTATACGGCATTAAACCTTCGAGCACAAGGGGCTAGCTTGCTTTTACCTGCCCCAGAAGAATAATGGTGATGCCAGACCATCTAAAAAACTTATATAACATTTGACAGCTGGCCCATCCAGTCCTGTGCATTTCCAAGACTTACATTTTCCATAGCTCCCTGGATTTCCCTGTGTGCTGTTTTGCTAGGCTGTCTGTATTCTGAGGTGGTATCTAAACTGGACTCTTTAAAATAACTGTTTCCTCTTGGTTTTTTTCTTCTTAATTTCATAGCCTGAATGAATATTTTTTTTCCATAATCTGCAACTGCAACTCTGGAAATGCCAGTCAACCTTGGCTCATTTTAAAGAAACGATATAATTCCTGGGGTTTCTTCTGAATTCCACAGTACCTGAAGTATGCTAAAAATAATGTCTGATAAAATGTTTTCCCTGGAGAGAAAAAATCATGACATAAACCTTTGACAAAAATCTTTGATGCATACATTCAATATGAGTCTCTTCTTTGCATATCTCTTATGCCATCAGTATTACAACATTAGCTAAGGATGTTTTATAACTGAGTTTTGCCTCTTTACAATCCTGTGAAAAAAGTGATGAGTCTTGTATACAGGCTGCTACTGTGGAGGTAGCGCCTGTTATGGTGCATCTTCCAGCATGTTATGCCACAAATAAGTGATGTTCTGACAGCTGTCCTTTTATGCCTAGATCTTCCTATAAGCTTGGTAGAGGCAAAGCACTGGCCCTTGCAGAACTGGCCAGATCTGTATGTCTTCCAGCCCAGTATTTTTTTGGAGAGGAAACGGGGAAGCAGAGAATCTCATGTAGCTCATTTCTAACCTTTGTGTGTAAGCCAGTTTGTTACTCTGCAGGCTGTCATCACCAGTCCAGGAACTATTCGCAAGATTATCAAGTATGAAACTCTAATTCAATAATACATTTATTTATGAATTCAATTACAAACGAGAAAAGAAAAAAAAATACCTCCAGGGCTAATATCGTGATCATACATTGTAAAATGGATGGTATGAAATGCTGCTGGATATCACTGATCATTACAGGGATCCTGGTTTTCTTTGATAAAAAAATCCAAAATTTTGTGATTTAACCTCCCCCCCTAAATCCACCTTTGTCCATGATTAAAATGAAACACCACTATATATATATATATATATAT
>NW_017729032.1:141146099-141151123 GCF_001723915.1 Gavialis gangeticus
TAGGGCTGGATATATATATCCACTATATATATATAGTGGTGTTTTATTTTAATCATGGACAAAGGTGGATTGGAGGGGGGGTTAAATCAGAAAATTTTGGATTTTTTTTTAATCAGAGAAAACCAGGATCCCTGTGATCAAGTAAGAGCTTAATTGAATGAATGCTGCTAGTACTCTAATTAGAATATGAATCTGAGCTAAAAGAATCCTTTCTGTTCTGGTGACACAGAACTTCTGGACCATTCTGTAGGGATACCTGTGACTGATACAGTTTTGTGGGTGCATCTAAAGAATTGGATACATCCAATGAAGGATCACCAGGATTTGAAAGACTGCTGTAGCCATCCTGAGCTGAACAATCTGCATGAGCCGTATTATATTTTGTAGATGTGAATCTATGTTTATTATGCCTTGGCAGTTTTTCATCTGTATCCTGAAGTCTTTTATAACCAAGTTCTTCAGGGGCAGCAGAAGGTTGTCTTGGTTTGTGATGAGTTATTTTTGCAGTTCTAGGCCTACTTCTATGGTTCTTGTAAGTTTTCATTTTGGAGGATGAGTAGTTGCCAAGGGGCTGTTCACACTTCAAAGGTTTAGCTGAAGTTGATGGATTTCCATTTGTTATTGGTGGTGAGTTAATGGAGGAATATTTTTTTACTAGTTGTTTTTCTGCAGCTTTCAAGTGTTTCCCATTTTCCTTAGATTCCTGTGGTGATAAATGCACTGGGAATTGATTCATTTTTTTGTGAAAAGGTTGATTTTTTACTGCCTCAGTGTCTTTTTCTGTTTTTTTACAATTTGTTTCTGAGATTATTTTGAGTTCACCTTTTTTGGGTTCCTCTGTTTCGTAAGTTTTAGAAGTATTAATTTTTGCTGGTTCTCTGCAATAATTAAAAAAGACATTTTCAGCAAAGCATGTTCATTTTTGCAAATTAGGATGACAACTTAACTCCTTACATCAGAAATCTAATTTATAGTCTAGGGTTGTCTTCTACGATTAAAAGTTAATATTTTGTGTTGCGGAATTCAAAAGATTGTCATGAATTTTTAGCTGCAAACTCTTGTTAGCAACTATATACTTATACAATGGGGAAAAAAACATCAACTCACTCTTTATTCTTCAAATACTTCGAAGAAACTATGTGCATCAATATTATCAAAGCCACAAGGATACCAGGGACTGAGATGCAAGCTACTACAATAGATTTTGGTATGGGTTTAATGTTGTCCTTGTGATGAATACCTAAAGGAAATCATACAAAGAAAAAGCTGACTACTACTGAGAATTTAATGTGTTTTACATACTGCTGAATTTTGTGGTTAAATATTTTGCTATTTTTGTAATTTTTTGAAATTAATGAAAATCTCTGACTACCTTTTTTATCATTTCAGGAGTACTCTTTGAAGTGATGCAAACCAATGTATTTGGGGATATTATTTCCTGAATTGCTTTTATTGTGATGACAATTTTCAATATTTGTATACTGTGACAAGGGGCCAACTTGGGGCCAGGTCTTGCGTTGGCCTGCCCAACTGTCTAAGTAGGGCAGTCTGCCCAGTCTTTCCTGCCATGACTTGTTGTTTCTTAAACTGGTGTAAAATGCAGGAGGCTGCCCATTTTACTTCGCCGATGCCAGGGGGTGCTATCCATGGCTCCGTACCACCCTACTTCATGGCCCATGCCTCGCAGGTGGCATCCAGTTTATTATTACAGCTCCGGCTTGAGGCCAGGACAAACTCAGTCCACTAATGGGCCTCTTGCACACTACTCTATTGGGGTCACACTCATACTGCCCCCCTCTCACTGGGCCTCTTGCACACTGCCCCTCACTGGGCCACACCCAACCTTCCCTGCTCCCTTGAGTGACCATGTAGGCCATCAGGCTTGCCTGCTTTCATTCCTTGACTGGCCAGCACACATTCTCTCATGTCCTCTGCAACTCTTATCTGGACGACGACCAGCCAATTCTCCAAACACTGACTCTGCCCCTAGCCCCTCACTGGGAAACTTTACAAACATACATTTCTCCTGAGAGATGGCCCGTGTGCTGCTCTTCAGACTGTCCCTTCAGCCTTACTCAACACCTTTAATGTACAGGCCTTCAGACTGCTGCTGCACACCCTACTCTGTGCAGGCCAAACCTGCTTTATTGCCCCTCTCTCTGGGGCCACACTACTGCCCACTCTCTCTGGACCAAACTATTGCCCCCTCCCTGGGGCCTCCAGGGTCTTACACCCCTCTGGGGCTCAGATGCCCAAAGGTGTGCCTGGCCCCCATCCTGGCCCTAAATCTGGGTATCCCACCAGGATGTGGAGGCTGATGTTTAAAGTGCCCCTACCCACCTTTCATTGAGGAGGCAACTGGCTTGGCATTTCTGGGGAACTCCCCTGCCACAGGGAGTCCCACCAGGCTGTTCTCCCCAGCAGGGTGCAGTTTCAAGTCATACCCAGGAGTCTCCTACCTTCCCCAATAGCTCCTGCCCTTACCTCCAGGATTTTCTGAGCAGCAGCTCAGCCAGCTGTTGTCTTCTCAGCTGCTGGCAGCAAACTGCTGCCTCAGCCTTCAGAGCCTGGATCTAAAATGGGCACTTCATCAGAGCAGGCCCGCACCTGCCAGCTGCCTGCTCCCAGCCTTAAAGTGGCAGTCACCAAAGTGCCCTGCCACATATATGTCAACTAGTTAAAATGCAGCTGAATTCACTCTTGCCCCCTCCCTCCCTCTACCAATCATTCAAATAAGGATGAACCAACAGATACATATAGGTTAGAAAAACAGACATTATCTCCTATATTAGGCAATTTCTGATGAGTATTACCTAACTGGGATTTACATATCACTGGGCACATCTACATGAGATGATTTACTTCCCAGTAGACTAATATACTGTCCAGTAAAATGTCACTATGTAACCATGCACAGCAACTACTGAACAGTAAAATAGATGCTAATGCATGGTTTTCTAATACCTGTAAATACTCCAATCTCAGAGTGGGGGCTGGGATATGGTCCCCTGCCTTGGCAGCAGGCAGCTACTGTGCCCCAGCTCTGATCTCAGGTGGGGGTTGGAGCATCAACCTTGGAGCTGGGGCCCATCAGTTGCCTGCTGCCAAGGCAGGGGACCATATCCCAGCCCCAGCTCTGAGAGAAAAGTTGGGGCTTGGCAGCAGGCAGCTGCTGGGGCAGAGGACAATGTCCCAGCCTCCACTTCAGTCTCAGAGTCAGTGTTAGGCAGCAGGCAGGTGCCCTGGAGGCAGAACATCTCCCCATACTCCCTGGAACCCGGGCCTGACCCTGGTGCCTCCTGCTAGCCCAGGGCTGGCACTGGGATGGTAGAGCTCCCCCTGGCTGCCATATAGGCACAAATTTGCTCCTGACAGGCACAAGTATAGATGCACTCCCAGGGAAAGCTTACTGTGCAGTAAACTTCCAGCATATTAATAGCATGTGTAGATGAACCCATTATGCAGGGAGAACTACAATTGTACTTGTGTTTGAAAGGGGCCTTAAAACTTTATTTTAGAATCAACATGGTATCCAGATAAAAATCTCAGTGTAAGAGAAAGCATTACAGGTGAGCAGTGGTGATACTGGGTTCTAAATTACTCTGTTCAATAAATGTTATAAGTAGTTATCTGTAATATACATATACAGAAGACAGAGTAGAGAGGTACCTTAAAGACTTGTCAGGGACACATACATATACACTTATTGTGTTAATACTGAAACTAACAATGCTGTATTTACAGAACCATTCTTTATCTGTGGCATAAAGTTCACCTAACAGGTAAAGTGCTACCAAACCAGAGACTAATTTGTAAACTACAATTTCTAACTTATTTTCTTGTAATTTGTTTAAATCAAATTTTGTAGTTTCTGAAACCAAAGTTATGCAGTTTGGTTTGCAAACTTAAATTTAGTAAAGTAATCATAGTTTGTGTGCACTATTTAGTTCTGATTTATCATGCCTGCCTTTATGACAGGTTTATTGTAATCTAAGCAGTTCAACAACACGCTCTGCTCTGTTAATTTTCTAACTGATGCCTTTGCAAGCAAATTGCCATAGTCATCGAAAAATATTTGCTGTCTTTCAGCTGAACACACACAATACGTTTTAGCTGAATAAAAACCCAACTGAAAGGCATAAATCAAGTTTTTTAAAAATAGAATGAGGTTAGCAGTAGCTTAATAAATTAATAAATATGGGACAACAAAGCTGACATTATAGCTTTGTTGCATTAGGTAAGATTTGGTTTAATTAAACCAATGTACATTTTGTGGGAATGGCAAAGAAGAACAAATTTGTATTGTCTGTCAACACTAACTTTTTGGTTTGCAAGGGTAGCTACTCATTTTTAAAATAAAAAAGCTCATATTTACCTTCATGCTTTTTAAAAAATGCATATATTTTGGGATTTTTTATGTCCACTTTTTCTGACACACTTTGAGGCTCTGTTAAAGAAAAAAGAGGTTAACAGTTTAAGTGTGTCTCTCAAGTCCCCTCTACACATTACATTTATGTTGCGATTTTGTTAATCTTTCCATAAATGGCAAGGGTGTTATATATGCACCTAAATTAAGGTACCAGAAGATGGCAAACTAGTCATAATGCATTTTATGGCTGGTTTGTATGGTGCCTTTTGAACATGTATTGTCCACACACTGGGGCTGTCCAGGATGGATGCCTGATAATCAGCTGATTGATGCAATCAGCCTCGAAGAGTTCCAGGTTTCCCACAGGCAGGGCCGACAATCTTGTCATCACAGACATGGGGCAGCCCCAAGTCTCAAACCTGCCTTTGAGTTGCCCCAGAGCTGATGCTGACAATCAACTGATTCTTGGCACCAGTTTCCAGGACATCTGGGTTTTGGGCCTGAGGTTGCCCTGTTTAGCTGGTCTGTGAACGCAAAACTTCCAGGTACAATTTTGGAGCACAGTTCAAAGCAAACTAAAATCATTACCCTTAATGTTGTTTGGGTGCAGCATGCTCTGATTTAATATAAAATCAGTTGGTGGCGTAAAATGTTT
>NW_017729032.1:141156123-141177850 GCF_001723915.1 Gavialis gangeticus
TGTTGTTTGGGTGCAGCATGCTCTGATTTAATATAAAATCAGTTGGTGGCGTATAGGTAGTGGGTCATTTGTAAAATGTTTAATGGGGAAAAGCTGAAATGAAAGAAATTCAGGTTCATTATACTAAGAGGTACAACTGGAAACATTGCAGACAGCATTTTGATTTGCCATTCCAGTTTATAATGAATGGATATTACCTGGCATGGATGTTGCTTCAAATTGTTCTTTATTTTTATCTGAGGGTTGTAGACTGGTACTACGGCCTTTTAAAAGTATCTGTGTTTTCTTCTCCTTTTCACTGGACTCCTCCTTCTCTTTAAGAGAGAAAAGAATTGAGACATTAGGAGATTAAAAATTAAGAGTTGGGCTTAGGGAGCAGTGCGAGATGCACAGGTGAAAGCCCCTTGTGCCCCATGCCCCAAAGCCCCCCAGCGACCCCCCCAACAGCTGCAGAGTGTCCCCACTGACCTCCAGCACAGCTGGAGGTAAGTGGGGCACATGGTGGGAGGGGACTAGTGCAGTTCAGCTGTGGGGAGGCGGCTGAGAGGAGCCAAGGAAGGCCACACCCCACCCCAGCTTCTATTTGGCCCAGCCCCCCAGGGAGCCAAGTGATCAGAGCCTCACAAACAGACTGCACAAACAGGCATGCTTCTGGGCCTGGCATGCAAGTTTAGCACAGGAGTTTGCACAGGAGGGTGAGTGGGAGAGACTGAGGCCATGCCAGTGAACCCTAGGGAAGGCAATCCCATCAGTAGCTGACCTGCCAGCGGCACGATGCAGATGGGCACACGCAATGTGGATGGGCACCCTGAGGGTCCCCTTGGAGTCTGCAGCCTCCCCCTCTGGCACCTCAGAAGCCTCCACCCAGACAGAACCCATAGTTACAGGCACCATGCAGATAGAGCTTCTGGCTCTCGGCTGCAGGGGCTGCCTGGCATGTTTCCAGGCTCATGGGACCGGGAGCATGGCCACCTCCCCTTGCGAGGTTTGCTCCACTTTGTAGTCTCTGGGGCACCAGATAGAGGAGCTCCAGGCCACAGGCCAAAGACTGTGCCATCAGGGAGGGTGAGCAGGAGATAGAGTCCTACTGCCAAGCCCTTCACTCCCTGGAGGTGGAGAGTAGACCAAGGTCATCCTCCAGGACAAGGGAGGACTTGGGGATCTCCCATACTGTCCAGCCAGGGAGTTGGACCAAGGTGGTCAAGGGCCCCAAGGCCTGCCGCACCAAGGTCCCCTCCCCTCTGGGGCTTTGCAACAGGTATGAGCCTCTTGCAGCCCCAATTGGGCCTGCAGAGATGCCAGCTCCTGCAGACAAGGGAGAATCACCCACCCCTACTCTCCCTAAGATGAAACGCAGAGTGGTCATCATGGGAGACTCCCTCCTGAGGGGGACTGAGGGGGCAATTGGCCACCCAGACCCCTTAGCCCAGGAGGTCTGCTACTTCCTGGGGGCCCACATCTGGGACATAGCAGAGAGGATCCCAAAGATTATCCAGCCCTCTGACCACTACCCTATGCTCCTTATCCATGTGGGCATGAATGACATGACTCAGAGCAATCCCAACCAGGTCATGATACAGAGGTCTGGGAGCAGGGGTTAGGGGCACAGGTGGTCTTTTCCTTGCTCCTCCCAGTTGTGGGTCATAGGCTGAGGAGGGAGAGACGGGTCAAGGTAGTCAACCAGAGACTGTGGCACTGGTGTCATCATGAAGGCTTCGGCTTCCACAATCACAGTCCACTCTTTGGTGAGAGAAGCAGTGGGCTGCTGGAGAGAAATGGCCTCCACCTCACTCCACTGGGGAGGAGGCTCTTCCCAGCCAGACTGGCTGACCTGCTCAACCAAGCTTTAAACTAAACCTGCCGGGGGTTGTGGGGATTACCACCACTGCAAGTCCACTGGGCAACCTTTGTAAATCCAGCAAGCTAAGGCACTTAAGGGAACCTACCCCTGCCCTAGCCCCAGAACAATCTGTAGGGAAGGCAGGGGTCCTTAATGGAACACTTACCTGCCTGTACACCAGTGCCAGGAAGTTGGGGAATAAACAGGAGGAACTGGTACTCCTGCTAAACAAGAATGACTATGACATCATAGGGATAATGGAGACCTGGTGGGACTCCACCTTTCACTCGGCCACAGGTATTGATGGCTATACCCTGTACAGGCGAAATCGTGCAGATAAAAGGGGTGGGGGTGTAGATCTCTGTGTCAAGGACAGCTACACATCCCTGCAAATTGACACTGGCACCCAGGAAGGATGACTGAAGTCTCCCTGGGTTAAAATATGTGGGGAACGTGGCACAGGGGACATTATGGTAGGAGTCTACTACAGACCTCCTAACCAGAAACAAGAGATGGACCAGAAATTTGCCAGAGAACTAGCTGAGGCTGCATGCTCTCAGTGCATGGTTGTCGTGGGAGACTTTAACTACCCAGACATCTCATGGGAAGAACATTTGGCCAAACACGATCGGTCACAAAGCTTCCTCAGGTATGTGGACAAGCTCCACCTGACTCAAGAAGTCTATGGGCCAATGAGGGGTAAAGCGTTGCTGGACCTGGTACTGGCCAAAGGGAATACCTAGTCAGTGACCTAAGAATTGATGGAAAGCTGGGTGATAGTGACCAAGAGCTGATCAACTTTACTATCCATTGCAAAGCTGACAAGTCAATCAGCAATACAGAAGTCCTCAACTTCAGGAAACCTGACTTTGACAAGCTCAGGAGGCTCATTAAGGCCCTAAGGGACCACAACTCAACAGGAAGAGGAGTCCAAGAGGAGTGGTTGCTCCTCAAGGGAGAAATCCTGACAACACAACGGATGGCCATCCCATCTCGGAACAAGGGTAGCAAGGGTATAAAGGATGGAAGGCAGGTGCATAAGACAAATGAGAATCAGGAAAGGGCAGGGGGAGCAAGAACAGGATAAAAAGATGGGCAGTTTTAGCTCAGAGCAGTGGTGTTTTGAATTCTAAGCCAAACAATAATACCAATCAAATATCTGGAACGGAGTCTTACAGCCTGGCCATTAACTATTCCCATCTTTGAAAAGGAGATTAAATAGCAATACAATTTGTATAGCACCAGGGCTCACTTATCATTCAAAACTTGTTATTTGCTAAACAAAGTATACTTTTGTCATATTTATTGTCTATTCTAAGCAGTAGGAAATTCTGGTAGCTGCTGCAGAGAAACTGTCTGCTTCCATCTGTAAAGTCCCTGTCCCTAGTACATGTGCATTTCCATGGTATGTACTGGAAAGACTTTACTTTGTAATGGCCATCACTTATCTTTTCCACGTGTATAAATTTCTATAACTAGGACATCCCAGATAGGTTGGGGACATGTGTTTGTGGAGGAAAGAATCAATACATGCAAGAGGTTACAAGCTGGTTGGTAGCAGTTATGATCAGTTGTTGCCAGATACTACTTAGAAATCCCAGGGATATATGAAAAAGAAATAGAAGCAAGGTTAATCCTTTTAATATTTTATTTTGGACTTTTACACATGAATGGGAACATGGAGTCAGATCCTAATTCAATTTTAAGACATCTCTGTATAGGCATCATAATAATTCAAATATAGGAACCTTCCTGAAGACAACAATCCTACTTGACAACTTATAGTGCCTATGCTTCTCATACAGTGATTGGGGAGCCCTAGGTGCTTCCCAAAGGTGATCTATTCTAGATTGCCTCATCTCTCAGCAAAGGAGTGCCTACAGCTAGCCAATAGGATATGAGAGGCATAGGGGTGTGTCTACACTCCTCCTTCTGCTAGGTATTAGGTGTTTGGCTCAGGCTGTGAGGGAGAAATCTCTATCATCTTGTCATCCAGAGAGCCTAGAGGTAGACCACCTATCTGAACCACATTCCTAACTGACAGCAGCACTTACTTCAGTATAAATTGCAGCACCCATTCACTTCTCCATTTTTCTAGGACAAGAGTAATGGTTGGGGTGCCACTCTACTAGTGCCAGTAGTCTAGTAGCAAGAACCCCTACCTAGGTAATGGGAGGCCTGGGCTCTAGGCTTTCATCATACTGGGCAGCTGTGCTTGCCACAAAATTTGTGGGCCAAAGATGGACAGTGCCACCACCATTTTTTACTGAGGTGTTTACATACTCCTGGTATTCAACAGCCACTTGACATGTTTTGCTCCCACCTACAGAACCAGGGACAGAGGTAGAGTTTCTGTGGATACCTTTAAGAGTGTTATGTATAAGTTGTTACAGTTCCCTGGGGATTGCTGAAGGGAACAACAGATCAGTAGGCTAAGAAGGCTCTCTGAATAAAAACTGTATAATTTTATAAGATTAACTCCTTGTTTTTTTGTGAATAAGACATAGTACCAGTAGTGGGGTAAGAAGAAAGAAAAAAAATGGAGCATCTTAGAATTCATGAGAAGTTAAAGGTGTCTAACAATGCAGCAGAAAACTGGAGGAAATTTAAGCAGAGCTTCACCATATGTATGATAGCCAGTAGAGCTACAGAGAAGGAAAATCCACTCAAGGTAGCTATATTTTTAAATATAGCAGGCCCAGAAGCTCTGTCTCTTTATAATAACCTACAACTGTCAAAAGCAGAACAGAAAAGCTATGGCACAGTAATAAAAAAGTTTGAAGAGTATTGTATACCCAAACAAAATGAAACCTTTGAATGGTATAATTTTCACATGAGACACCAGAAAGAATGTGAGACAATACAGGAGTTTGTCAAAGACTGCTGGCTCTCACATGCAACTTTGGAGACCTAAAAGAGTCCATGATCAGCAAGGATCCTGGTTTTCTCTGATTAAAAAAAAATCCCCAATTTTTGGATTTAAAGAAGTAACCCAAAGTCCACATTTTTCTGTGATTAAAATGAAACGCCACTAATATATAGATATATGGGGAAATACTATGGAAGAACATGACTTAAGCTAACAAAGGCACTAGAAAGAGCTTGCAAAACAGGTTTGAAACTGAACAAAAAAATTGCAAATTCAGGGCAAAGAAATATATATCTGGGAGCAAGGTTTTTTTGAGAAAAGGGTGCAAATGGATCCTGCAAGGGTTAAAGCCATTGCAAAAATGCCACCCCTTACAGATAAGGAAGAAGTGCAAAGATTACTGGGAGATCAATTATATAGAGAAATATCTACCTAATTTAGCAGAGCAGACCAAACACCTTTGATCACTCCTACAAAAGAATGCTCAGTGGATATGGGAACATGAACATGAAGCTGAATTTAAAAACTTGAAGGAAAAAATAATGAAAGCTCCAGGACTAAAATATTATGCCCCTAAAAGACCCATTAAATTGCAAACCATGTCATAACTCATATCAAATCAATTTTTGCTAGACATGGGATTCCCCAAATTGTGAGAACAGACAACAGACCTAAATTCAACTGTCTTGAGTTTAAAGAGTTTGAAAACAAATATGGATTCTATCACAATACTTCAAGTCCTAAATACCCACAATCCAATGATCTGGTGGAAAATGAGGTACAAACAGTCAAAAATTGTTGGAAAAAGCTACAGATTCACACACCAATGTTTATCTGTCACTCTTAAATTACAGGGCAACACCCATGAAACATGGATTGTCCCCAGCAGAAATTCTGTTTAACAGCAAACTCAAAACCAGACTGCCAAATCTTGTGGAAGATGCTCATCTGAATGAAAAGCAAGATGTGGAAACATCTTTAAAAAATGACAAACTCAAACAAAAATGGTACCGTGACAGGGGTTCCAGGAAGTTACCACAACTGCACAACAAAGATATTTTATTTTAGATGGACGAACGTGGAAACAAAAAGCACTAGTTTCCCATCAAGTAGCTCCCAGATCCTATAAAATAGTCACGCCGGAAGGACAGGTGTTAAAATAGAACAGACGACACTTGCATCTTGTGAGGGGAGAAAAGAAACAGCATCACGAGATTCACCAAAGGAAACAGAGCTAACATCAAAGCAACAAGAAACAAAGAGAAGATTGAAAATGACAGAGATAGAGACAGCTGAACACGGAAACCAAACAAGAACTGAACCAATAAGGACTGAGAATGCAGAGAAATTGAGAAGATCACTTAGAGCTAAAGAGCCAACACAAAGACTATAGAAACCTGTTAAAATGTGCTTTAACTATAGGTTGAACTAAACTGCCAATGTTAGTATTATATGGGAATATGTTATATGTAAAGGAAGAAGATGTGTGGATACCTTTAAGATATATAAGTTGTTACATTTGCCCCCGGCTTGCTGGAGGGAACAGCAGATCAGTAGACTAGGAAGGCTTTCTGAATATACAAGCATTATCATTTTATAAGATTAACTCCTTGTTCTTTTGAGAATAACACAAAGTTCATGTGTCTCTCAACACCAGCTTGGATCTCAGTTAAGTATAGGTAGGCTACCTAAGTATCTCATGCCCATGTGGATTGCTTCTGAGCATAAGTAGCAGGATATATTTAGGTGCTTAAAGATCTCTTCAGACCAAAGTGGAATCTATTTTCCTGTGCAATTTTGAGGTGGCTGAGTGAAGTAAATGTGGAAAGCTCTTGGTGGTGTCAGGGCCCAAGTCTGCCTAACAACTGTTTAGGTGCCTAGAGGCCAATTATGATTTGGCCCATATTGTGTGAGGAAGGAACAATATGATGACTAGTATTAAGTTGGGTCAGAATAGCTTATCAATTTTCCATAAAAAATGTAATGGGTTTGGTCTACTTGAACTGGAAACAACAGTTTAACAAAATGCCAGGTGTCAAACTAGCAAATTAGCTGGCTGTTCAGTGCACTCCTCTAGGTATGGGAGTTAAACATCTTTCTCTGGTCAATTTGAGTAAGCAATTTTAAGTATCTGGAATAAAACTTGTACAATTTATACATTTGAAGGCTTCAATTGGGAGTGGCTGCAGAAGAACAAAACTGTTACAGCTTATGCCAAAGAGAAATAGACAATTTTGTTCTGAAAAACTACTGTGTTATGAATACTGCTTTTCTTTGCACATTTAAGGGAGTTTGGGTTGGATTATGCCTCATTAAATCTGTGGTTTGGTCTTTAGTATACGTAGACCTTCTCAGATCATAACTGTGGAAATAGTACACTGTCTCTCTATGAGAACAGTTACTGGTAACTGAGACATTATGTGAAAGACCTAGCTCAGTCCCCAAATAAAAATTGCAGTCTCCCCCTTTCTTAGGACCAAAGAGCCTCCTTTTTTTAGTTCACCCACCATGTTAAGGAAGGTTCCAAACAGATAGGCTGTCCTGAGGGACAAAGATGATGTTAATTCCTATAATTTACAATTAGGGCTCCTCTTCACAGGGCTCCATCATCCCCATACCCTGTCCTTACCACACCAGATGTGCTTGCGTTGATCTTGTTAAGTCTTCTTTGTGGAAAACAAATTCTCTATGCTGCCTTGAACAAAATCTAGGCAGCTGGTCTCTGGCTGCTGGCCTCTGGTCCTGTTCCAGCTCACAGGCCATAATATAAAGTTACAGTTTCCTCCTTTTCCCTTAGCCTTCAGAGAAGGGTCATCTTAGACCACTGGCCCAAACTCACAATTCAGATCTGCTTCTCCTCCTTCCTTCCCCAGGTCCCCAGGATGAAGCCCCACTCTCACCAGACTCAATCTCACCAGTTCAGCTGTGAGTGCTCTTCAGGTAAATCTATGGGACACACTCAGTCTCTGCGGGTCCTGGCTCAGTCGAGCTCCCCTATGTGCTGTGCCCCTCACCAGAGGAGAGCCAACTGCCTGTTTGGCCCCTTATGAACTCCCACGAAGATCAGCTTTGACTGCAGCAGCAGCGTTCCCTTCTCTGCCTTGCCGGCTCTCACAGCTGTTTGCTTTAATTAACATCTGGGGCTTTCGTGCATCTTTTCCCTGCCCGGGTTTGCCGCGTCTTTTCTCTCTGTCCAGGTTCACTGCCCCGGTAAGTTTCATCTCTTTCTTTGTTCTTTTGGGGTCTCATGACAGGGTAGACTCACTGCCCTGTCGCACATTAGAGCAGCTTGTTTGTTTTTCAGGACTGGCTAAGACCAGTAGAGAGCTGAGAGCTGCTGTGTTTTGTAAATTGCCTCCAAAACACTGCTAGAGTCTTGCATGAAGATAAACAAGATTTGCTTTTATCAAGGAGGTGTACTTCTGTAACAGCACTCATCATTACAATAAACATTCACAAGTGAAAGAAGAGAAAATCTATGTTTGTCTTGTTTTTGATATTTCTTTTTTTAAACACTTTTCTCCTGACTATGGACCACAAGTTCCACATATTTTGGAGAATGGAAGGGAGGACATGGAAAGTGTGCTCTAGACAGATCTAGGAACAAATAGGATATTAGCAATGAAAGCAAGTCCCAAACCAGTGGTCAGATTGTTTCCCCACAGATATCTGCTGTGGGCCCATAGCAGCAGGATGCCAAAAAAGCTACCTCTCTACCATGTAATCATTGTCATGTTTATGGTTCTATATGACAAAAGTGAATTTATTGTCAGGAGTTAAGGAACCACCATGGAGTGTGTTATAGCCATTGACAATGCTGTAAGGGGCATGATAGAAGTCTGAAGTAATAAATGGCACGGGGAAAGCAAATAGGGACTCAGTAAGCACATCTACACAAGATGCTAACTGCACAGTGGCTTACTAACACTGCTCAGTAGCATGCCAGGCAAAAACCATGCTAATACACTACTGCGCAATAGTATTAAGCTATTGTGTAGTAAGCATCACCAAAAACCTGTGCGCCAGCCCTACTGTTCAGTAGCATAAGTTACGGCACATTGATTTAGTATTTGGTTAACAAAACACTAAACTTAATGTGCAATTACTATGGTACATTAATGAACGTGTAGATGTGCCCAGTATTTACTATCTCTTACAACATTAGAACTAGCCAACATATGAACCAATTATTAAAAACCAATCTTAAAACTAAGAAAAGGAAATTCTTTTGAACACAACCTGCAATTATCTTGTGGAATTCATTGCCACGAGATGATGTATAAGCTGATATTTTAACCTGGTTCAAAAGAGGATTAAAGAAATCAATGCAGGAGGGGACATTAAATGTTACCCATCAGCGAATCATAGAATCAATGAGTCGGAAGGGACCTAGACAGATCATCTAGTCCGACCCCCTGCCATGGGCAGAAAGGAGCACTGGGGGTGGGAGCGGTCATAAGACCCCAGCCAGGTGCCTATCCAGTCTCCTCTTGAAGAGATGTTATTGTTATGGGTGCAAAATCCAAATTAAAACTTCCAAGACCTCCAAATGCTGGACTGGGCAGGGAACGGATCAGTCTGGATAGGTCCAGCATAAATACTCTTCCCTTTGCCATCCCTGCACCACTGTGGGTGCGCCTACACAAGATGCTATGTTGCCATAGCAATCAGCTGCTGTGCCATAGCTTGTTGCTATGGCAATGTAGTATCACTGGGCATGAACCATGACATCAGTGCTACTGTGCAGTAGCAGCTAAAAATAATCATGTGGAGACGGGACTGCGCAGTAACAACTGTGCAGCACAGTTGTCTGCTCGTGTAGATGTGTCCTATGAGATACAGAATACTAGATGAGATGGTCTGACCAGTATGTCATCTCTTATGATCTTAATTCAGACTTCTAGTATCCTGGTACATTATCACCGCATTTGAAGAATATTATAGTAAAGCTGTGTTGTCTAGGTTACATTAACTGGGTTCTTTTTGTGTGACTATTCCATCTGTAATGATACATAGCTTGTTTGTTAAATGTCTGACTGTCTATGGATGAAATACGCCATATGAGACTTAATGTGATTTTACTATACAAGCACTTACTATTTCTCTAATACCACATAATATTTTGTAATATCTCAGATGCACAACTACAGACTCATGTGGTGCCATGAACTTTTTTCCACCATACACAAAGTAGTATCCAGGAGCCTGTATAATAAACTTATAGCAAGAAAAGACCGGGTGTGAATTAAGTTTGGCCTTCCATGACTTCAGTTCATAACTTCTGCACTCTTAGTGTTGTGTTTGAAGTATACTTTTGCATAGGGACCTCAATCCAGCAAAACACTTAAGTACACAAGTAATTCTAACCATATGAATAATCACACCATTTTCCAAGGATCACCTACATGTGCTCACCCTAGGGTTAAATTTAAAAAAGGACTTTGGTGCCTAAATCCTTTAATCGCCCTACCCCAATCACAGGCTACCTGCTCAATGGCCACATAACTGTGAAACGTCTTAATTGTCTAAAGAGTTGCCTCAGTTGTAACGCTTGATCTGTAGGCACATCAGGTTTCTTCTGCACCTGGCTTTGTGAGATTAGATCTTTAAAACCTGTCTAAGCCAATCTGGTACTCCTGTGTAAATTAGTCAAATTATTTACCTTTGAATGCACACGCATACACTCTAGCTTCATGCGGTGACAAACTATGGTTTTAGTGTAACATTTTTGTTTTAACTGTGTTCATATTAAAATACAGTTGCATGCCTTTGTTTCCTTGACTATACTGTTCATGGGGAAAGAAAGGTTCCTGTGAGGTCCCAGAGCTGGCTATGTGCAGGACCAGACAAGTTAGAACTTGTGCAACAATAGGGAATTGAATATCCTTGTTCATGCTCCAGGTGGGTTTGGTACTCATCCTCTGGAAACACTCAACTTTTTGTTTTTGCTGCTAACATACATATCAAGCAGCCAATTAAATGCTAACTTTTCTGCAGCAAAAACAAGAGCTGACATCTCTCCTAGCAGCAGTGACCTTCCAGCCACTGCTGCTGCTGTTACAGCTGCTCTGGCTGTGTTTGCTGCTGAAGTTTCCAACAGTGAACTGAATACCAGGCTACACATACACAAGTCCAGTTCTGTGCCATTTCCTCCAATTCATTTCCCTCATACACTCAAAGTGACATGAATTTAACTGATGAGGGCCAGTGGATTAAGCAGGGCTGAGAGTGCTATTGAAATCATAGATAAGTAGGGCTGGAAGGGACCTTCAGAGTTCATCTAGTCCAACCCCGAAATGTAAAAAATTATTGCTCTCCTTATGCAATTAAGTTTAAAAAATACATGAAAAAGACTCAACATCACTCGCAAGTAAGAAGCTGCTTTTTCAACATCACTTTTACACTAGTACACCAGCTTCAAAATGATGAAGAGGTACCAAATTACTCTAGAAACCAAAATCTCACCTCAATAAATAACTTATCCACAGATTTTGCTGTCACAATAAGTGAGAGCAAAATACTTGGTGATCTGAGGCCTCAACAAGCTCCATCCTTGAGGAGCACTAAGGCCCAAATTCTGTTACCTTTTGTGCATCTAAATGGCACTTACCTATCCATATAATTGGCATTTTAAGCACTTACGCATAGTGTGCAAGGGCCATGTTGCACATTAAATTTGGGGTGTGTTTACTGCACATAAAATGTGAGCATCTGCGCATTCAAGCACATGCTAAGTGTGATTGTATCGCAGCAAAAGTATGACTTTTTGCAGGAGTATCTCCAGATTATATTAAGTAGCATGTAATTAGCTCTCGTCAGACTGCTTCACAGAGGTAATACAAGATCAAGCCTCCAGTGTGGTGCAGGGATTGTGATTGTCAATCAGCTGCAGCCAGTTTCAAGATTGCCACTGACAGAGACTTGGCTCACCACATGGATCTAGAGTCAGGTACAGATCAAGCAGAAGGTGCAATGCCCTTCATTGTCCAGGAAGGGTCAGGGATGCGCAATTAACTCCAGCCCTGTCCAGGGTGGGTTGAGATTGTAGTAGGCTGGACTGGGCAATTATTTCAGCTGGATGGCCACTTAACGAGTTTTGGTGAGCTGTCAAAGGCCACACACACAAAATCTTTCAGAAGATATCATTTTAACAAAATATAGATAAAAAATCATATACTAAAAATCAAACATCTACCATAACATATTTTAATTTTATTTTTAAAAAATAATATTTGTCCTGGTTTGTGTTTTTTAAGTGATGGATATAGAGGCAATTGCATAATAGTTGAAAATAAAGTCTTACTCTTGTATATTGTGTGTGAGGGTGTATGGGGGTGCGGTAAGGAATGGTGGGTATACACTTACTAATCTACTGCACAGTAAAGCATCACTGTCTACATGTGTGCACCATTTACTGTGCATTAAATTAGTCTACTGCACAGTTAGCTACTACCTGTAAATTCATGTAATAAACTAACTGCACAGTAGATACTGCACAGTAGTGTATATGTAGATGTTGACCCCAACACTAGAGGGTCACAAGGGACAGGGAACTTTCCTGGTCCTGGCTGGAGCCAGGAGCTGAGTAGCACCAGGACAGGTAGCTCTCTGCACCCCTGTGTCCCAGTGCTGCTCAGCTCCAAACTCCTGTGGGGAGCTGAGCAGCTCTGAGACCTGGAGAGAGCTCTGCTTCCCTGCACAGCTGGGGGTTGGCCAGGACCTGTCCCACTTCTGGGGCAGCTTCCAGCCAGCCCCCAGCTGGGTGGGGATATGCCTGAGCTTCTGGGGGTGGGGCTGGCAGGGAACTGTCCCACTTCTGGGGCAGCTCTCAGCTAGCTCTGGGCTGGGTGAGGATTTCTCTGCACATCCTGGGGCTGGTCAGAATCTGTCCCAGAAGCAGAACAGCTCTCAGCCAGCTCCCAGCTACTTAGGGAAATCCCCAACCAGCCAGGGGCTGACTGGGAGCTGCCTGAGAAGTGGGACAGCTTGCAACCAGCCCCCAACTATGTGAGGAATCCCCACTGGGCATGGGGTTTGTCTCCATGTGCACGGGGCTGGGAGAGCTCTGCAGCAGCAGCTGTCTCCCAGCACCCTGCACATCAGGACCCCTCCCAATATGTTTGGGACAAGGAGACAGCTACTGCTCCAGCCAACAGAGCTCTCCTGGCCTTGTGCACTTGCCTGCCAGCCCTGGGGCTCCCCCTGGCTGCTGCAGGGGGCCAGAGCAGGGTAGGAGCAGATTTGCTCCCAATGGGGAGCATGTGTACACCTTCTCCCAGCGAATGTTACTAGTCAGTAAGCCTTTAAAGCATTAATAGCACATGTAGACTCACCCAGGAATGCTTACTGCAGTCTCAGATAACAAGTCTGCTAAATGTTCCAGGCTCCATACAGAGTTGACCAATAAGTACATATAGCTCCTGCACTTGCTTGGTAGGCTAGACTGGCCAGACAGCTCTGTGACTATGGAAGTCCTTTCTTGTGCCATAGCTCAAGTCACAAAATAAGTCACAACATTCTGACTGGCAAAAGCCCGTAGGTAGTTAGGGCTCTGACTCAAGAAGCAAGAGCCCTATGTTTGATGAAAGTGACTGAATCTTGTATTAGTACAATATTAAGTAAACCATAAATATTTATATTTACTCATGCGCTGTCTATAAGTCTCTAAAATCTGATGCATCAGGTCCAATGGATAAGGGGCAGATTTCGGAACATCTGCAATCAAAGATAGGAGGATGGGCAATTACTACCTGTTTTAAAAAACAAAATAAAACTACTAAAAGTTCTGTTAAGTTACAGCCAGAAGCAAAATTATTAGAAACACTTTGAACTAATTGCCAAAATTATTCCTTTTATTTTATGGATAATCAAGACCCATTTTATATTATTCACTGAAATCTTTTGTTGAGTACTCCCTTGATATGGTGTTATAGCTCAAGCATAAGATGCTAAAATCAGCATGTACACAGTAGTTAGTAAACAGAATAAGTATAATAAATTTAAGCTACTTACAAAGTGAATTAGTCATTGAGTTAATATTATCTCCGGGTAGGACTGGGACAGGTACATCTGAAAATGAAGCAATTTACAGTGAGAATCTGCCATGCACATTTAATTTTTTAACAAAATGTCTAACATTTAACAAGTCCTACTAAAAACACAGACCTTTTTCTGTTGCATTTACTATGGTATTAGGCCATCCAGCAAGGGTCACATCCAAAGGTTTTCTATTAGCCATTCATCACAGGCTCTTTGCTCTGGCCTACTTTCCTGCCTGCATTATCCATTTAATTTGGTCACCATGAGACATTGTAAGTAGGTATCTATTCACTTTGTGATTTTGCAGTTTTCATGGAAACCATGAAAATGGCCCTAGGCGCCACAAGTGGTCCACAATTTTTACTTCCCATCCAAAGACAGTTTTATTTTAACATGATACTGTGTAATCACTGACATCTGAAGAACATCAGTGGGAAACAAGTTGTCTTTTATATATCAGTAGGATTTCAGCCCCTACAGAGAGATGCTAAACTAAACATAACTTCCTGTCAATTGTCACTTAACACTAGCACTATATTTCACACTTTTATTTGACACTCCTGCAAAGGGATACAGCTTATGCTAGATTACAGCCAGGGCCCATTCCTGAGGCACTGTTGTGCTTGCCACTGTACACAAAAAGAAAAAACTCCTGCCTCAGTAGCTCACTGTCTGAAACCCTCTTTAATGTGAACCCCTGGAGAAAAGAGAGGAGAGGTCTCCAAACTGTGCCCACCTGAGGGGGCTGAGGCAGCCATTTCTGAGGATGCCAACTGTACCTCCTAGTTGCAAGAAGATGAAGCTGCTTAATTAACTACATCACTCAGGGCTCCTATACACATGCAGGGAGGATGTTTAACTGAGTCTGATTAATCACGGTAATTACAGTGCTCCAGCAGACTCTAGCATCAGTGTATTAACATCCACACAGTGAAAAATGATGGCGGGGGTACTTTAACTGAAGTTTGTTCAACAAGCTTTAGTTCAAAGTGCCCTGCCACCATTTTTTAGCATGGGGATGCTGATACACATGATGCTCTGGGCATTTTTGATTAGTGCGGCTCTCAGAGCTGCGCTAATTAAAGCGCTCCCCCCTTGCCTCCCAGAGTACATCTATAAACACCTTTACAGACACATCATCCCCAGTGGGATGGAGAGGGGCCCTTGGATCTCTCCATCTGCAGAGGAATCACTGTGTGCCCAAACAGCTGGATGCTAGGGGGATGCACAGTGCCACCAAGGCAGATTGTGTTGCAGGCTTCATGCCACTCATGCCAGGCACTTTCTCTGCCCTACCCCAGTGCCTTACCTGCCTCCAGGTCCCCAAGGATATCAGCATTGGTATCCCAAGCACACAGGCAGACAAGCAGGAGGAGGGAAATGGTGGCTTGTATCATGTTCACTCTCTGCTACCACAATTCTGCCACGGGCATCCTTGGAGTTGCTTCTCTACAGGGCACTGTCCAGGATACTATGGAACAGAACACAACCCTCTGTGACCTCATTGTCCTCTTCTCCCATGCTTCCCCTCCTGACAGCCATGGCAGGCCATGTATTACATCTACCATGGATGCTACCTCAAAAGTGGATGACTCAGAAGCCAGCATGCAATGCCCCACACCCATGTACAAGGGAGCAGGCCTTGGCTGGAGTATTCAGTCTGCTGGCTCCATCTGCACTCTGGGCAACAGCCATTGAAGGGCCAGTGTAAAGGGTGTGGGGAGGAGGAGTGGATCTGCCTCAGCCCTTATCCAGTTAGATCAGAGAGAGATCAAATGTGTGTTTTGGAAAAAGGAGGGGTGAATCTCTTCAGGGGGATACATGCTGCATTGGGTCATTAGTGTTTGCAAAAAAGATCCAGCATTGGCAGTAGAACCCCCTCCCCCACCCCCCAAAATCCACCTTGTAATTGTCGGGAAAGGAAGTTTGGAATGGTGTTGAACCCATGCCTTTGTCCAGTCCTTATATAGCAAGGTAGATCAAACCAGGCTGCCAGTAATAACAGCACAAAGAAAGAAGACTTGTGCATAGGAAACTAATTTTGTACAAACAAAAACAGTCCCTTAAAATGTAGCAGTATGCAAATAATTTTTCCCTTTTCTTTAATTTAGCCTGACACAAAGGTACACAAACTTCTTCTTGGTACATTATTAAGTCTGCAGCTTCAAGCACTTGGACTAAGAAAGTATACCTGATGGATATACCATATAGATTTGTACTCAAAGGCATCAGTAATGTATTGCATCAATACTAAAGCATTGTTTTCCATTCCTCATTACAATTTGGAGTGATGAATGTTTTATTGCCCTCTGTCTTTAGTCTTTGATGCAGATGCATGTCATTTGGCCCTTGCTGACTTTTGCTATTTATTTGTAGCAAGACTAACTAGGACCTACTGCTCACAAACAGGGAAGAATTGGTGGGGAATGTAGTAGTAGTAGTGGATGGCAACTTGGGCAGCAGTGACCATGAGATAAATGAGTTCAGGACCCTGAGGAAAGGAAAGATGGAGAGCAGCAGAGTAAGGACCCTTGCCTTCAGAAAAGCAGACTTCAGCTCTCTCATGGAACTAATGGGCAGGACCCACTGGGAGGCCAGTCTGAGGGAGAAAGGAGTCCAGGAGAGCTGGTTGTATTTTAAAGAAACCTTACTGAGGGCACAGGAACAAACCATCCTGATGTGCAGGAAGAGTAGCAAGTATGGCAGAAGACCAGTTTGGCTTAGCAGGGAACTCTTTGTTGAGCTAAAACACAAAAAGGAATCTTACAAGAAGTGGAAACTTGGAGAAACAATGAGGGAAGAGTATAAGAGTATTGCTCGGATATACAGAGATTAAATCAGGGAGGCCAAATCACAATTGGAGTTACAGCTAGCCAGGGACATGACAGGTAACAAAAAGGGCTTCTACAAATATGTCAACAAGAGGAAGGCCAGGGAAACTGTGGGTCCCTTACTGAATGGGGGAGGCAATCTAGTGATAGATGATGCAGAAAAGGCTGAAGTTACTCAAGGCCATTTTCACCTCAGTCTTCACAGGCAAGGTCAGATCCCAGACTACTGCACCAGGCAGCATAGTTTGGGAAGGAGGTGAACAGCCAGCAGTGGTGAAAGGACATGTTAGGGACTATTTAGAAAAGCTGGACATGTGAAAGTCCATGGGACTGGATGCAACACACCCAAGAGTGCTGAGGGAGTTGGCCAATGTGATTATTAGATATTAGGAAAAACTTTCTCACTAGAAGAGTAGTAAAGCACTGGAACAGGCTACTCAGAGTGGTGAGGAATCTCCATCCTTAAACGTTTTTAAGATTCAGCTAGATAAAGCTTTGGCTTGGAAGATCTAGTTGGGGGTGGTCCTGCTTTGAAGCAGGGGGTTGGACAAGATGACTTCCTGAGGTCTCTTCTAACCTTAATTTTCTATGATTCTATGTTTGCTAGTGCTGGGAGTTGTGCTAGGTGCATGATCTAAGTAATCAGGTGTGTGGGTTAGTGGGTCCAGGAGGGGGCTGCTGAGTCCACATGGGGGCCAGTGGGCTAGCGGGTCTGCAAGAGCGTTAGTGGGTTCACACATTGGGGTGGGGGCTGTCTCTCCAGAGTTGTGGTGGTACACATATTCAGTATAGATTGTAGCTCTATCTACATAGTTCACCTCCTAGGTGAACTAAAGTTAGATTGGGCCAGTCAGTTTTTGCTTGATCTAACCTTTCCAAACACTGTGCAGATGGGCACTTGGATAAACCTGACCCTAGTTAGGTTGCTCTAAGTGTAAGATCCACATTTGGGTGAATTAAGTTAGATCGAGTGGCCATTTTTTGCCCAATCTAACCTGCCAGATTTGGTAGTTTGGCATTTAGGTCGATCTAGCCCTAGTTAGATCCATCTAAGTGTAACACCTGTGCCTACTCAAAATAAATGAACACTGCTTTGACATCAGCTGCAGAAAGACATGCAAGCCTGTAGCATAACACTTTAATGTCCCTGAACACCCCACCCCTTACCTGAAGGTGATTGTTCTCAGAGGGCAAAATTTTTAAAACTGATTTGAACAGGACATTGTGGAACAAGAACCCTTTCACAGATTGGATTGTATTAAGCATGGTTTAAACAAGCACTATGGAATCTTATCCCATTACCTAGATTAGCTTTTATGAAGAGTCTCCTGGGCTGCAAATATCTCTCCGTGATTGAGGTTTCACTGTGGAGCAGTTAGACGCATCAGCCCCATTGAACAGGATTTTTAAAACATATTTCTCTCTCCAGCACTTCCTTTTGGATGGCTTGCGCAGATCCCTGCCCATGATGCTGGTGGCTTTGAATCCCATTCAGAGGAGCTGAACTCTCCATGTTGATTGTCTAGGGAGCTTAGGCACCTAATTCAGGGCTACATATGTCACTTACGGAGGTGGGTGCAGAGTGTTGTCACACTAAGTCCCTCTGTAGATCCTTAATAGGGCCACCTGAAGTCAAATTGCTCTTAATGGGTGTGTCTGCACATGCCCCTGACTACGCAGTTAGTACTGCGCAGTTATTTAGTACTTGCTTTAGTATCTGCTGGTACTGCACAGTCCTGGTGGTGCACAAATTGTTTTCGACCCTACTGTGCAGTAGCAACCAGCTGGTTGCTAATGCTCAGTAGTGGCGGTGGCATGGTTAGTGCCTGCTGACACTATCCTGCCATAGCTCACCACTATGGCAACATAGCATCTTGTGTAGATGCCCCCAATGATATTTAAGAGAACTGTTGCTTGACTTGGCAGCCTGTAGTCCAGACTGCTTTTTGTACTTTTGATGGCTCACGGAATTTGCTCAGGTAAGGAAACAGCTGATCAGAATAAATTAAAACTGTTCACTTAAACTTACATTGTGTTCAGACCTACCTAAGTCACCGTGAGACAATGGGCTTTTTGCAGGCTATTTGTGGTACACAGAGCCAATTTTGCAGGCATTTCATAGTGACCCTGCCCCTCATTGGTGATTGGTAGAGGGTGCCTTCACTCAGTCTGTGTTACTACTGCTTTCTTTGTCCCACCTCTTGCCAGTGATTGACAGAGGATACCTTCAATCACCTCACTACTGCTTTTTTTTTTTTGGTTGATTTCACAGGAAATTGCAGCCAATGCCATGTGTCCTGGTGATCACAGTGGTTGTGGACAGTGCCATTTTTTACAGTTTCCACAAAATCTGCAAAAATGCGATTTAAGTAGATCCCTGATTATAATGTTAGGAAGAGGCAGTGATAATTCACTGCACTGTCAGAGTCTACCACCCTATATGAAAGTCTTGTGACTCAAGAAACTCCTATCAACCTAGAAGGCCTTATGGTCACTTGGTCTCCAGGTGGGAAATACAGCCCACTCTGATTGTTTAATATTTTTTCCCTTTGAGTGGAAGAACAGGTACAAACCCCTGTTCCCTTTCAGTAATCACAGCATCGTAGCAAATTAGGATTGGAAGGGACCTCAGGAAGTCATCTAGCTCAACCCCCTGCTCAAAGCAGGACCATCCCCAACTAAATCATCCCAGCCAATGCTTTGTCTAGCCAGTTCTTAAAAACCTCCAAGGATGGAGATTCCACAACCTCTCTGGGTAACTTGTTCCATTGTTTTACTCCTCTTCTAGGGAGAATGTTTTTCCTAATAATTAACCTAAACTTCCCTTGCTGCAACTTGAGACCTTTGCTCCTTGTTCTGTCATCTGACACCATAGATTCAGAGATTCAGAGATTGTTAAGGGCTGAAAGGGACCTTGCAGATCATCAGGTCCAGCCCCCTGGTCTAGGCAGGAAGACAACTGGGGTTAGGTGACGCCAGCAAAGTGACTGTCTAGTCTCTGCTTGAAAACCTTCATGGTAAGTGACTGCACCACCTCTGGAGGGAGTTTATTCCACAGTCTGGACACCCTGACTGTGACAGAGTTTTTCCTGGTAGTAAACCTAAAGCAGCCTTCCAGGATTTTATATCCATTGGTCCTGGTCTTCCCAGGGGGTGCCCTGGTTAACAGTTGTTTACCAAGCTCCTGATGCACTCCTCTGATAGAGTGGTAAGCCGCTATCAAGTCCCCTCTCAACCTTCTCTTCTTTAGGCTAAAGAGGCCCAGGTCCCTCCACCTATGGCTACCAGGGAACAGTCTAGCTCCATCCCCTTTGGAACCACCCTTCTGCTAGTTGAAAGCTGCTCTTAAATCCCACCTCAGTCTTCTCTTCTCCAGGCTAAATATGTCCAGTTCCCTCAGCCTCTCCTCAGAAGTCATGTGTCCCAGCCCCCAAACCATTTTTGTTGTCCTCTGCTGGACTCAATATGCTACAATATGTCTACATCCTTTCTGTAGTGGAGGGCCCAAAACTGGACACGGTACTCCAGATGTGGCCTCACCAGTGCTGAATAGAGGGGAAAAATCACTTCCCTTGATCTGCTGGCAATGCTCCTACTAATGCAGTCCAGTATGCCATTAGCCTTTTTCACAAGAGTACACTGTTGGATCATATTCAGCCTATTGTCCACTGTAACTGCCAGGTCTTTTTCTGCAGAGCTGCTGCTTAGCCAGTTGGTTTCCAACCTGTAGCAGTGCATGGGAGTATTCTGCCCTAAGTGCAGGACTTTGCACTTGTCCTTATTGGACCTCATGAGATTTCTTTTAGTCCAATCCTCCCTTTTGTTGAGGTCTCTTTGAATCCTAGTCCTACCCTCCAATGTATCTACTATTCTCTCCTGTTTGGTGTCATCTGTAAACTTGCTGAGGTTATACTTCATCCTATTTTCCAGGTCATTGGTGAAGATGTTGAACAAAACCATACCCAGGACCAATACTTGGGGCATTCCACTTGAGACCAGCTGGCAACTAGACATTGAGCCATTAACTACTATCCTGTAAGCCTGATGATCCCGTCAGTTTTCTGTCCCCCTTTCAGTCCATTCATCTAACCCAGACTTCCTTAGTTGGCTTGTGAGAATGTTGTGGGAGACCATACTAAACTCAAGGTATATTACGTTGCAATGTGATATATGGTGGCAATATGGTCTTGTTAAGGCTTTGGAATGCAGAAGGATCTAGGAATATATTGTGCAGATATGAGAATAAATAGTAGCTGGACAAGTAAGCTCTTTACAGAAACCAAGTCCTACTCTTCATCAGCCAGCAGGTGGTGGTGTTAAATCATTAAGTCTGAGAGAGTATAAGGGAAAGCAGTTTTGAAATAGTCAGATGATTTGGATTTGATGCAGACAGCATGGACAAAACAGAACATCTTACTCTGACCAACAAACGCAGTATACATAGTGTGTCCACTAAGGTATGAAAATTATAGCAAATTGGGAATCTCCTACTTAAGAAAGGCATGGAAGTATATCTACCCAAAAGAAATTATTAAATTTTGTTGAATTCTCCAACAATAAGATATGGCAGAGAGTGATTTTTAAAGCTACCTCATTACTATGTGGTACACTTCTTTTTCAAAGTTTATTTTCTATCGTCATCCCAAGAGAAATAGTGTTTTGATCAATTTGTGATTGCATTCTATGAAACAACGTAACTTTGTGAAACTATGGCAAGTGTCCAAACCCAGCATTTCTCTAACCCTCTGCAAACCTCAGTTCTAGCAGGACTCGGTACTGGTTGGGCTATCAGAAAATTGATGTGACTCATATCTTTGAAGGAGATTCAATGATGTGGGGGGGTTTGAGGAAGAAGGAGAGAAGTAAGGAATTGTAGAAAGAAGAGTTGGAAGAAGAAAGAAAAACATTAAAGGACTATACACTTGTAAACATACTGAAGCATAAGATCATAGTTTCATAGATTTAGGGTCGGAAGGGACCTAGTAGATCTTCTAGCCCGACCCCCCGCCAGGGCGGGAGAACAACAAAACCCCAAAACAAAAACGGGACTCAAATGAGTCCAGCCAGGTAGGCATCCAGCCTCTTCTTAAAGACCCCCAGGGTAGGGGCCAGCACCACTTCCCTTGGAAGTTGGTTCCAGCTCCTAGC
>NW_017729032.1:141178073-141181638 GCF_001723915.1 Gavialis gangeticus
TACTTTCCACCCCATCATCTAGATCGCTGATGAAGAAATTGAACAGCGCAGGCCCCAGGACCGAGCCCTGGGGGACTCCGCTACCCACCTCCCCCCAGGTCGAGTATGACCCATCCACCACCACCCTCTGAGTGCGACCCTTCAGCCAATCTGCAATCCATCTGACTGTAGGCATCTATGCCACAGTCGCCTAGTTTTTTAACTAGGATGGGGTGAGAGACGGTGTCAAAGGCCTTGCTAAAGTCCAGAAACATCATGTGATGTATACTCTTTAACATTTCATGCACTTATATTATCTTACAATCTGTTTACTTAAAAGAATGGACAAGTTGCTTCTGAGACTATAACACATCTCATGTCTGTTGTTCCTTCAAGGCTCTACTACTATAGAAGCTAGGGCTGTGCAAAGCTTCCGGTGGTGATTCAATTTGGAGGAGATTCGGCCAAATTCAGTGGCCAAATCTCCGAATCTGAACTGAATCAAGGGACCAATTAAAAGGTCCAAATCACTTCAAAGGTCTCTGAATCTTCGGAAAAGATTCAGAGAGCTTTGATGATTCAGGCAGTCCCCAGTGGCTGCAGCAGGGAGCTGCAGCTGACTCCAAGTAGCTGACTCCAAGCTGATAAGTACTATGGGTGGGGGAGGGGACAATGGGGGGACCCCTGCCAGCCCCCCCAACCCCTCCCTGCTCCCCAAACCTCCCCTCATGGCTGCTCTGCCTGCCCCAGCTCCTGGTGCTTTAAAGAAAAGCCCCAGTGCACACTGGGTGCTGCTGGGCGGGGGAGCCATCCCTGCTGCTCCCTCACCCCATGCTGCATGGGAGGCTCTTCCACAAGCCCCCCAACCCCACCCTCACTCCCCCAGCCCCTCATGGCTGCCGCAGACAAGCCAGCTCTGGCATGTTAAGAGAAAAAAACAGAGAAAAGCCACAGGAGTCACCGCACCTGCAGCAGCACTGGGGCTTTGGGGGCAGTGTGCAGAGCCCCGCACATGGTGGGGGGCACCAGGGATTGCCTCCTGCCAGCAAGAGCGGTGAGTGCAGGGCTTTTCTCATTTTTTTTTTTTTCTTAAAGGGCCAGAGCTAGCCCAAGCGGGGCACCCATGTGGGGTGGGGGCTGGGAAAGCGAGAGGGGTCAGGGGGCTCATGCAGCACCCCCCATGCAGTGTGGGGCAGTGGGGGGTAGCGGGGATCACCCCCCGCCCAGCAGCACCCAGTGAGCCGGGTTGGGGGGAGGTTTCCAAAGAGCCAGGGGCTGGGGCGAGCAGGGGAGCCATTGCCGAAGCTGGGGGGGATGGGCCTGGTTAATTCGAAGATTTAGCAGCAGCCAAATCTCCAAATCTGATTCAGCCAAGTTGATTCAGGACAGTGATTTGAATCGCCAGATCGAATCACGGTCCCCCAAATCCGCCGAATCCGAGGCGAATACTAGCCACTTTGCACAGGCCTAATAGAAGCTGCTTTCCCAACCCAGAGCAGTCACTTCTCCTGTTACTTGAGGTACCTGAAGTACGTTACCCTCTGTCATCATCTGTAAAGACCATTTCCAAATGTGTGTATTCCCTGACTGAAGAATTATGATAGAATATGAACTGAAAAAAATAATAATGAATGTTGGTTAGTTCAAGTTAGTAATATATTTGAATTCCTTAGATAAAGCATTCATTTCTACCAACTTTTACCTATAAAAACAAAAATCACAACTATCCACATCTGCTTTATCTAGCTGATGCTGCCTATCACAGCCTTTTTTGGTACAATATGTAGTGCTCCTAATTAAATAGTGTAAAAGTGTAATGAATCTGCTGCTCTAAGTAATTAAAGGTAGATGCCTAGGAAGAGATTCTCTGCTGTGCTTTTGAGGGGTTCTTTTGGTGAGAGCCCTACAGCAATTTCCTGAACTGCCCATGCTGAACTTCTTTTTTAAAGGATTTTTATGTCACTTTGTTCTCTTTACCCAGGGTAAAAGACTTGGGGGCAGAGGTGAGGATTGATTTCTTAAAGATTAGTGTAAATGGTGTAAGCATAAAATATTTTAGCTGTCTGTTTGCAAGCAAACAAATGCTTTATTGCGGAAATTTCTGTGCCTATTATATAGCAAAACATCTGCAGCCCCTTGTTTCCATGGAAACCAAGCTTGTTGCACGGGCACTGCATTAAACTGAATCTGTCAATGTTTTTTGCACTTGAGATTTAGGAGTTTAACATGCATGCTTGGAGCTCTTTATTACGTTATTGTTCTCAAATGCTGTGTACTATTCTCTTTATTCCAATGTACAAAGTAAATGATCCAAGGAGACTAGCTACTTGACTTGGATTTGGGACAAGGCAACAAGAAAGGTGAGTATTCTATTAAATTAAAAGTTGGGAGAGTCTTGCTTGTCACCTATTTTATTCAAAATATTTATTTGCTAAGGCAAAGATTGAGGTTATTTCTCTCTTTCAACTCCTAAGATTATTTTTTCTTAAGATTTGTGCTACTGTTTGTATACTGCCACAGCTTTGCTGGGTCTGACATTGGAAAGCTGCTGAAAGAAAATGTTGATGCATTTGTCTCTTAATAGCCCAGCTTCCTGTCAAAATCCTTATTTATAGTTCATTCAGATTAACTCAACACTAAAGACAGATGGGCTCTTGCAGAATGGCATTTTGGTGTTGCTTACAATATAAGTCTGATTTTGTATTTCAAGTAATGCCAACACATACTATTTTTGGCTTTGAAGGTTGAGACTTGATGAAACAGTACTAACATGCTAAATGAGCTATTACCTAGGCATTCTGCTTTAATCAATACTAAATCATTGCAGTTAAATCATTTTTATTAATTGTGTTGTTTTCTACCATGGACGAGAGACATCATAGGTTGTATTGCACAGCATTTGTTGAGACTGGAATATAGGCTTGGAAGCCTGTAGAAGTACTGAACTGTGGATACGTGAAGTAGAAATTGTGATGTCTTCCTACTAGCTAAACTATTTCCCCTATGTAATTGGAAAATAACGCACAACACTGAGATCTGTGCTCTGTGTGGAAACGCTTGTAACAGATGTGTTAACAAAACATTGATTACAGCTTGGCACATATTACTTGAAGTTATATTAGAAAATAGCTTAAAATGTGGCCTACCTTCCTACTTTTCTTGAACAGGAGGCCTTTGTTCAGTAAAGGTTACATTCGTTATACTTTGACTCTGTAAGGATTTTGTTCTTAAAATTTTGATAGGAAGATTTGAATTGGGACTTTGGCTAACTTGTTTTTTTTCATGACTCACTTCTTCATTGACTATAAAGAGATGGACCCGCAAAACCCTTGCACTGTGGGTGGGTTTTACCACTTACTCGTATAACAGCTGAAAAGTTAGGCTCTCTCATGCTCATACCTGGTGGGAGTACTCTCAAAATCTCCATATGCAGTTACTTTTCTGTCGGATGCTGTATTGGAATAGAGCAGGTTTTTTATGTAGCCACTGATCTAAAAATTCTCTTGCTAGTTGTCTGTCTCCATTGGTGTTTTTCTGCACATCCAAAGCCCACCTCCAGATAAGCATTGACTTTCTCGCAAACTAA
>NW_017729032.1:141186638-141189181 GCF_001723915.1 Gavialis gangeticus
GTTTTTTTTCATGACTCACTTCTTCATTGACTATAAAGAGATGGACCCGCAAAACCCTTGCACTGTGGGTGGGTTTTACCACTTACTCGTATAACAGCTGAAAAGTTAGGCTCTCTCATGCTCATACCTGGTGGGAGTACTCTCAAAATCTCCATATGCAGTTACTTTTCTGTCGGATGCTGTATTGGAATAGAGCAGGTTTTTTATGTAGCCACTGATCTAAAAATTCTCTTGCTAGTTGTCTGTCTCCATTGGTGTTTTTCTGCACATCCAAAGCCCACCTCCAGATAAGCATTGACTTTCTCACAAACTAATGCTCAAAAGCTTCATAACACAGATAGTACTGCCACATTTACAGCATGTGGACAGAAACTCAGAAAAACAGGGAAATGAAAATGAAACTCTTAACTACCTCCTGTTCCTCCATGGTCCTTCTGTACACATTTTAACAAGCTAATATGTCTGGACACCAACTGCCAATGCTTACTAGTGGTGAGGAAGAAAATAGTCTGCTGTGCAGGAGTGTGAAGATAAAATAGAATTCCTACAGGCAACAATTTACTATGGAAATAATTCAGAAGGATGTAAAAATAGATTATCTCAGTGTTTTAAAGCCAGAACTGTTTGAACAATCATTCCTAGATTTTTGTTCCACTTATTTACATTACTGTAGCACCTAAGGGTGCCTGTAAACATGCGGGGATGCTGCTCCGATGCGCTTTAATGACAGTGCGACGGAGCAGACTCAGTTAACTGAACCTGCTCTGCTGGAACGTGCTAATTAGCATGCTCCAGCAACTTCTGCGTCTCGTGTATTCAGCATGCCTGCATTTCAAATGGCAGCAGGGGTGCTTTAACTAAAGCTTGTTGAATGAGCTTTAGTTAAAGCACCCCCACTTCCATTTTGAAGAGCAGGATGCTGAATATACAAAATGGTGCAGGCTCTTTAATTAGAGCGGGTGCTTTAATTAGAGCCCTGGTGATGACTCAGTATGCTGCACCTGACCTTCTGTGCCAGGTGCAGCACAAACACAGAATGCTGCATTCTTCCTGTCTGCTCACTGTCTCCACATATCTGTTGCTTCCAAAGCTGACATGAATTCATATTATATATTCAGGAAATTAAAGAAAAAAGCCCTCCAACTTTGGAGTAATACACACAAATTGCATGAGATTAGAGTTATTACCTATTTAACAAGGAAATAATATACAATAATTCTTATAACTTAGCATCCACATGATCAATATAATGCTTATGCATATAAATAGAATAGTCATTAATATTCATAGTCAAAGAATCTAGCTAAAGACTCTGGCTTACTAGCTGATGAATATATATAAATATATGGAGCTGCCTTTTATAATATAAGAACAAAAAACAAAGCATATCTAGATTATGTTTGGTCTACTTAATATACCTGTATCATTGTTTTGGTCCCTGCATATCCTTGTGTATATCCATACCCTAAAATTGACTTTATTTCCTAAAGCTCCCCCCTACCCCAATCCTCATTATTTACCCATTCCAGCTTCTCTCCCATTTGGATCCCCAAATGATCCTTATTTTTATACCCTTTACACCATCCCTAAAATATGAAGATTCACCCTAACCCTCAGTTGGAAAGGAATTTTTAACTCTTCCACATCTGAGTAGTGAACACCTTCCTGGAAAGTTCCTGACTTTCATCCTAGGGGAGTCATGACAATATACTATAATTTTTCAGCTACTGTTTTGCAGAGAGAGTTGTAGAGAGACATATTTCGGGTCTCCCCGCAGTGTCTTCCCACACTATATTTATACCTTCCTCCACCCCTTCCCCATTGCTTTTAGCTTTTGGGTGCACACAGACATATGGGAAGGCTAGAGGGAGGTTAAAACACATTTAAAATGGCCACCCAAACTCATGTAGTTTGCCCAGGTGCAGACCTTACACTTAGATCCCTAATTAGGTTGATCTAAATGTTAACTGTACTTTCAAGGTAGTCTAATTTGGATCTGGTCTGGCGAGACCAATTTACCTGAGTTTCTGTATAGTCCTCAGCATGGTCCCAGGGCTGAGACAGCCCAGAAGTTAGCCTCAGCCCCAGGGCTATGCTTTTCCTCCCGGTCCTCCAGAACTGTTATTTTTAGCTTCCCAGCCTCTTGCCCCACCTCCAGATGCATGATGCCCCTCCACTAACCAGCCAGACCCCTCATGCCCACCAAACCCCCTCATCCTGCAAGCTGCTCCAAGTGTCAGTTTTACTAGCATTTGCTGGTACTGGGAGCCAAGAAAATAAGTCATGATTGGGGGAAGGGTGGATGGGATATGGGGGGATTGGTTCACTGCGGGGAGACGTTGGTCATCTAAGGGTGGGAGTAGTTGGGGTGCTAAAAATAGCCCCTGGTCCCAGGGGGGAGAAGAGAGCCTCCCATCTCCCCAAGCTTTCCCATGGATCCTGCTAGCCCCCTGATCCTCCCAAACCCTTCCAGACCCTACCAACCCCTCCTGCAGACCCTGCTAGTCCTCCCCAAGTCCCCTGTGGACCTTGCTTGCTTCCCC
>NW_017729032.1:141194181-141195212 GCF_001723915.1 Gavialis gangeticus
CTCTCCCCAAGCTTCCCCATGGATCCTGCTAGCCCCCCTGATCCTCCCAAACCCTTCCAGACCCTACCAACCCCTCCTGCAGACCCTGCTAGTCCTCCCCAAGTCCCCTGTGGACCTTGCTTGCTTCCCCAATCCTGCCAAACCCTCCCAGACCCAAACAACTCTCTCTGCAGACCCTGTTTGCCCTCTCCTGAGCCCCACCATGAACTCCACTTGCCCCCAAACTCCCCACAGACCCCACTTGCTCCCCGATCTCAACCCCCTCCTGGTACCCCCATCATAATTTACCTTAGATCAAGTGACCATGTTTAACTCAATATAACCTCCCCATAATGTCTTTGCATACCCTTAGAATACCTTTACTTCCCCTTTTTCATAATTATATCAGTCCCCAGCATGACCATTTTAATCTTTTTTTCCCTTATGATATTCTCCCTTCCATTTTTTCTTTTCCTATCTATTCAGCCCCACTCAAGGGGCTATTCAAGAAGCCCCACTTCTTGAATAGCTCCTATTCAGATTTCAATGCAACATTTTTTTTTTAGTAGTAAGATTTCAGAACTGCCACTTCAAAAGAAAGCCACCAATGAAACCTATTAAAACTCCTTGTGAGCAAAAAATCTCATTTCTCTGTTCAAAATTCAAAGAGTGAAGTGGTGGCATGAATATTGTACAAGAGAAACCAAGAAATAGTCCTATGTGACAGGTTAAATCTAATAAAAATAGAAACTGTGAAGTGAAGAGTAGTCTCTCCTGGGGGCATTTGCTATACTCTGACTCCAACAGAAAAGATTTGAGAATTTATTCTGGTTGAAAAATTATGAATGTTGTTCATGACAAATATTGAATTAAATTGAATTGAATCCATGCATTTTGGTTTTGGTTTTTTCTAAGTGGCATGCAAGTGAATATTCAGTCAGAACTGAAGTCCACTTCCTTCAAAAAGCAATGTTTTATATAAGAAAAATCCATGCAACTTTTAACTGCATTCAGATTGATCTTTCTCTCTTCATTCCCAAGCCATAATTGGA
>NW_017729032.1:141205406-141215227 GCF_001723915.1 Gavialis gangeticus
CCATGTACTTATGAAACTCTTATAGTACATGTGAAATTCTGTTTATCAGAGGTGTCTCACGAGACATCTAACATGGTAAGTATTAATTCCAATAATGAGACCCCAGTCAGAACCTGGGCCCTATTATGTGAGAAGTTGTATTACTAGAGCTCAATGGAAAATGTTGGTTTTTTTCCCTCAAGTCTTCACAACTCCAGAAATCTTCCTGTTTTGCATCTTAGACAATGCCAAGTCATTTCAAATAGCAAGTGTGACTATCCCCAACCCAGAACTGAAAATACGCTAATAACTAGAATCAAGCCCTTGTTTTTCCTGTTGCAGACTGGACTGGAACAAGAGTTTCACATCCTGAGTGTCCTGACCACCAGCCTGTTGGCTAGTTTGACATGGGTGGGAATGCACTTTTTATTTGGGGTGGAAGGGGGGCCGTTCTAATTAAAATGCCTCATTGTTACATCTATTAAGCCCCCAATGCATTTAAAAATGGCCACAGGATGCTTTAGCTAAATCTCATTCAATGAGGTTTAACTAAAGAGCCCCAGCAACCATTTTAAAATGCATGGAAACTTAATAGATGTGACAGTGTGGCAATGCTAGAGCATTTTAGCAAGAATATGGAGCAGACTTGATTAATACAGTCTGCTCCAGTGTGTTCTAACTAAAATGTGAACAAGCGCATGTATAGGCAGCCTTTGTGCCCAAAAGCGTATCTAGCATCTCTGCCATCTATTCTGTAGGTCCAATAAAGGGTATCACCAAAAAAATCCCTTGCCTCTCAAAAGTAAAGGCAACATTTTGTATGAGATTGCAAGCATTTTGGGGGGAAGAAAGGCTTTCTCTCTCTTCCTCCTTCTTTCTCTCTTCTCTAAGTCCATTCTCTATGATATAACTAGTCAGCCTTTACCTCAAGGGTAGACACCCCAGCTTACTGCCATGCAATGCAACTGATACTGTGCCAGCTGCGTCCTCTTTTTCTTGTAATAAATTCTTAAAAATGAAGAAATTTGGTCTTAAATGAATGCTGTTTATGAAAACATCAATTTTAAGTGACAGTTAAATGACACATTTTGTTTAAAGAATCTTGATAAATGACCTTTTAAGACTCTTTAGCAAAATGCTTAACATCATTAGACTACAGTTAGTGTTTTAGAAATAGTGTGTTTTTATTATAGGTCATGCAGAAAAATAGGGGATTCTTTTCTTCCAAATGTAACATTATAGAAAAGATTTTTTTTCAAGTCCAATGCTTTCTAAGAATGCTTGGAAACTTTTGTCCTTATAAAAAAGTATGGGGAGGAGGGGAGAAAGAAAAAAAACTGGACAGCTTACAAGATGGGCTAACTTTAATACCAGTATTAAACATCCTTTGTTTAAAAATAAAATCTAACTATAGAGGGCAAAGAGTATGATATATGGATTTAAATGAGTTATTTGTTTAGATGTAAAATGCTACCTTTAGGGAATGGATCAAAAATGTAAATAAAAAATCAAGGGGCAGGGGTCAGGCAACTTGACTCCCTTGCAGCCTGCCCCCCAGTGCTTGCCTCCCATTGCCCCCTCTCCCCTTGGTGCTGTTTGCCCCACTGCAGCCATTGTGGGGGATGAATTTAAGATGATCCTCCAGCAGTTAGATTCTACACAAGGAAAATTATAACAAATTTATACATTTTCCATGTATAGAATCTAATTACTGGGGAAAAGGGGTGCATCTTAAATTCAACATCATGTTGTATTCAAGTAAATATATTATTTTAATTTAGATGTTTGAATTTCTATGTTTAAGTACAAACATTCCCAAAGCCCAAGGCAAAATTCATCTAAGTTACATGATTTTCTATAAGCTCCATAGTTTACATAGGTAGTGAACAGAACACACGTTCGCCCTTGGTGAGGATGGCCAAATCTTAGCCCAGGTTCTGCCATTTTTAAACCAGTCTGTGTGTGTTGAACTTATGTTCTGCTATGGGTATAGACTGGTTTCTGATTACTTATACCAGTAAAATGTAAAGTTTGTAACTGGCCTATGTAAGTAATTTACATATTTGGTATCTCCAATTACTACTGTTACTAACAGCTAATCAAAATTTGCCCTTATGGTTTTGATTGATAGAACTGTTGTTTATGGGTCTAAGGGTTTTCTGTTCATTCAAGGACAGGTTCTTGTCACTGGGCAGTATGTAATGAGAACTATAAGTCTCTCTAAAATACTTGCCTGGCTTCTTATTATGCTGTCTTCATTGCATGAATATATAGTGGAGCCCTCATCTTAGACAGATTCCTTCAGATGCTGCCACAATACAAATACCAATTAATAATTTAATACCTAAATCCCTACTTGGGATTTTTCCTTTTCATTGAGTCTAATGTCATTCTATAGTTACTATAGCCAAAAGTATTAGAACTAACAGGTGGAGAGAACCCACAACAATTGGCCTGAATCCCTTTGAACTCTGGGGAAATCAGATTATGAAATTGGAGAGGCTTCTACTCATCTCTAGCTAGAATATCTTTGATATTAAGATGCTGAGTATTTTTCTTGAAATATGGAGAAAAAGTTCACTCTCTCAGTGTGACTAGGAGCCTGAATACAAGACAAAACTGCCACTGCTATAGGTGGGTGACAGAGGTGGGTCTTCAGTTTTTTGGATAGCAGTTTAGTGTTTTCTTTTGCAATTGGGCTAAGTATAGACAGTCAAAAAGCCCAACACAGAATCAATTCAGTCTAAGCAACTTCTTCAAAGCTGCGTAGGTTGAACCAATAACCAACTGAACCAATGTTCAGTTTTCAATTGGGAAAGGCAGGGAGAGGCCTGCACTGACCCAGGGCAGTAGGCAGGGGGTGCTAGTGCATATCTCCCAGCCTGCTGGCCATTGCCCACTCCGCCAAGTGTCCCCAACCCCTGGCTGCCCCCCACCCCTCACCCCATGGGTTAAGGAGTCCCTGTCTGGGTGCTGGCTCACCTTGAGGGAACCTTCTCCTCAAGGGTTTCCCCCAGCCTGTGGTCCCCAGCCCAGGCAACCCTGGGGAGCCAGGGATTCACCTCCTCCCCATTCCCAGCTGTGATTGCTTCAGCTGCTGCCACAGGAGGGAGGGAGAAGAAGTCCTCCCAGCCGAGTGCCTGCCTGTGCAGCCCAGCATGGGGGCACTGAACAGCCCCTGTCTTGGGGGGCTTCCCCCAACTCCAACCCAGGGTCCCCCAGCCCAGGGGCAGCCCCAGGGAACTGAGGGGAATTCTTCCCTTTCTGAACCCCAGAGCTGTTTGCCTTAGCCCCTGCGAATCTCAAGGATAATCCTAGGCAGCCTCAGAGAGCAGAGGGAAATTCTTCCACTCCTCTGCATTAGTTTTACCTCAGACTCAAATCAGCTGAGGCTGGAGAATTTCCCTCCACTCTCTGAGGCTGCCTGAGACTTGCAGCAGCTAAGGAAAGCAGCTCTGGAGTTCAGGGGTGGGGGGAAGCCGTCCAAGGTGGAGGCTCCCCAGGGGCTCTGTGGTAGGACACTGTGTGTGCCTGCCACTTTAAGGCCCTGGAGCTGGAAGCTGTCAGGTGCCTGATTAGGGCAGCCATTTTGGGATCAGGGGCTGCCTATATAAACAGCGCAGTTCAGCTGCTAGAGGCCAGGCAACAACATCGCCTGGTTGGAGGGCTGCTGATATCATCTGGAGGT
Source organism: Gavialis gangeticus (assembly GCF_001723915.1). NCBI lineage: Eukaryota > Metazoa > Chordata > Crocodylia > Gavialidae > Gavialis > Gavialis gangeticus. The sequence continues at coordinate 141,209,074 of NW_017729032.1, forward strand.
AAGGGAGGAGCTGTAGGGGAAAAATAGGAGGCTCCTGGTCCTGGGTACAACCTAAAACTGCACCCTGCTGGGAGTGGGTGGCCAGGTGGGGCTCTCAGTGGCTCAGGAGCCCCCAGGAAATGCCAGGCCAGTGATCACTCCGGTGAAAGGTGGGTTGGGGTGCCTTAACCCCTAGCACTCACTACTGGATGGGTAACCCTGTTGTGTGTAGGGCCCAGAGGGCAGACCCCTGGAGAGAGTGAGGGGCTAGAGACTCGGACCTGATCAAGAGAGTACCCTTGACTGGCCCATGCTGGGGCCAGGACCAGGATGATCAAAAGGGCCAGGGGCCCACCACGATGGATGCCCAAGAGCTGATGGTCTGGGGTCCCAACTGGCCTGGAGGTGGGCCAGGACTGGTAGCCAAAGGTCCCGGGGGGACCACACCCAAGAGGGGAAAATAGTTTCAGGCTGAATGAAGGTGGGGTAGGCCGCCTGAATGGAAGGATCTTGGAGGGGTCCTGATAGGAGGATTCTGGGGCCCAGTGTGGGGCCAGTGATAATGAGAACACCTAGATGCCATCTGCAAGGCTTGGGCTGCGGTGTAGGGGAGAATGGAGCCGCAGATAGTGCCTCCTGGCATTGGGGCAGAAATGGGCAACCTCCCGCTTAACTTAATATCCGTTAATTAAGATCAAGGCATGGCAGGTGAGAACACGGGCGGTTGGCCTAGGAACAGGTGAGCAGGCCAATCTGAGAACGGCCCCAAGCAGGCCCCCTGTTACAGGCTCCATGCTGGGCTGCGTGGGCAGGCACCTGGGCACGAAGACGCCTTCTCCCTCCCTCCTGGGGCAGCCACTGAAGCAATCTGTAGCTGGGAAGGGGAATGGGAACCAAGGGTTGAAAAGCCTCCACCAGAGGGACTTTCCATCCCTCTACATGCTGTGTAGACCCAGGCTAGTGGGGTCTGTTTCCCTGCCCACCCTCCCAATCCCTATGGCTTGACAGATGCAGAAAGGAAGCAGGCTAAGGAGCAGAGGGGCAAGACAGTCCCTGCTCCACTGCAAAGCATCCTGGGATGCTGGGGGACTGTGAGTTAACTTGAACCAGGAAGGGATCTGGGACAGCAGTTCCATAAACCACTTTGACCCAAATCAGTTAAGTCTGATACTGCATCCAGCCAAGTTTATCTTAAACTAGTTTTGGCCATTTTGAAAGTAGTTTATGTGCAGTGAACATCTGTTCTTTTACAAGTTTAAACTAGTTTCTGATCGCTTAAACCAGTTTGTGTAACTTCTGTCCCTAGCCTCGGAGGTTGGAAATTTCACCTGCTTTCAGGACATTATCTATAATTGGTTAGGGTTTTCATAATAACGTTTTCTTTTTTTTCTGTCAGCATTTAAATCTTTTATCAATACTGCTAAAGATCAGAAACTCAGGGCTGCTCTAGATGACTTCCTTGAAAAAGTCATCCAGACTCCTTCAATAATAGTGTGATGAATGATCTCACTGCCATGGAGGTTCTGGAAGGTAAGGTGGTCAGTAGGATAGTGTAAGCCTATTCCCAGTCTAGTTCTTGATAAATCTATCCATGACGTTTGATAATCTAAGGGTAGTTCATGCATGTTGTAAAACACCAAGGAAGTATGATTTCTTTAGCTTGCTCCAGTTAAGAAATGGCCTGCTGGATTGTGCACTTCCTTTCCACTTTTTATATAGATTTAGGAAGATAGAGCTAGATTTTATCCAACATGGAGGCAATCAAGGAATGAAGTCACATAGCTAGATCATAATCAAAGCGGAAGAGGTGGCTAGCCAGACATGAAATCTAGTGGAGGACCAGCAAGCCCAGCATAGAGGGCAGATATAACCGTTTGAGCTAAGGTGTTGGGGCTTGTTGATTTCTCAGGGTGAAGAAAAGCACAAAACCTAGTATAAAATCATGTAACTTCTCAATCCTATTGCTTAACTGCTATTTGTGTAGGATATGCAACTGTCCCTAGCCCTAGTTAAAGAAAAATCTTGGGTGTTCCAAACATGGCAACAAAATATTTTTATTTCCTATGTATTTTGTGTTTCAGTAGGGTTCTCTCACAGAATTTGAACATAGGTTTGTGGTTTCAACATGAAATTATGGCTTGAGAATCCTGATTTCTGTTCCTTCTTCTGCTATATTTATTTCCATGTGTCTTAGAACAAGCCACTTATTTCTGTCTCCATCTATAAAAGAGGATTAGTACTTTCCTTCCCAGGAAATGTACATGGATAATGCTTGTGAGGCACCAAAATACTGTACTAAAAGAGGCCCTGTAAGTAGTTAGATAAGGTCAGATATGAGAAAGCAAACCTGAAGAGCACAGTAAAATACTGGCTGTACTGAATCCAAGGCAAATCTTGGCAGTGATTGCTGAAAGAGTGTTTTGTGTGCTATCACCAAGTCATCTCTGCAATAATGTTCTCCAAGCCCAAAGGGTTGGAGTACTTTATTTGCTCCTCTGTGGTCTAACATATAGTGGAACCAATGTCTTTAAAAATAAAGCTTAAATTTAAGAAAGATGATTGGGAACATAGTGTAACATTACACTTGTTCTATTAAATATTATTGCTGCCAACCATTTCACTTGTCTCCCAAATTATACCTGAATTTGAGTGCTCTGAAAGCAGCTTTCCATAGAGAATGAATAGATTCCTGATCGTGCAAGGGTTTTGCAAGCATCTGTTTCTTTTAGAAGTGCAAAATATGACTCATTCAATGCACCCATTTGAAAATGATGGGTATGTAATACATGTATTTGCATATGATATATAGACATGCATTAGCAAAGCTATAATTGCAAAAAGAGTTAGTGCATGTAAGCAATAGAGAAGATCAATGTTTATTAACCCTGAGTATGACTGATAGGACTGTTTGATTTTCAAAGCTCCCAATCATACTGCATTTCTATAAACTCTGCAAATGAATATACCACATCTCAACTGAGCCAATGTAGAGCCAGTTGGTAAAACTTTTTGTTAACCTAATTACATTGTTTTGGGATTTTTTTTCTTAGCCTATTTTCCACTTTCAAGAAATAATACTGGATTATAAAGATGTCAAATTTGCTTTTATAAACAAATGTGAACAAAAATACAAAGGAGAAAAGAGCATCAATGGAATGGAAAAAATGTAATGCTGTTGCTACTGTAAAACTACACGGATATTTTATTAAAAATCAGTATAAGCATACAGAAATTGGGTCAGATATTGCATACATGTCACCTTGGAGATGACTGACTGTCGGATTTGATTAAAATCAGCAGTACTTTTCTTCCTTGCTTGTTAACTTTGTTGTTTTCATAAGGGAAGATGAAATGAAAATGTAGGCCATATGGCAAAAGTGTTTTCTACCCATATCAACCATGTAATTGAGCAGGCACCTGCTACATAGAGTATCTCACATACCTTTGACATTATCCTATGCAGTACTGCAATTTGAGATGAATCCACCTGTTGCCACAGGGGTTACTACCTGTGATATATAAGAGGGAAAGAATATGCTAGGATGTACAAGATAGAAAGAATGCAGTTAGATCCGTAGAGCCCAAGCCTCGATTACGAAGGCTTCTGGTATTAAAAAATATATATTGACCTACAAACTTCTGGTCTGGAATCACTAAACCCCACAATGCCACTTCAAGAATCATGTTTCATAAAATGACTATTTCATTAAGCCTTTCTACCTATACCCCACATTTTAAATGAGACCTGCTGAAGAGAAATAGCATTTCCTTACTCCTTATGCAAGGGTGACTAGGTGGAATGGCCAGCTGCCTTGTTTGGCGTGTGTCATATCTGGAAGAGCGCAGAGAGAACAGTGGCAGATAGGGGGAGAGAGTAGAGCAAGAGACCGGGCAGGGAGAACATCAGTAGACAGGGCAGGGAGGAGACAGCAGATTCATAGATCAGGCAAGGGAAGGGGATTGGACTGGAGAGGGTGGGATTTACCCTATGGTATGCCTGCCAGAAAGTTTTGCAACTTGCTGTATTATTGTAACATGTCTGCATTTGATCCACTACAGAAGTCTAATGATCGAAGCAAAGCTCACACTAATGAACGTATGATCAGAAATCCACTGCTGCTGTTACAGTATTTATTCTGATTTCATAGTTAGATTTAATTGCCACAGCAAGACATTGGTATGATCTGTCACATGTGGCCATGCTTGGATCTTCTTGTTGAGAGGGGTGCTTTTAATTAGCCTGTTATTAGTTCTGTCTCTTTTCAGGATATTCAGTAAGAGTAGATGTGTAAGTCAGCTTCCTATCATCTCTGCTTCATTCTAGCAATGACTTATACATTTGAAGTTTTACAGTATGTATTTCCATTTGTTGAGAAGATGGATGTAAGCCAGACTTAGCACTTCAGAGAAGACTCCTAATCTTCTAGATTGACTAATGTCATAGAATTATATGGGCTAAGAAAACAAATAAAAAAATACTTTTGGATAATCAGTCCAAGTAAGTGAAACATTGGGTCTGACTCCCACTAGTGCCTTTCTCCATGTATAACTATTTACGCCTACAGAAAGTGGGTTGAAAGTAGTGTCACCACTGTATATGAGTGTAAAATGCTAGTGAAACTGAAGTCTCCACTTAGAATTTTCCATGGGTAAAAATGATTTCTCAAGGTTCATGGCATCAATGGGAAGTTAGGCCCATTACATTAATTAACTTTCTGTAGAAAGTTTGAGAATTTGTAAACAGAGCAGACATTTTAGGAACAAGCCAGTTTTGAAATGGTATGTTCTGCTCCAGTAAAAACTCGTGTGACTGTCAACATGTCTGTGTCTCCTGCATTTCTTGCTACACAAGAAAAGTTGTAACACATAAGTAATTTATACTGGTCATTACAAGCTAAAATTTCTTAATCTTTTTATTTTCCTAGCTAAGGCAGCAGTGTCCTTTCCATTTGACTTCCTGAAATCTGGAAGCCTGAGAATTTCTTGGACACTGTGTTCCAGGATACATCCTTTGTTTCAAAACAATCCTAAGTTGTGAACGCACACAGTTCATCTATCCAATGTGCTCTTAAATAATTACCTGACTGGGTTAGAAATTGAAGTGACATAGAATCATGTTGTTATATTTTTCCCCCTTGCAACTATTCATACTTAAGCAGATGTTAGAAATACAAAATGTTTATTCTATATCAGCCTCTGTGTACATAGAACTTAAAATGATAAAATTAATCTTGACACAAAAATTTTAGATGATTAAGTTTTAATTAATATACCTAAACCATATATAAAAAAGGGGAGATGTTACGGGTTTATTAAACTTGAATTTACTATATGCTGAAAAACTTCTTTATAAATATAATTTTAAAAAGGATATCCAGCTAATGCAGTGATTCTCAGCCTTTTTAGACTCAAGGCACCCCTCAGAAAATGCTAGCTCTTTACTTTCACTCTTTTTTTTTTTACCTACAGAAAAATAATAGAGCAGAACTTTTGTGGCAAGCTCAGACCACAACAGGCCAAAATGGTTTTGATACTGTGCATTTCTATTTGAAATCTCTGGGTTTTATTGAGCAGCACCCCATGGCACCCTACGGCACCCTACAAAAGATCGCATGGCACTCTCAGGGATCTGCTACACCTTGGTTGAGAATCACTAATGTAGCTGAAGAATTTAATTACTGAGAAAAACCAGATGGACTGAGGCATACTTTTCTGAAATAATTTGAAGTCCATGCCCTGCTTGCATTTTATTATACTAATGAATCATGGTAGTGGTGATGCATAGGGGGTACACGGGGGTACATGTGCACCCCATGAGAGTGCTGGTGCACCCTCTGACAGGCCACACTCCCTGCTTAGGTGACAGGCAGGGGGGCAGGTGGGAGTGCTGGTGCCCACCCCCGTGAGTGCTGGCCAGGGAGTGGGAGCACCTGGATGAAGCGCAGCGGTCACTTCCAGGAGTGGCGTGGCCGCTTCCTGGTTAGCCCACTCAGCCACAGGGGGACCCCCCCACACCAGGAGGTGAGATTGGCTGCGGGGGGGACTGCCCCCTGGTTGCTGACTGGTTGCTGGGTGGCACATACCCCTCAACTAAGGTGGCACCAGTCACCCATGAATCACCACAAGGATTCATGTTTCCCTTGAAAGAATTATTGTTTTTTTGTCAGCCACATAA
>NW_017729032.1:141220227-141226019 GCF_001723915.1 Gavialis gangeticus
TGCCCACCCCCGTGAGTGCTGGCCAGGGAGTGGGAGCACCTGGATGAAGCGCAGCGGTCACTTCCAGGAGTGGCGTGGCCGCTTCCTGGTTAGCCCACTCAGCCACAGGGGGACCCCCCCACACCAGGAGGTGAGATTGGCTGCGGGGGGGACTGCCCCCTGGTTGCTGACTGGTTGCTGGGTGGCACATACCCCTCAACTAAGGTGGTACCAGTCACCCATGAATCACCACAAGGATTCATGTTTCCCTTGAAAGAATTATTGTTTTTTTGTCAGCCACATAACTGTTGTAGAAACTAAATGCTAAGCCCTTTGTGCTAAGCAAAATTGGTCCTTTTATTTATTTATATGTATAAATGTGTAATCTGTATATGACTCTGTGTGTGTGAACTTTCTTGGTTTCTTTTTGATGCAGATATTTGTGAGAGAGCCAATTAACTTAAAAATTAGCAGTTAAAATTCTTAGGTAATAGCAGGGAGCATAACTGGAATCAGGGGGGATAAACATAAAAAGGGGAGAATGTAGCTAAAAATCAACAAAAATAAATGTTCCAGAAGTGAAATTAATATTGTCTGGTATTTTTCAAGATAGTCTGGATAAGAGCATTCAAAATGAATGGTGGGGAAGAGCTGCAGAGAAGTAGATCCGTGTGCTAGGTGGAGTCTAGTCTTTTCCATTGCTATGAATCCAATGCCATAATGTCAGAAATTGTGTTTCAGAGAAATACAGGTGTAGAGGACAGTCAGGCTGTTGCTAAAAAGCATTTGAACAGTTAAACATCAGGCACAAACCAAAAAGAGCAACATTTTAGCTATAACAAGAAGAACATAAATGCATTCTTCGCCCTAACGAAACTGTATTGCCCCTTGGCCTCTAGTGAGAATGAATTTTCCTTAACACCAGCTAGACAGCGGTGGAATCGGCAAAAAAGGTATAAAGGAGCTTAATGGTCACTTTAGAATGAGATTGGTGCTTTGTGCAGTTCTGCTGGATTGCTTGCTTAAGCTCACACTGCTGCTGTTTCCTCAACATGCTGCTGATTCAGTGCAGCTCTCTCCAGCGCCTGCTTCAGTCTGAGAGATATTTGTGATACATTGTCTAATCAATGCTTCACGTTAATTCTGGCTTTTATGAGCTATCCTGTGAACAAACTGGGGCACAGAGGAGGAGATAGAAGTTTTAAGTGATCCTGATGTAATTAACATTCATGACTCCGGCTTCAAGCAGCATACGCCTCGCCTGTGCATTGCAGAGCGAAGTATGGACTTACACCTCCTTTTGTGCTGATAGGGAACCTCTGTGGATTCATTGAAATGCAGGGCTGTGGAGCACTGCTGTAGTTTTTTTCATTCTTGGAGCAGGGAGAAACATGTTTGCTGTGGATCTTTTTTGTTTTACCAGAGAATGAGAAGTTGGCTGAGAAATGAAGAAATGGCCTTAAAAGAATTGATGCAGAGATTAAATGCGGTTTCCCAGTGCACTGGTAGGAGGAGCTGCTGGTCTTAAATGATATGCTATATTGACATGTTAGTGATTTTATAGGGGGTTTTTTAGAAAAATGCTTGTAATTGAAGTAGCATTCCTTGCATTAATGGGAGTGAAAATGTTTGAGTCATCTACATAAGGGCTAACGTGTTCATACTGATGCTGAATATATTTAGCGGGATCTAATTCTGTCTAAAAACCGCTTCAGTTATGTAATATTAATGAAGCCAGGTTTAGAAGGATAGTATTGAAGAGCTGTTTGTTTTTTATAGCTGCTGGCACAGTCAAGTAATATAAACCAGCCTTGATTCTTCTGCAGCCCAAACGTAGCTGAAGCTGAAGAATGGGTAGGGGGAAGGAGGGTAATGCAAAGCTATCTAAGAATGCGATACCATATGAAATCACGAAATGCCTGAATACTTGACAAGTGTGGCAATGTCTATTTTAGGTGATTCTAAATTGCATATTCACAAGGGCAAAGATTTGAATGCATTAATTATGGAAAATGTAATTTAACATCTGAATGAGAATAAAAACTGCAGCAAGTAGATTACAGAAATGTTAGCCTGATCTCTGACACATTTGCTTAGTTTTTAAAGCTTCCTGAAACATTTTAAATATGTAAATATTTAGAACGAGGACTGAACAGCAGCCTGTCATGGTTTGATTCATGATTGACTGGAGGTCCAAGAGAACTTTGATGCATATTATTCATGCAAGAATGTGAACATGTTACAAAATGTACACCATATGCCTGATTACCGGGACACTGAAGAGTACTGTTTGTTGCATCCTTTGAGAACAGCTTCTTTGGACAGTTATTCTTAGACAGTTGACAGGTGTTATAAGTCTTGCATCTCTTTATCATGCAAAGCATACTGGTGGGTTGTTACTACAAAATTCTCGAGGTATTATTCATTACCACTCTTGAAACTTGATAAAAAATTACCCCAACAGAATTAATATTGTGTTTAAGTATTGCATACTACCCTTTTTAGTTTTCTTCTGATACTAGGAAATAAATAACAAGATGGCTGATGTTGTAAGCTGACAAATCTATATATCAAAGATAAATGGAAGTAGGCAGATGAACTACCTTGATTTTGTTGAGTAGAGGGAGTGGTTTTGTTATCATCTTTAATAAGAGTTCTGGGTGGAAAGAATGTTTAATATGAAAACAAAACTGAAATCTAAGGAAAGGCCTTTCTGCATATGGTCTTCTGGTAGTAATGCTCCTCATAATCCTGTTTCTATTTTCATCTCTTCTCTTCTCATCTCTTATTATCTCTTCTCTTTTCAAATGAATCAGATCCTCTTTTGAATGAGTAGGTATTTGTTTTATTGCCTTTCTGAGAATGTAATGAAGCTTATACCACTGCTATTTTGTTTTGTAAATGTATATATTAATCACAAAAAAAGAAGGGCAGGAGCATCAAAGCACTCTTATGGATAAGTGAATTTAGTTGAGCTCTCCTCTTGCCCTTCTCCTGAAGGGCAAATTGTTGTAATATCTAAGCATTTTCTTAGCAAAGGTGCCCCCAAATCATTTTTCCTGCTGTTAGTGTGGTTGTATTTTTAGGTAACTTCACTTCAATTGCAGTACTATTTACAGTGACCTTTAGGGGTCTTTTCCTTTTATTTGTTTCAAGACTGATTATTATAGTGCTCTTCAATGGCCACTGCCTATTCTTGCGGTAATCCCTTTCATTGATAAATTTATCCAATTACATGGTGTCATGTGCTGATGGCACTCAAACCTACTGCAATTTGGTGGGTTCCCTCACCGGCCTGGGGAACGTGCTTTTACATCCTCTCAGGGCAGACCTCATTCATTCAAATGCATGAACTCACAGAGAATTTATACAAGTTACATTTTTTTTACATTTTACGGTTGGGGCCCTGAAAGTGCTCTACAACACATGCACGGCTGCAGAAGGCCTTTAAAATGGCTGATTGCATGAAAAACAAACCCTCAATAAATCAGCTATTAGCTGAAGGGTGCCGTAGGGAACTTGTGTTCGGGTTTCCTTGAGGGTCTTGCCCGACTCCCTTCAGGTTCCAGCAGGGGAGGGAGCAGCGTGCAGCTGCTGGCTGGGCTTTGCCTGGCCGGAGGTGGAGGGGGGTGTGCGGGGTGGAAAGAAGCCCCCTCACCTCACAGCCTTCCCCCCCTCAATACTTTGGCTGGGGTATTGGGGGGAACCAGGCTGGGCCCATGAGGTGAGGGGGCTCTTTTCCACCCCACCCCCTCTCCCCAGCACTAGCCACGGCAAAGCCAAGTTAGTAACTGCTATTGCTGCTGTAAAGAGGCCCAGGTGGGGAGGTGGAGGAACGGAGATCACCCTCGCTTCGCAGGTCAGGCCCAGCTCTCCCCAGTACCTCAGCTGAGGTAGCGGGGGGAGGGCTCCGTTCCACCCCCCCAGCTCCGTCTGCAGCAAAGCCCAGCTGGCAGCTGTAAGCTGTTGCTGTCATGAGGCTCGAGCCAGGGGCGGGGGTCCCCCTTACCTCACCCCCTGCCCAAGCCTCTTAACAAGGGCAGCACACTGCTTCTGGCTTGGCCTTGCCATGGCCAGGGCTGGGAAGAGGGGCACCCCCACCTACTGGCTAGAGCCAGTGCAGGCGAGCTCAAGCCCCGCTGACCCAAAAGGCAAACATCTGTTGGGCCAGGGGGGCAATCTAACTCATGGAGCTCTGTGTAAAGCACCATGAGTTAGAGCACAGCCACTAAACATCTGTAGGTACCCACAAAGTGTCTCCAAAAAACAAAAAAGCTGTTTCCTAAAGCTATTCCCCAGGCTGCAATGACCTACCAGCAGACCTTTCTCTTAAAGTCCCTCACCCTCTACCCCAGGAAAAAAAGGAACCCTTCCTTTAAAACGTTTCAAGTGCCACTGAAAAAATACCATTCAAATCCTGTTCAATTTGTGTTGTTTATATGCTTAGCATGATTGGGGGAAGGCAAAATACACTGAGTTTTCTATTTATCTGCACTAGACTACATTTGCTTTGGTTGGTACACAAGCTACATCTACTGTTTTGTGAATTTTGCCTCATGTTTAGACTTGGAAATCTTGCTTTTATAATGTCACCTGATTAATTTATACAAATTGTACAAACATATGATTCTCTGCCTTAATTATATGGTGCCCCTACTGTTTCTTTCAGTTTCGGAAAGGTGCCATTATTATAGCTACCATCTGTTTCCTTAAGCAAACTCTTAGCACTCTGAGTAAAAAGAAGGAACACCCATGAATTGAAGTAATGAATCTTCCTACATGAAAGGGGAATGCTGGTGCTTCAATCATGCTTAATGTTCTTTAAGCATTTCAGGTCTCATCTGATTCTCGGTAGCCTCCTACCTCTCAAAAATAGTCACATAATTGGCTGAAATGCCTACAGGTTTGATCTCAGTTAAAAGGGGAGTTGTTTATTGCTTTGGTGTCATTCTGTTTGATTTGTTTAGTCTGAGAAAAAATGTCTCAAGTGCCTGGAAAGGTAGAAATACATGGTGGGGAGGGGGTTCACTTGCCTATTATTAAATGGAAAAAATGCTCGTGTTTCTAGTTGGGATTGGTACCAGGAGAAATGGAGACACTTTACATGAAAGAGTGCTCAGTTCAGCTATTGTCAGCTTCTTTTTGCTTTTCCCTAACTTCTGGTGAATGGCAGCTGTTTCTCCCTCCTTCCTTTTCCTCCCTTCCTTTTGCCAAATGACACACAGAGATGGGAAGAGGATGCACATGCTGCATCTAGGCACATACTGTGGAGCTTGTTTCACTCACCACTGCTGCCCCTGGGCAATAGACATACCACACCAGTGACTGTGCTTTTGGGGTGCGTGATTGGTCTTCATCTAGTTGGCAGGAAGGGATATGGTTTGAGACCATTTCTAGCTGCAGACCAGCCATTGCAGGCTCTCTGTTTCATTCCCATCCTCCCCACTCTTTTCCTTGTTCCTGGATCTCCTTTGACACTGGCTGCACACTACTTTTGGGATCTGGAAGGATTTTGCCAGTTTTCCTACATGGTAGAACCAGCAAAATATTCAGTATCGTGGAGACCCGGGTCTTGAGGGGAGTTCAGTTACGATGTTGCTGCTTTGATTGTGGGAACACTGGTTCTGGACCTGACATTGAATGGTCAGGGAGTCTGCTTGTAGCTGGAGGCTGCCTTTATGTGACTTCTCTTAACTTCAGCATGGAGGAGGACAGCAGGTTAGGTCTCTCAGGTGTCCTGTCAGGGTCCAGTGGCAGGCCAGCTGGCATAGGAATCCAGCTTACTGTCAGATCTCCAGTATATCATGCTGTGT
>NW_017729032.1:141231019-141232045 GCF_001723915.1 Gavialis gangeticus
TCTTGAGGGGAGTTCAGTTACGATGTTGCTGCTTTGATTGTGGGAACACTGGTTCTGGACCTGACATTGAATGGTCAGGGAGTCTGCTTGTAGCTGGAGGCTGCCTTTATGTGACTTCTCTTAACTTCAGCATGGAGGAGGACAGCAGGTTAGGTCTCTCAGGTGTCCTGTCAGGGTCCAGTGGCAGGCCAGCTGGCATAGGAATCCAGCTTACTGTCAGATCTCCAGTATATCATGCCGTGTTAACTAGAGGCTTGAGCTTTCTTGGCAGGTGACTCCTTTCTCTCCTCTCTTGCTGCTTCTCATCACTGTGATACCTGCATGCCATGTCAGTATGTTTTTGGGAGGAAGGGTGTACCAAACAGAAAGGGAGTGTATTTGGTCAGGAAGAAAACAGAGTGCACGTCTACATGTGCAATTAACTCAAAGCAATAAACTCCAGCATAATTTTCACCAGTTTATTGTGCCTGGGACTGCAGCACATTGAACTGGGTCAGAGCAGTCCTGGCTGTCAGAGGACCCGGGGCTGGGGGGTGGGGAGAGGGAGTCAGCCTGCCAGCCTGGGGCTGCTCCAACCCGGCTCAGTGTGCTGCAGAGAGGCTGACTGGGGCACAATGTAGGGCTATTCATCAGGCAGCCCCCACACTGTAGCACCCTCATGCTGCAGCCAACCCTGTCAGCATCTACACCTGTGTTGTGCCACACTAAATAATGCCGCGATAGGATAGTACTTGTGTTTAGGTTGGAAGGGACCTAAGTAGATCATCAAGTCCGACCCCCTGCCCTGGGCAGAAGTGAATACTGGGCTCATATGACCCCAGCTAGGTAATTATCAAGCCTCCTCTTAAAGACCCCCAAGGTAGGAGGGTCCAGCCCCTCCAGAAGTTCCCTAACTCAGTCCTTCCTGACCCTAGGCCTGGTGGAGTCTCTCCTGAGTCTGTACTGAATCCCGGTGGGGGAGATGTCCTGATCCCTGCACAAAAAAATGGAGGCAAAGAATTTGTTAAAAAGGTCTGTCTTTTCCTC
>NW_017729032.1:141237045-141238773 GCF_001723915.1 Gavialis gangeticus
CTGGGAGGTGCTCGGGGGAACAAGGTCTCTCCCATTCCCCACTAGTCGCCCCTGGTAAGTTTGTAGATGGCCACTAGGTCCCCTCTCAGCCTTCTCTTGTGAAGGCTGAACAGGTTCAGGTCCCATAGCCTCTCCTCGTAGGGTCTGCCCTGCTGTCCCCAGATCATGCAAGTGGCCCTCCTCTGGACCCTCTTGCTGCAGGCCACATTGCTCCTAAAGTGCAGTGCCCAGAACTGGATACAATACTCCAACTGTGGCCTGACCTGTGTCGCATAGAGGGGGAGGATCACCTCCTTGGCCCTCCTCATGATGCATCTGTGGATGCATGACCTGGTGCGGTTAGCCTTACTGACTGCGTCCTCACATTGGCGGCCTATGTTCATTTTGGAATCGATAATGACTCCAAGATTTTTTTCTGCCACTGTGCTTTCAGGATTAGTTTACTGCAGCATAATACAGCTGCATGTGTAAACACTGAGACTTTTTTGCAGAGCTAATTAGTCAGCTCCCCAGTAAAAATCTTGTGTATATACATCCAAGGTATAGGGGTTTTTCTTAGCTCTTTCATGAAGGAATTTCAAGCCATTATCCAGCCTCTACCCTAGCCTCCCCCACTTTCCCCAAAGCTATTTCTTAAGCTCCCACTGGTCTCTTAGAAAAATTATGTTTCCACTCGCAGTCTGCTTAATCACAAGTTGTGCCTACTTTCCCTTGAATTTTTTTAGGTACATCGTATCAAAATTTCAAAAGTGGATTGTTAGTGAATGCTAAATCACCCAGAATTCAGCTTTCACATTTGCTAGAAAGAGAAACAGTCACCTAGTACATTCAACACTGAGGAAAGAAAATAAGATGAGCAAGGTTATCAGACAACCCAGACACCTTCCTGGATTTTTAGTCTACATGCTAATCTTGCCTTACAGGTAAAAACATCACCTACTCTTTCCTTTTCATCATATTATGGCTGTTGATTCCACCTTTACTTCTTTTTCTAATCACCATATTCAAATCAATAGATTCTATGCCCTGCTCTTTTCTTGGCTTCTACACAATCTATAGTTTGAGTATTGCTGCCCAGTTAGCATATCAAGTTTCTCATTATTTTCTTCATTGTTTCACTTTTTAAAACTGGATCATAAATTAAATGTAATTTAGTATATCTGATATCAAATGAATTCTTGCATATATTATTCTCCTGCAAAGATCTCAGAGATAAGAGTAGACTTTCAATTTAAAAAGAAAGAAAGGAGGTCCCTTCCAGCCCCCAACAACTATGAAACTAAGAAAGACAGAAAACCACACCTCATACTTCTCTTACTGTTTGAGGGTGCAGAGGGAGAAAGAGCTTCTTAACCTATTTGAGGAACTCAGAGAGTATGTCAGCACATGCATTTATGCCAGTTTAAATTCACCGTGTAATAAGTTACAGTGCAGTAAGGGCATGTGTAGATGAAACAGGGGCCCTAAATTGAAGCGGTGGGTTTTAAAAAACACTGCTTCAATTTAGGGCTGATTAAATTGCAGATTGGCTGAAGGGTCGCACTCAGAGGGTGGTGGTGGATGGGTCATACTTGACCTGGGGGGAGGTGGGTAGCGGAGTCCCCCAGGGCTCGGTCCTGGGGCCTGCGCTGTTCAATTTCTTCATCAGCGATCTAGATGATGGGGTGGAAAGTAACCTGTTTAAATTCGCTGATGACACCAAAATTTGGGGGGAGGTGAGCACGCTAG
>NW_017729032.1:141239133-141247251 GCF_001723915.1 Gavialis gangeticus
GGGCTGTGGGGGCGGGGAGGAGGGGGGCTCGTGCTTCCCTCCGCAGCAGCAGTCCCCCCCAGGCACCCAGCTTGGGCGGTGCCGGGAGACACCGCTGGCATGGAGGGAAGCACCAGGCCCCCAAGCAGCTCAGGCAGGCAGGTACACTCTGGGGGGAAGGGGGGAAAGATCAGGCTTGCTGCTTTTCTTGCATGAAGCTGCTTTCCCAGGCTGCTGCCAGGCTGCCTGCAGGGCTTCCTGCAGAGCTGTGGAGCTGTACGGAGCCCGGTGTTTCGCTTTGTAGCTGTAGGGGCAGCAAACTAAAACTCCTTGAAGTCATTTAAGGTGCACTACGCTGCCGAATTTCCTACAGCGGCTGGAACTAATGCGCAATATGCTGCTGAAGCATGCAAACACTGACACCATTAAAGCGGTGCAAAAGCATTTAGCCCACTTAGAAGTGTCATGTACCCACGCCTCTTGTTTTGTCTACACACGGCTTAAGTTACTGTGAAGAAAGCGGGAATAGGCTAGCATGTACACATGTAGGCGCCTTGGACTAAATTTAGTCCCAGGTCAGAGCAGCCTGCCATGTGCCCCTATGGCCACTGAGGGGAGCTCCAGCCTCTGGCCACATGGCTGCCAGACCCTTGGGACTAACTTTAGTCCCAAATTGAAGCCAGGAGAGGCAGGCAGCACTTGGGACTAATTTAGTCCCAAATTGAAGGAGAGGCAGCCAGCCAGAAGCCCTGGGGCTGGGCTCAGGCCAGCCCCCTAGTGACCAGGCAGATCCAACAGGGAAGTTCCCTGGGTTACTGTGCAGTAATTCATCTGTACATGCATTACTACACAGTAAATAATTGGGTGTAAATTTGATATCTGCATGATGTAGGTATCAAATTTACACTCAAGTCAGCATAAATCATCATATTACACATGCATGCCTGTATTGCATGGTAAGATGCATGCCTGTACTGCACAGTAATTTTGGTTAGTGTGCAGTAAATGCACACGTTTAGACATGCCCAGAGGGGCGTGACAATAGAAGTGTGATGAACTAGGTGAGGAAAAGAATCCCAGGCAGAGGGGGATCTGCAGTGAGGGAAGAAGAGGATGTAGGAAACAGGAATATATCAGGGTGATTGATTTTGCAGCCAAAACATACATGAAGTAAATTATTAAATAGAAGTAAGGTATCCAGGTTGTAGCCATATTGGTCTAAAGGAACAGGCAATCAGGACTCGTAGTAGAGATGATATCTTTTATTAGATCAACAAGATTTTTGCAAAAATTAAACAAATTTAGTGTTTTTTGCAAACATCTTATTGGTCTAATAAAAGATATCATCTCTACTATGAGTCCTGATTGCCTTTAAATAGAGGTAAGTAATTTTAAATAAAAAAAAATTATAAACTAAGACATGAGGCTCCTTGGAGCTTCAAAATTAGACCCACTGAATTAAATGTTCTGCCTTATATTTCTTTTCCAGAATCTACTGCACTTGATTTTCACCTTGACACAGAGGATAACCCCTTCCATTTTTCCACTTCAGTGGCTTCATTGGCACATAATCAGTTTCTTTGAAATCCATATACTCAAACTGCTCAGAGAACAAGCAAGACAAAGTGAGATGTTTATTTTTAGCTGCTGCTTCCTTTCTGTGTAGCTGTATGAAAATGGAAGATTAGTTGCAAGTGGAGACATTTTCATAATTGGATGATTTTAAAAAATATATTTGGAAGTAGAACAGGAAATTAACAAGGAATGGAGATCACAGAAGACCACCAGAATTTTCATGTTAAAGGAAGGAAAAATGTACTATTTTTTATGCTGTTTATTTTGTGCAGCTTGCTTACCAGATTCCTAATTTCTAGTATTATGGAGAGCTCCCTTCCTGTCTCCAAACACCAACAGAACAAGAAACAAGACTCCTCCACATCCTCCTTCTCCCAGCTATAATTTTGACAAGAATTATTACTTTGGGTTTGGATTGCTTTATTTAATTTGCTCCCATATATTTTTTAATGGCTACTCATTCAAAGGTGCTGATGTAAGGCTCAGTTCTATAAATACCTCATCTGATACTTGTAAATAGCTTGGAGGAATTCCAGAAGAAAATGTGAGGGCAAGGCAAGGGTTTGTGCAGAGTGAAAAATAACTTAGGGGGGATTGGCGTACCTAGTGTAGTCTGGGGAGCCGTGCAGGATCAAAGCTGGTGGTGGGGTCTTGTGAGCCAACAATTAGCCCCAAGTGTTCACTTTACCCCAAGGAAGTGTTTCCTATCCTGTTTCTTCATGCAATGGCGCTCCTGTCCTTCCAGGTTGAAGCACTGAAGATGTCATCATGCCACCATCTTCCCTTTGCTGCTTTGCATGGCTGAAGAGGGGAAGGGAGTGGAGAGCTGGTGAAATAGAGGCAAGGAGGTATCCCAGCTTAGCTGGTGGTACAACTGATAATGAGGCTGTCTTGTAACCTGAAATGTATTGTTTGCATAGAGCCCAGCTGAGTGTATGACAACAATCTACACTGCAAGCCAGTGGGGGTGGCAGCCTGCATGTGTTTTATCATGCAAGGTGCATCTTAATTAGCCCTACAACATTATTGACAAATTTAAAACCTAATACTTTGACAAGAACATGCTCATGGCAGAGGAGGAAACAAAAGGACCTATCTTGGCACTCCTTCCTTAAGGCAGCAAAGCAGCTGTAGAGCAATTCTATAGAGACTACATCAGATTAATAACAAAGCACCTTCTTTGGTACCTTAGACATCTCACACACATAAGGGAAGGAAAATTCCCCTGCGTACTTAATTCCTGACACATCTATGCCACTGTTGGACTGGAAACTTGTGTAGGGTTGTACTTTAAAAGAATGTACAACTCCCAACCAGGTTCAGGAGCCCTTTCTTGTGCAGATCTGTACTAGGTTGCTTCCCCTCTTTCCCCCACTTCCCCCCACTGTGGGTTGATAGTGAAGGGAGCTGGATCATTCATTTGGTATAGGATTCAACAAACTTTTATTTTATGGCATCATGCTTGCAAATCTAGGCTTTGAACATGCATGCTAAATACATGAAATTCTAATGGCTAAAAGCTTAGTTTTAACCATACAGGCTACCAACAAAGTGGTTACTAAAGGGACATTTCCCAAATAAAACCCCATTTTTAGAAAGTTGAATGACATTGAGTAAATAACTGTTCATTTGCTTTTCATGTGATTATATACCATACTACCTGCACCCCACTTTTCCAAATCCTACATCCACCCATGGCTGTTGATAACTTATCTGTTATGGATAAGAAACCAACTTATTTCTACTCTAATTTCTATTACCTTAATTTCTCAAGTAAGATGATTTATTTCAAATGTCTCATCTCTAATGATACAGCAGACATGGAAAACAAGTTTCTGTGCCATTTGTAGCGGTGGCATTTTCCTTAAGTTGATATCAAAACTGGAAGAGTATTTTTATTGTTAACTGTGACCTTTTTTGTAAAATTGTGATGGTCATATTTTAGGTGAAGCTGGGTAACAGCTGTTAAAATTTTTCTCTAGTTCCACCAGAAGTTACAGGCTTTGATTCAGGAGTTACTGGGAGAAAATTATATTCATGCTATGAAGGAAGTTAGACTAGATAGTTGTAATGACCCTTTTAGATCTTCAACTTCATGAAAAGCCACACTTGTTTATAAGTGCCACGGGAGCATTTAGAAGCTAACATCATGCACATAACAGATATGGCTATTAACAACAAGCTACAAATAAAATGTGTTTTATGTAGGTTATACAGGTTGAAGATTTTGCCACTGGGTGTCTAAGAATAAATACTAGAGATATTTTATTAAAGAGGTGTCCATTTCAGAAAATAATGGGGAACTTGTTTAGTTGATCCTTTAATGGCTGTGTGGTGGGGGGGAAAGGGGGCTTTAAACGGCCAATGAGTTTTCACAGAAGGGTCTTTATGCATAGAATACAACAGTATATATTCTGAAAGCTGTACAGACATGAGGAATGACAGTTTTTGAAAGCAGCTTTCAAGACAGTTAAAGATAAAAGTAAATAAAGGGGTTTTGTTCTGCATCTGGTTTTTTTGGTGGTAAGTATTCTGCTTGAAACCATATTTCACATGCACTTCTGGTCCTTAACCTTATATTTAGCTGAATTTTATTTTTTTTAAAGCTTGTTACTCTATGTGAGTAAAAATACACTAACTTAATAAAGCATTGTAGCAGTGGTAAATGGTGAGGAAAACTGTTCTGTTCTTTGTGTTCACCATTTCTAGGGATCCCTTGACTTGCAGTGTGCAAAAGTTTAACAGTTCCCTATTATTTCCTAATCCTTTATTTCCAGAGCACTGAAAGAAGTAGAATACACGATCCTTTGTTTAATCAATTTGAATGGAGCTAGTAAATTGGGAAATGAGAGAGGGCTTTGAATAGGTTCAGTATTTTACAACCTAATCTATCCATTACAAATGAATTTATAATTTACTCCCTTTGTCTTTGATAACCTAATCAGCTGATAGTGCTTGATAGTACTGGGTATCCATGAATTGTTCAAATATGTTCTCCTGAGATTCTGAATAGAATTTAGTTGCCTGTACTAGAAAATTCTGCCAATATTATAGTAGTCTCATTACTTTGCTTTCAGCCAAAAAATATTTTTTGTAGTAATATTGAAGTTGGTTACATAAAATCTGTGCTGTCTAACTGCACTTGTTTCCAATTCCTGCTAGTGTATAAAGAGCTAATACAAATTTGAAGACCATTTTTCTGCCTTTTGATGAGGGAGTCAAAGGATTTAGATAATCATGTTTATTGTTCTGTTATTTAACAGGTGTTAAATATAATACCGTTTAAAATTGCCACCTATACACAACCTGTAGAAACTAGTTAAAGACTTTATTTCACTGCTTTTTGCTTTTCCATAACTCTAAAATAACCAAGACCTGATTTTATTAAATTATGCATTCATAGATGAATTGAAATAGCCAGTTCAACACAAAGTCCTCAGTTGTTTCATGGAAGTGCAAAGCCATGATGCATCTGGACCACAGTAGTATCTCTACAGATGCAAAATGAGCTGTCACAAAACCACACAGGTAGATTCTCTATATCCTATGAGGTCAGGAACAGTGATCCATAGTAACCCTCTCCAAAGCAGGTGGTAGAGTTGGGTGTATCTAATGGGTAGTGACCATGTTGGTGGTGGCAATCCCTCAATTCAAGGATGATCTCTACCATGTGTCAATGATGGGTCTTGAGCTGACTTAAGAGTCCAATCCTTGGGCTACACAGCCATCTGCAGAAGTTGCAGGTCTTTCTGCAGAGGACAGTAGCCTATAGGCTGGGATTCTTTTCCTTTTCCTTCCTCCACACTCTCTTCTCTGCTTTGAGGACAAGATGCTTTACCTCAAAATGGGCTGTCACTTGGTTGAGGCTGTGGTGCCATTGGAGTTGGTTAGCAGCCAGCTCCTCCCACCTCTTGACATTGGCATCTGTTTTCTTGAGGTATACCTTCAGTAGGCACATCCACACATGCAGGTACATGCACTTGCAGCAGCTCAAATAGCAGCGGCACAAAATTTTGCCAGAGATTTGTGCCTCAGCACATGTGCCTGAACATGCACTTTGGCATGGGGCAAATTGTGCCACTGACAGCAAACTGTTTGCTGTCAGTGGCACACTTTGCTCAGCTCTTCTTGGAACTGCTGCCGGGGGGGCTAGAGGCTGAGGTAGTATAAAAAGCTGCCCTGGTAGCAGCTCAGGGAGTTTCTGAGGACTAGCCAGTTGGTATTTGGGGACACTAGCCCTTTGTGCCAGCTGGACTGATGAAGCAGCCCTAACCTAGAGTGGCACCTGCACCTTCTAGCCACTGCAGTAGTCTGGCAGTGGGGGCTGCTGCCTGGCTGTGAAATATTGCCATCTGCAACAGCATATGCCCCCTTGGACCTGTGGCCCCCTGGTTGTGTGCCTGCCAGACCCAGATGGGGACTGCACAGCCATCTGGCTGGGCTATGGTATGGGCACTATAGCAGAGTCACCTGCACCTTCAGGCAACACTGCTGTCATGTCTTCTGGACAGCTATTGTCCAGAAGGTGTCCTTGGTACAGTGACCTGCTTTGAACTGTCAGCACATGTCCTTCTGGTTCCAAATGGCCAAGAGGTCAACCTCCTTGTCTACACTCCAGTCCTCAGTGCTGGGTCCCTGGTGCTGGCCCTGGGCAGGCTCTTCTGCCCAGGTCCCACCATTTGCCTCACTAGCAGAGATCCTGGTGTTCCCTGTCTAAAAATTGCAAATTCTCTGATACCCCTCCGAATTCTCACTAAAATACCCAAAATTTGTGTTCTTCCACAATTAAAATGAAACACCAATATATAGAGAGAAGTCAGTTGGGTGATCTTTTATTGATATATTTACAATTTTAAAGCAATTTGGAAGCCTCTGTCCCTACCTACACTCTGCCCCTCCCTACACACATACACACACGCACACACTCTGCCCCTCCCTACACATACACCTCTGTCATCGTATTAAACAAATTCTAAATATCTATACACTTTGGCATTTGCCTTTGGTTTTTTTGTCATAGAAAAATCAAAGCTGCCCCTTTCCCCTTTGCTCACCAGGATGTGGGGCACTGAGCAGCACTGATATGCCAGTTTCCTGACCCTGTCCTTGCCCCTCACTCTCAACCCATGGCTTCACCAGTGCCCCTCACTCCTGACCTGCAGTCCCTGCCTGCCTCCACTAGTTCCCTCCTGGCAGTAGCTCCATCCCAACACCAGGGGATGTGAGTCCAGTTGCAGCTGTACCACCCACTGCTTTGTGGCTCTGAGTAGTCCCAGCCCTTGTTGTTCTGCTCCTTATGCCTGTGCCCAGGCCCCAGCGATCCCCATACTGTTCCAGGGAAGCCCTTGACTGAGGCTCAGGGATGGGCTGGGCAAGCTGAAACACCCACGCCCCCCTCCCCCCATAGGCTGCTCTAGGGAGGCAGGGGAGCTCTAGCCCAGCTCTGGTGGCCTCTCTTTCCCATCCCTGACCCCCCATGTCTCTCTTTCTCTCTCTCTCTCATGCACAAACACCTCCACTGCCACCTCCACTCCTCACCCCAACCCATCACACCCCACAAGTGATTCCTGGGCCCAGGAGCACCCCCAGGCTGGGGCTGCAGGTGCCATCACTGGTGTGGACATGATGCAGGGCTACAGTGTGGCAGTTGTTCCTGCAGCTGTGGCTTCCACCAGCAGGAGCTGTCCTGTCCTGTCCTGTCCGGTGGCTGGGCACGCAGGGTGTGAGATTTGTAGTGAGGATGTGGGGTTTGTGGGGGAAGGGGTGTAAGTGGGTTGGCGGGGTTGCAGGTGTGTGTAGGGCTGGGTGCAGGGTTTGGGAGGGTGAGGTTTGTGGGGCTGGTGTCATGTGGGGCTGCCTGTCAAAGATTATAGGATCCAGGGGCAGTAGGACCCAGGGGGAGCCAGCAGGACCCAGCAGTCCAGCCCTGCCACACCCCCAGCCATTTCCTTGCCTTCCTCTCTGGCACTGCTCCAACACCATGCGTCTCCTGGCTGCATCACCTGACCATGGGAACATGGGGTCCATGCCGGTACCGTGTGTGTGTATGTGTAGGGAGGAACAGACTGTTTGTGTGCGTGTGTAAGGAGGGGCACAGTGTGTCTGTAGGAGGGGCAGAGCGTGTGTGTGTGGAGGGGGAGCAGAGTGTGTTTGTGTGTGTGTGTGGGGAGGAGTAGCATGACTGTGTGTGTGTAGGGATGGGCAGAGTGTGTGTGTGTGTGTGTGTATGTGGATGGGCAGCGTGTGTGTGTGTGTGTGTGCATGGGTGTGTGTGGGGGAGGGGCAGTGTGTGTGTGTGTGTGTGAAGGAGCAGCATGTCTGTGTGTGGGGGGAGGGGCAGAGTGTGTTTGTGTGTAGGGGCAGGCAGAGTGTGTGCACACGCGTGTGTGGATGGGTAGAGTGTGTGTGTGTGTGTATGTAGGGAGGGACAGAGTGTGTATGTGTGTGCGTGTGTTCATAGGGTGAATTCCACATGCACACCCCACCATACACATGCACCCACGCACCCCCTCACACTGCCATACACGCAGACCGCACAAACCCCATAGCCATCCACACCAAGGT
>NW_017729032.1:141252251-141254785 GCF_001723915.1 Gavialis gangeticus
CACGCAGACCGCACAAACCCCATAGCCATCCACACCTCTCATCCACACACCCCAAGCCTATCCATCCCCCACAGCCACACCCACTCCCTCCTCTACACCCTACATACCCACCGTCCCCCACAAACCTATACCCACCCCCATGCCCTCCACCCACCCAGTATACAAAAGTAAGACTTCATTTTAAACTATTATATACAATCACCTTTATGCACACTACATGTAGACATGTAAACCAGGACAAAAATCCTTTTAAAAATCAATTAATGAATGTTATAGATATTTACTTTTAGAATATAATTTGGTATTTTTTTGGTTCCAAGATGGCAAAACCCCTTGCTGAAAGGAGTACTTCCAGGGGCAAGGGGATAGACTTCTGGTCACAAGACTGTGACCAGCGTGTAGGACACCTGTCAGGGGGTGGGGCATGTGTCAAGGGGTGGGGCTACCCATGCGGCCCTTGACAGTTTACCAAAACTTGGTAAGCAGCCCTCCAGCCAAAATAATTACTTGCACCTGGTGTGGGGGGACTGTGTGAGGGGCTGGGGGACTCCTTAGGAGGGGTGGGTCCCCCACCCACTCCACTGCATGGCCCACAGCCCCCCCCTCCACATGGTGCAAAGCCCCCCCACCCCTAGCAGTAGCAGTCATTGGGGCACCATGCCCATTCCTGGCTGGCACCACCAGCAGCTACACATGGCACTGGTCCAGCCCCCTCACACACACCCTCAGGCAGAACTGGGCCAGCTCTTGCTGTCACCCAGGATCCTAGCATTGCACACAGAAGCCATGTGCTATTGGGCCAGACCAGATCCTGTCTCCATATGCCATGCATACTGCTGGGTTGGAACGGCTCAGTGGAGGCAGGACCCAGCCCAGCCTGAGGGCACAGCTTCTATATGTGGTGCCAGGAGCAGTGGGTGACAGCAAGAGTGGCCCAGTTTTGCCTGAGGGCGCACGCAAGCAGACCGGAATAGTACTATGTGCAGCCACCGGTCTGAGGCAGCACCGCACAGCCAGGGGTCTCTGCCAGGCACCAGCATGATCACCCCAATGACCACTTCTGCTGCGGGGGAAGGGAGGGCTGAGCAGTGGGGTGGGTGGGGGACCCATCCCTTCTGAGCAGTCCCCTCCACCCCAATACAGTCAATCCGTGTGCACAAAGAACGGAAGTCCTAACCCTCTATAAGACCCGTGATTTCTGGGGGGAATCGATTAGAATGCTCTCATGGGTGGGGAATCCCAGTTAGTGTGCTGCTTGTTTGAGGTATCACTCCCCTGAAAAACTCACATGAAGTAATGGGATGGCATGTTTTCTCTGTCAGGTGTAAGCTAAGATGGTAGTTTCTTGTACTGTGCATTCTTTGTAGCTTCTGGTTTGCTTGAAAGGCTCTTTTCATTCAAGTCTTTGTATGTAGTGAGGTCATGTCAAAAGAATCCACCATTACATCATTGCCTATTTATTGTTCAGCGTGTGTAATTCACAAAATCCTTGGTGACTTAAAAAAAAACAAAAAAAACCCCTGAAAAAGACAAAAACCCTTTGACTGAACACTGTACATGGTCCCTGAAGCTCAGCAGATACATTGTACATTAGGCTGTCTGCTGCAGCTCACTCTAGGTTCCAGTTTTACAGTGGCATAGTCATAAATAGACAGTGCTTAAATGGAATTTGTTGGATCCATTTGAAACATTTTTAGTCTAAGGAGTCAAAAATCCAAAAGACAGAAATACAAAATGCAAGAACACATACTACTGGATCCAAGAAAAACATCATTATACAATATATTCAACAATGGGAAATCAGTAGCAACTTTATATCACCAAAAGCTTGGCACACATCAACACATCACAGTTTTAGCCAACACCAGGGTCATGAGGGCTTGCTTTTTTTTTTTTATAAACACATTTGCTAAAAAAGAAGCAGCACGCACAGGGAAGTCGTCCACAAAATTGAGAAAGAATTGCAATGATAGTAACTGCATCATACAGCATTCATTCCAGCATTTTATAAAGGAAGTTGCCTTTGTATTCTCAGTTGTCAGATAATTCGTTATTTTTAAACCTTTAATCAATTTCATTTCCAGAAGGCCTAAGATTGCTGGGCTCTTATTTGATTGAGATCTGTTTGCTTAAATACCTATTGTCATCACCTATGTATTTAAGACACGTCCTTGACGTTTGTTATCTAACTGAAAAACAAACAGAACCCCCCCCACACACACACAAACACACACACACATCTGATCAGCATTTTAGACTAGGAATGGGGTAGTGGATTAAGAAACTGGCAAACCTGATTTACAATCTTCATAGTTTCATAGTTTCTAGGGTCAGAAGGGACCTGAGTAGATCATCTAGTCCGACCCCCTGCCATCCACCACCACTCTCTGGGTGCGGCCCTCCAGCCAGTGGGCGACCCAATTGACTGTGTGAGTGTCAACACCACAGCCCCCCAGTTTCTTAATGAGAATGTGGTGAGAGACAGTGTTGAAGGCCTTCCGAAAGTCCAGGAAGACTATGTCCACTGCTACCCC
>NW_017729032.1:141259785-141265728 GCF_001723915.1 Gavialis gangeticus
ACAGGGCCTGCCTCTAATGAACCTGTGTTGGTTGCCCCTAAGCATAATCTCCCCTGCTGGCCCCTCGCAGACATGCGCCAGGATAATTCTCTCAAAAAGCTTACCCAGGATCACGTTAAGACTAACTGGCCTATAGTTTCCTGGGTCCTCCTTCCTCCCTTTTTTGAAAATGGAAACCACATTGGCCCTTTTCCAGTCCTCTGGCACCACACCAGAACACCACGAGTGCTCGTAAAGCCATGCGAGGGGTCTCGCAACGACCTCTGCTAATTCCCTCAGCACTCTGGGGTGGAGATCGTCAGGACCAGCTGATTTAAATAAGTCCAGTCCCAGTCATTAAACTGATCTTTTGTCATTTGAAGGCCTCATTAGACAGAAATGTGTTGCTAAGGAAAAAAGTTAATTCTTTTGTGAGAGTTAACTTTAAAATACTCCTGAAAGTGAAGGACTGGCATATGTGACAGAGCAACACATTGTGCATGCATAAATAGTGGAAACTGTCAATTTAATTCAGTCATAATCTGCTTATATTAATCTTCTATTACAGTCATGGTTTATCTTTGAGCAGAGACTTTCAATTAGGACTAACTTGGACCACTAACCTAATTTTCACTCATAACCTAATTCAAGGCTTGCATCTGGAATTCTAATTAGTCAACTGGTGCTCGAACAGTATACCTCCTTACCTCCAAAGATTCACTGATATTATATTGGGAAATCTGAAAAGCTGCTTGTCATCAACATCTCATGTTTTAGAATTACTGAGACTATTTTTCACGAAGAACTTTTGGAAGAGTTGCCCAATTGTTTGTATGTTGCCCTTAACACCTTTTCCCACCCCCAAGAATTTTCCCCCGCAATCCCTCTTCCAGCTACTTATTAAAAACAAAAGTTTGCTTGTTCAGATTAGATCATGGGAACCCCCTTTTGTGTACCTTACCTCACAGACAGTCCTCCCACAAAGTAGCATAAAACAATAAACTTAGAATTTTCACCAAGTTCTAACAAGAATAGAAATAATATATACAGAAAGCATTTAATGGATAAGCCGACTACATAAATTTTAATATTAACAAATCTAAACTCAAACCAAGTTGTGTTATAATGTCTCCATGGATTCTGTCCCTTCCAACAATAAATTTGGTCCTCAGACATTCAGATCAGTCTTCTCCCAAAGTTTTTTCATCTTCCCACAGCACTCATGGATTTATGAATGTAAAGCTCTTCATTTTCTTAATGCTCACTCTCTCAGTTGAAGCAGAATCAAACTTTGATTCAGTTCAAATCAAACTCCAGCTAATCTACTGATTTATCTGTATGACTGGTCTGTGGAACTTGTTTATTGTTGTTAGTTTCTTTACTTAGAAAACAAATGGAAAGAAAATACAAAATCATATTCTGCATGGAGCTTCAATGCACACACAAAATATATATAGTATACTACAAAATAATATATAACTTGCCCTCTTAAAGCACTTCTTTTCAAACACTTGAAACAGAAAAATTTTAAGATAAATTTCACATAGGCTAAGTACAGACAGTCAAAAAGCCCGAGGCTTAATTGATTCAGTCTTTTAGGTTAGTCTAAGCTGCAAAGATTGAACCAATAAGCACATGAACACATATTCAGTTTTGATTCAGGAAATGCAGCCACATGCCTCCAGTAGCTCAAGCCAGAAGCCAGGGGACACTAGAGCATGGCTCTCTGGCAGGTAGCCAGCATGGTCTATGTGTTCACTTCCTCTTTCTGCTGCCCTCTCTCTGGGATTTGCAGTTCACACTCATAGCAGCAGGACTCTACAGAGTTGCTCATCACTTCCTCTTCTGGCTTCCAGGTGCCTCTGGGATTTGTAGTCCACAGCTGCAGCCAGCACTAAGTAAGCAGGGCAAGGCAGCTCTGTACTTGGGGCAGAGAAACTTAACCCTCCTCCCTGGCTCCACACCCCAGCAGGGGTTTGCCTGGGGCCCTGGGGTGAGGGGGGACAGTGAGCTAGCCAGTGAGACCAGTAAGCCAGACCTTACTGCTCCAGCTAGGGAACAGAGGGGCAGAGCCAGCCCTGCTCTCCAGAGCAGGCAGTACAGCTGAGCCCAGGTCTGCAAAATGCTGGGATTCTGGGGACTTTGTTTGAACTTGAACCAGGGAGGGGTCTGGGATGGAAGTTTCATAAACCAGTTTGACCTAAATCAGTTAAGTCTGATACTACATTCAACTAGGTTTATCTTAAACTGGTTTCAGCCGTTTTGAAACTGGTTTATGTGTAACTTCTGTCCCTAGCCATAAAGAGTAAATGAAACAAGTTTACTAGACAATGCAGTACAATTCCAATTTAGATCATGCTTCTCAGCAGGTTGTATGAACACTTTGTTTTCTGTGAGCTACCATAGTTCACATTATGAGTCAAGTTTTGAAGCCAAATTTCTAACTCTTAAAAGTCAACCTTGACTTATACACCATACCCTGCAACAAGTGCTGCCTGGACACCCCTGGAAGCTCCTCAGGGGCTCAGGCAGCACATGGCCCACTGACAGCCCACCCAGCCTGCCCTGGGGGGTGCTGCCACTGTAGAGGGAAGGTCCAGGCCCGCCCTGCAGCTCAGGGGCTGCTTGGCCTGCCAGCAGCTCACCCCCAGGCCCCAGGGCAAGTGGCAGGCTTCACAAGAGGAAGGATCGGTCCCCTCGCTGCTTCTGCCTTCAGCAGGCTCCTGTGACTGGCAGGACATCTTGTGCCACCCAGGAAAGGGTTGGCTTGCCCCTGGAGCAGCATGGGGTGTTGGGCAGGGGCAGAGGGAGGAAGCTAAGGGTGTTGGGCAGAGCTGGCCTCCCCCTGCCTAACACCCCATGCTGCCCCTGGGGCAAGCCAGCCCCTTCCCAGGCAGCGGCAGGCATCCTGCCAACTGCAGAAGCCTGCTGAAGGCAGAAGCAGTGAGGGGCCCAATCCTGCTTTTGGCAGAGCCTCCCTGTCTGTCCTTCAGGCAGGGGGCAAACTGCCAGCAGGCCAGGCAGCCCCTGAGCTCAGGCGGGGGCCTGGACCTTTCCTCCACAGCAGCGGCACACTCCAGGGCTGGCTGGGCAGGCTGTCAGTAGGCCGCGTGCTGCCTGAGCTCCCAGAAGCCTAACTTCGTGGGAGCCTACCAGCATGCCGCCTCGCCCAAGAG
Organism: Gavialis gangeticus; assembly: GCF_001723915.1. Taxonomy (NCBI): domain Eukaryota; kingdom Metazoa; phylum Chordata; order Crocodylia; family Gavialidae; genus Gavialis; species Gavialis gangeticus. Next base: position 141,262,941 of record NW_017729032.1, read on the forward strand.
CCCACCTGGGCTTCCAGCACCTCTCACACTAAGTCAGGATAGACTTAAACAATTCATCTACAAAAATTCTAACTTTTTTGTACAGAAATATGGAGGCAACTTTTACATCGTGTCAACCTATACACCATAAAATATGGTAATTAATAACTTGGACATTTTTCTATTTTAATGAACTCTTCCTATGTTTTGCTTTTTCCTCCTGTTCAAATGATCCCTGATCACATTCAAAATGTATTAAAATTGAGGGACACCTGTCGTACTTGTATCTTGTGAGCAAGATTTGAACAAGCATATATCCCAACTTTTATGAGGCTGTTGTAGGCAAACTTAATTTTAAATTATTTTTTGTCTAGCAGCACAAATCCCTTCACCCCATACACTGCTCTCATACCAGGCTATCCATGGCATATCTCTGCAGTCCTTATTGTTTTAATCTGAAAAATAATTGCATAGCTGCTACTGTAGCTCTATCTGAAGAAAGCCCTGCAGCTCTCATATGTTCACTCTGTAGAAGGAGTTGGAGAAAAGATGGAAAGTTCCTTGTAGCAGAAGATCTTTTAACTCATCCCCACCCACTGCCCATATGTTGAGAGCTCCCAAGAGACAGCGCTGCAAGGTAATGGCAGGTGTACTCCTCTGCATATCTAAATTCTTGTGCCCTAGCATCACACTAATTCTGCTACCAGAGCATGGTCCACATGGGGAAGAGACGTCATTTTACCTTATTATGTGAACATTTCTGAGCTGTGTATTTAACGTGAGGATGTTGAGAAATGCCTGTAAATATTCATTAGTGTTTGGGGGAAAAAACACAATCAGGAGAACAAGAAGTTCAGCAAAGCTAAAAATCATGTACAGGGAGTGAAAGAAACAATGAGGGTGCCAGCAGTGAAAGATGATGATAGTTTAATTCAATGATCCAAAGGAAGAGCCAAAATAATGTTGAAAAGTCTTAAATTCCTAAGAATCAAAGAAAACTGACAAAACCTAAATTAAACTGCTTTGAAGTGATGGCAATATTCTGTATGCCAAAAACCGGAGAAATTATTCAAATAGCAATGAGAAAATTCAATTTCCATGATTTTTCTGAGTCCACCACTCTGTGCATAGTCATCTGATATATTCACAGAGGTATTTCCCATTGCCTGTTACTGTTTACACAGTAAAGAGAAAGATCAGGTGCTGGTTACTTAGTATTGCCAATTAGTGTTCAGATAATGTTGCTGTATTTTGAACTAATTAGCTTGTTGATGCAGTACAGAACACAGAAGCAATCCTGTCTGTGTACATTTTTGTTATAGTAACACAACAGCAAGAAAAATATCTCGATTATTTTTTCTGGCAATTTGAGTGTGGCTGCTGTTGGGAAAATGCTGTGTTACACCATCTGTTTCCTTCTGATTGCATACTGCTACAGCCAGTGTAGTGATTAATTCCTTTGCTGCTAGGAACAAATTTGAATGCATGAAAGAAGATTAAAAATGACTTCTAGTGACATAGTTGTAGCTTAATGGCCTGATTTCAATGGAATTGTGGGTATTTTGCACCTTGGCAACCTGAGTCAAAACCTTTAATCTTCAACAGGAAAGGGTATTCACCCTTTGTGTACAGGCTAGTAAGCAGACAGAGAGAGGAATGAAGAACTATTCTGCTTAAAGCATTATAATTTATTGGATTGAACCAAGTATGTTCTGCATCATAGCAGAAGCCAGCAGTATTTGAACCAAAGTAACTTTGTTATCTGGTAGTCGTAGGAGGCTGTTCTTCTCTTCTGAGTCAGTCACTAAAGGAGACTGTGTGCTCTGTCAGTGTATTGCACAAGTACCCAAAGGGACTTCGCTCACAGTCTGAGAGCATTAGGCTTGCAGTCAGAACTAGGCTAGTGTGCATAGCTTTAAGACAAAAAGTGGTCTGCCAGCTGTGAGGGAATATGCAGCTGGCTGGCACAGACCAACCACAGCCGTCACTACCAGGTCATATAGGGTTTCACAGGGTTTCTACTTTGGAAGCTGAATAGCCAGCAGTGAACTATGCTGGCTGTCTCTGAGCCATCCTGCTGTGTAAGTGTGTATGGCTAGCACTACTCCACTTCTCCTCCCTAATGATTTACACTAGAAAAGGTGGGATTTTGCCAAAGTTTATTTTATGTATGTTACTCTATACTCACTCTAATTTTTATTGCCTGACTTGAACATTTAGTAAAATGCTAAATGTGCAAAAAAGTTGTTTTTTTCCATATTTATGTTTCTTCCTCTATTATTTATTCATGTATAATGAGTCAGGTTCAGGAAGACTGACCTAGATGCCATTGTACAGTGATGCAATTGTTTATTGTAGCAAATTTATAATTAAAATAGAAAACAAATGGAATTTGCTTCAAATGTTCCAGTTTCCCTCTGTGACTCTTCTTGATTGTCAGATTTTGTGGTCGTCATGTTTGTCAGTAGTTTCTTACAGAAAATGTAGCAATTTGGGGCCAAAACTGTGATGGCTGGCCTTTGTCAGCAAGATCAGTTCAGGATGTCCATTTTCTTTTGTGTACAAAGTTGCAGTAGGAAAGTATGGAGTGATTTACTTTCTTGCACTCCTGATTTCCTTGTGCAAGGTGGCATTTGTTGGTGTAAGTAATGTATGGACCCTTGTGTAACAGAGCACAGGGTGTGCTCTGTTACTTCTAGGGACATCAGCAAAGCAGCCTGTAGCTGGCTATTCTCCCAATCAGGCCTAATTACTTGATTGGGAACAGGGCCCAGCTGTGCACTGTAAGAGCCGGGCCCTGCGCAGCAAA
>NW_017729032.1:141270728-141274894 GCF_001723915.1 Gavialis gangeticus
TAAGAGCCGGGCCCTGAGCAGCAAAGCCAGCAGTCTGCTGCTAGCAGCCGGGAAAAGAATACCACCTGGCTAGAGCTGCTGCTCACAACATCTTGGAGGTAAGGGAAAGAGCTATGGGAATGGCAGGAGGCTCCTGGTCCTGGAGCATGACCTAAAACTATACTCTGCTGGGGTTGGATGGTGTGTTGGGGCTGGTTGTGGCAGGGCAATCTCTAGGAGATGCCACACCTGGGGCCTCCCCAGTGAAGGGCAAGTATGGGGTGCCAGAAAGCCTCAGCCCCCACTGCCTTGCAGGTTACCCCATGGAGGGGAATGCCTAGGGAAGCACACCCCAAAGGACAGAGCAAGGGCCCAGATTCACTGTGAGTTCTGAGGCAGGATCCTGGCCAGGTGAAGGGACCAGAGATGGCGCACAGACTCGCAACAAATTCTGAGGCTGCATTAAGGAGTCACATGTGTGGCTCCAGGGGGGTGGGGCCCCCAGCCTACAGGGAGCTATGTGTGAAGCTCCTGGGGCAAGGGGATAAGGGGATTAGCCCAGTGTAAGGCAGGGATTGGGGCTGGGAGCCCTGAATGGGGATGGGGCTGAGAGTCCAGAGAGATGAACAGAAGGAAAGCCCAGTGTGAAGGCACTGGGACTATAAACTCCAGTGGGGAGTGAGAGTTCCATGTGAGACTGGAGCTTGGGTCCCAGTGTGAGGCACTGGAGGAACATGGATGCTATCTGCAAGGCATGGGACATGGTAAAGGGAAGGTCGGAGTCATGTATATGGGCCCTTGGCATCAAGGCAGGTAAATGGGCAGCCTCCTGCCTTATTGACATCTTCCGGTTGTTATCATCCAGGTGTGGCAGGAAAGGTACACAGGCAGTTTACCGTGAAGCAAGTGGTGGGCTTACATTTAGACCAGCCCCGGGACACCCACCGGCAGCTGGTATTGCACCTTGTTATGCTGTTGCCAAAGTATTAGCAGGAATTAATGATTCAAAAAACAACTTTAGGTGAAAAAGCATAGCCAATATGTATGGCATCCCCTGCCAGGTCTAGGAAGTTCTACTGTGGCCTAAATTTCAATTTTTAATAAATACACTTTCTTCTAGATTGCAGAGTTTCATTATTGCAAAACAATACTTCTGTTGGTCTGTTAGTAGTAGCATGTAGTAGAGTTAAATATTGATGGGCCACATCACAGAATAATATTCTTCAGTTTAATTTTTGTAATGATACGTGTTGAAGCTGTGGTAGATTTGTTACCGTACAGGACATAGTTAAATATATTTGGTGGAAAATGTTCACTGCCAAGTAAAGCAGCATTATCAATTTCCTCTTTCTCCTGCATTGAAAGAAACAGGGGGAGCAGACAGTGCAGAATTTCCTGGTATGTTTTAAGAAAGCGGGGATCCATTTCCCCTCCCTTCCTTCCTATTGTTCTTTGTTTATTAAACGTGAATCTTCCTGGGAGTTTTCTTTTAAGATATTTTTGCTTGCATCTTCTGGGAACTCACTTTGTCTTTGAAGGGCTCAGCTCTGTTCTGTGCAGGTTTTTTTTTCCAGGGTGGAGGGGAAAATGGAAATTTCAATTAGAGTCAATTAGTGAAAAAGTGTTCCTAGTTGGTAACCTGGTATTGGCATTGATATTTTCATCTCATTTGCTGGCATCAGCACAGTGCTAGCCTCAGGGGAGTAGAGGAAGAGGGAGATGCAGGAATAGGAAGTGCACTGAGTGTCAACATTAGACTTCTGCCTGGATGAATGCTGATTTGTAAACTTATGAAGAGGACCTTGAAGTGCCCTTCTGCAGTGAAAGCCTAAAATACCACCTTGCAACTACAGAACATCTCTGCACATGAATGAGAAGCATCTGAATATATAGTGGGACAGGTTACTTGTATGAACAATTCTAAAGCTGTGGGATAGTGAATGCTGTGGAAATGAACTGTCTCAGTGGATGTGACTATTTGACTTTGGGGAAAAGTGCATAAGGTTGTTTTAAAAAAAGAGGTGTTGTTTAACAGGGGGGGTTTTCTGAAGGATTTTTCTGCTAATCTGACCTACGTAAGTGAGAAAACTTTTTTATGAAGATAAGAAAACAGAGAATGTATTCATAATCAAGGTGTTATACTTTCATAGCTAAGGTGTGAAACGTTCTTGGAGTGGAAAGAATTTTGTAGCTTCAGCTAGAAATTATCTTGGCATTTTCTGTCAGTAGGGCAGAATTGCAAGAGTTTATTAATCTTCTCTATTGTAAGAATGCAGCTTGATTTTTTCCTGAGGAAAAGCACAAACAATACAAATAAATGACCTGCACCTGTTTCCATTTCTTCAAACTTCTATTACTTTTTCCATCCCTTTTTGATAGTACTTGAATGTCCCCAGGATTGGGAGTATTCCAGGAGAATTTTGTTCTGCAGTACAGTTGGCATTAAAAAGGAGCATCTTTTCAATGTGATTTAAGAGTGCAATTCTGAAGAGCACTAACTTTTATTTTTGGTGAATAATTTTGTGAAGATTAAGAAATACATCCATGTCTCTACACGGACTTTTAAGGGAAGGACAAGAAGGTCATTCCAGGATCCTAACAAGATTCAGCCAAATCCTTCACAATGTCTCATCCACAGTACTTCGTTCCATTCCAAAGAGACGCTCTCGAAATAACCCACGTCAAGCATGGTCTGGTGAGGTGACTTCATTTTTGGAAGTGTGTGTGTGGGGCGGGGGGTGTTTTGCAGCTGTCATTTCATTAATTATTACATTCAAAGCACTTGGATCCAAATTATGGTTACATGTAAATAGTATTTTTGCAATTTTCTTGTAAATTATATTTGAAAAATATGAATTCAGAAGTGGAAGTCACACTTATGAAAAAATGATTCTATTCTGGAAGGACTCTGAAAACAAATTTGGTTTGAGACATTGGCTAGTCATCAATTGTGTTGATAAAAAATTTGTGTCTAAATCACTGAATATAACAGGTATTTTTACTTTTTGTTATATCTTTAAGAGCAATAAATGATGTAATGTTTATAGCCATATAATGACTGCTGTAGTGGTGGTAGGAATTAACATTTCTTTTTATTATATACACATCAGAATCCAACAAGTGTTCTTGAATCTGGAATTTTGGGGAGAGTTGTGTACTATATACTATTCTTGAATAGTGTTTTCCCTCTTTTTCACTTGTCAGTATTTACTGGAAGTAATAAACCTCTTCTGAGACCTACAGGTACATAAAAAATATACTGGAACCTATACATGTGGTTTCCCTTTCTGCAGTCTCAGGTGTGTTATGCAGTTGATACCCAGAGATTCTGGGCCTCTGTAGGCTTATGACAGGCTTGCTTTTAGTCCTTTTCTTCAATGATTGGATCAGTCAAGGCAATATAAATAAAACCACCTAGAAAATCTGGTATAAAAGGACAACCTGAATTGGAAGAAATACATCTGTTTTATAGAGGATTGATGTTTTACTGTACTCATGGAATCACTAGGGTTCTATAAAAATTATATGGGACAGCAAATTTAAGATTTACATACATTTATTTGATCATATAACTTACAATTCCTCTCTATATATACAAAAGTATGTGCATGCACATTTGTGTATACACTCAAATATGTATATTCATGTATAGTAGCAATGGTAGGCTAAATGTTGATAATGTAAATGATATATAAAATATCTGGATGTTTATTAAAAATTTATTTTGATTTTATTTTTCTTTAAAATTATTTGTTTTGACAGGGTTTTTGGTTGTAGCTGTATTGGTCTAAGGACATAGGCAGGCAAGGTTCTTTGAGTGATATCTTTTATTAGACCAACTGAGTAGCTGGGGAAAAAAAAGTTTTAGGCAAGCTTTCGGGCGCAGCCACCCTTCTTCAGACATAAGGAGTCTCTGCTGGTCTAAGACTCCAAGGAATGAGAGAAGTGAAACAGGATGTCAATAAAAACGTAAATAGGTGGAAATTAGAAAGACAAAAGGTAAAACAAGTAAGCGGGGGGGGGGGGGGGGGAGCAGGCAGGAAGAACAAGTCCAAAGAAAGACAGCAGTGATAAAATACAAGGTAGAAAGAAACTGTCAGTAAAAAAGGAATTCGTAGGAGATCAGGAAAACAGAAATGAGGGATGAAGAAAGTGTGACAGGATGTCAGTGAAAATATAAATAGGTA
>NW_017729032.1:141274988-141275873 GCF_001723915.1 Gavialis gangeticus
AAAAGAGAGGCTCTCAAAGAAAAAGGAAATGGTTGGAAATCAGAAAAACAAAAAAAGTAGGGGAGGAGCTGTTGGCCAGGGCTCCCTGAGCTGCTAGGGGATGCAACAGCCAAGGAGGTGGGAGGGGCATGGTGCTGAATACCCCAGGGTCCCTCCTCCAGTGACGTGTCACCGGAGGGTCAGGGTGGGGTGGGAGTTTGGGCAGGCCGCCTCTGCTGGTGACCACTGCAGGGTTGTGGCTTGGGTCCGAGGGTGCCAAAACCCTGGTCAGCTCCTGCATAAAGGGCATGGTCTTGTGGGCATGACTGGACCAACAATTGTAGTTGGTCATGGCCACCCACTGTGCCCACAAGGCTTTGATCTTTATGTGGCACTGCTGTACCCACCGGGAGTGCCCTTGCTTCTTCATACCACCTGGCAGGGCCTCAGAAATGTGGGTGTTCAAGTGCCCACCCTCCGTGAGCTGCTTCTGCACCTCTGCATCCCCCCAGAGCACCACAAGGTCTCCAACCTCCTCCTGGCTCCAGCTGGGGCCCTGGGTGGAAGGCTTGGGCGTGTACACCCGGGGGGTCCAGGCCTCAATAGGGAGGACATGCTGGTGGTGCATCCTGTGCTGGCTCTCTGAGCCCCTGCATGGCTATCTCTGTGTAGCCAGCCCTCAACAGCAGCACTCAGCACAGGGACAAGGCACAGGCGCAATGACCCATGGGACCTGAAAAACAGGACAGACTGCTGGGGTGAGCAGCAGCAGGAAGCAGGTGCTGGCCCTGCTGCCAGACACAGACAGTAGGGCTGTGTTTCAGGCACTGCATTGTACTTCTGGGCCTGAGACGACTGTCAAGTTGCAGTGTGTTCCAAGCTGGGTACACCTAATATGTACATAGA
>NW_017729032.1:141280873-141292978 GCF_001723915.1 Gavialis gangeticus
GCAGCAGGAAGCAGGTGCTGGCCCTGCTGCCAGACACAGACAGTAGGGCTGTGTTTCAGGCACTGCATTGTACTTCTGGGCCTGAGACGACTGTCAAGTTGCAGTGTGTTCCAAGCTGGGTACACCTAATATGTACATAGAGTGGTATTTGAAGATATAATTACAAGCAGTAAAGTTATTGGAGAAAGCTTTATTTGTAAAGTCATCTTTGTCCCACCTGTTGCTTTTCAGGAACAAAGTTCAATCAGTAAGAAAGCAATTCATGTATGAAGGGTAGTATGGTCTGAGCACAGGAAGGGAAAAGGTGGAGGTTTCCTGTGAGATTCTGAGTCATGACGACTCGCATACACATTTCTGTGGCAGAAATGAGGAGTTATTATTTTTTCTCAGAGTGGTGTTCTTGGTTAGATTCTGTAGCCCAGGGTAAGTTAACTGCCAAATTAACTATATCGTATCACTATATGTCTCAGTCTTTTATAAGTAAATGTACAACCCTTTTAAAAAGGGTGTGTGACATATGTGACTTGTGCATGTATTCTAGGAAAAATTTTGAATTTAGCCTCTTGTTTCATGTAAGCCACAAAATGCATCTTTGAACTGTCTTTCCTGTAGATTTTCTAGCTCATGCTTTAGTTCTTGAAAATATATCAATTTACCAAATGCATATTGCTTGAGGTGTCTAAATAGCTTATGGTACTGATCAGAGTTACAAAAATCCATACTTCTAGAGACAGCACAGATTTTTCCTGGGCATATACTCATAAAATATTTTAGGACCTAAGTTTTTTTTATTTAAAAAACAAAAATAGGTTTCTAACACTTTAATTTCATAAAGACTGGATCATTTGTGCTGTTGCTGTTTAGAGCCTTATGGGGAACAGTAAAGCCTGGGAAAACAAAGAGCAATTGCAGAAGTAAGTACCAGAACAATGCAGTCTGAGATACTTTCTCCATTGCCAAAAATTTTTGAAGAAAATAAGGCAGAGATACCTGGGCATATTTTGTGAGAATGAGGCTCCTCCTCCCAAGTTGAAGGTTTTGGCATTTCTCAGACCTATAAGACAGAGGCTGATACAGACAGCCCAAACAGGATATGGGGACATCCTTCTGTTATGAATCCTTCTGCTTTTCTAACATCCGTGGGAGAAAGTGGTATGTTCTTACCTGAGCATAGTTCCCAATTAGTATTTGATAATGTGATGTTTGATAAACTGTCCATGCTGTCTGGGTGGGTGCATGGATGGGTGTATATGTAAATACAGAATAGGAATGGATGGAAGTAGTTAGAAATCAGAAGCACAAGTGATAGAAATATTGTGTAGGCAACCATAACTCTTCCATTTCTTGCTTTTGAGGGCTTAACTTAATAACCTTTTAACCTCTTTCTAATATTGTTTACAGTTAAGCAGAAAGTTGATCAATACTACATTTCAGTTAAATATGGCACAAAACTAACTCTTTCAGTAAATAGCTTTACACTTGCCATCTGGAGTGCCTGTAGCAGCATAACCAAGGTAGCATAGACCTCAGTGCAATTTACAGTGTTGCAATGACTGCCTCATTTCAAGTGCAGTGACATGACTTTGAGGCGGCAGTCGTTCACAACTGTAGTCCTTGGGCTCACAGGTGCAAAGTGATGAAATTGATAATGGAGTTTAATGGGTTTTTTTCTCATCTCTAGATCACCAGTAGCAAAAAAAGCTATTGCCATTCAATAGTTATTATATTCTTAGGGGAAAAGGTTTTCTGATCTCAGTCCAGTTTTTAGTCTGACAGTGGGCATATCACTGAACTAATACTAGAATTTGCATTCCTTGATACAGTCAAATAGGAGATCAATATTTCAAAAGCCATGAAGACCTATTTATTCTCTTGCCCCAAATCAGCATTCATAGAATAATACAGAAATGGTTAGAGAACTGCAACCTGTTTAGTGCTTGTTCTCTGATAAACAGAGGGCAAGTCTACATGTGCGCTTTACTGTGCATTAAACTAATTTAATGTGCAGTAAAGTGTCACCATCTATACATGCAATGCAATTATAGATTAATTTACTTTGGTGTAGGACAGTCCTGTCAGACACAGGTACTATCCTAGGCTGCTTGTACTACCCACAGGGGTTTACATCAGTTTACTTCTCCCTAAATTGAAATGGTGGATTTTTAAAAACACCATTTCAATTTAGGGAGAATTAAACTGAACTAAACCCCCGTGGCATGTACACAAGGGTAGGGGTCCAGTCCTTACCTGCCTCTTCGGCAGCAAGGGAGGGGGCAAGCAGCCAGTGGGCTGAGTGGTTCCTAAGCTGCGTGGGGAACCCTCAGGTGGTACCTGCCCACTGGCATCCAGCCTAGGCAGTCCCAGGGGGCACCGCAGCCCCGGAGAGAAGCACTGGGCCCCTGCACAGCTTAGGCAGGCAGGCTCTGGGGAGGGGGAAAAAAAAGATCAGGCTCACTGCTTTTTTTTTTTCTTCCGTACAGCCTGCCTTCACAGGCTGCCTCCAGGTCTCTCAACCCCTGAGCTGCACAGGGCCTTCCAAGCCCCGAGCATGTCAGCTTTCAGCTGTGCAGTGTTGCACTTTGTTAGGTAGCAAACTAAAACACCTCATAGGTGTTTTATCCTGGTACGTACCAAAGTCATTTAAAGTGGAATATACTGCTGAGTGTGCAAACAGCAATGCCATTAAAGTGGAATACACGGCCAAACGTATAAATAGCAAGACCATTAAAGCGGTGCAAAAGGGCATTTAAACTACTTTAAAGGCCAGTTTTGTGGAGCATGCAAAGGCACCTACACTGCAGCAAAGTCCTGCACTTAAATACATGTGTAGATGATGATGTCGGGATTAATTTACTCTGGTTCAAATTGAGCTGAAGCACATTCAGTCACATTAACTGCATGTGTAGATGCACCCAGAAAACATTCCCTAGAACTGCCAATCCAACAGTTTATATGAGTGCTACTAATTTACTCAGTTTTTACCTTCTGGAGATTATACTGTTTTGAGTTGTGATACTGGAGGGATCAAGCTTTTTTTTCCTGGTGTCTCATTGTAGATGTCACTTTCAACATTTAAAATTTTGTTATTGGTAAAATATTCACAGAAATGAGGAAAACAACTTTTAGTCTTTTTGAAGCATTGAAAAGACACTGTTGGACACACGTTGTGACAAACAGAAGAAATATCTAAAATGGATAAATGAACAATGGATTTCTGTGTTTGCTATTGCATACAATGAACAATTCACTGGTAATCTTTATAATAAAGTATATAAGAAAATAGTCTAAAAGCAGAAATAAGAAAATGTAATGTGTGAAAGAGTCCTGTCTTTCTTTTGCAAGTGTCTATTTTTGTTTCCCAGTTGCTCAAATTTTAAGTTCTTAACACTATTTTCAGCAGATAATCAGCTTTGATTGAACATTTTTCCAGTACTGTCAACCTTGTTAAAATATGAGTTATATTCTCTGTTATCTTTTTCTTAAATACCAGGGAGACTCTAGTTTGGGAAATTTACAAAGCATTTCAGAACAGTTAGTGGTTTGTAGGCAAACAATGCAGGTGCGGTGCATTACACAAAATTATGGAAAAATGGCAGAACTTTTAGAAGCCATGTTAATATCTTGACAGTTATTATGTACAATTTTATTTTAGCTCATAAATAAAGCCTCCTTTATAACAGCAGTCATGCTGTTCCATTAATTATCACAGTGGGGGCTAAATATTCCAGGAGTTCATAACAGGGGCTGATATTGTCTTTAAATTATAAAAATAAATGTAAATGCTACAGCTTGGCACATGGCATCTATATAATGAAATTCTACCTACAAAATATATATCATATTTTCTTGCATACAACATGTACCTTCTCCCCAAAACACAGCTTCTGGAAATTGGAGTGTGCATTATATGTGAGAAATGTATGTATATGCAAGAAATACAGTAAAAGCAGTTTCTGCTGCTTACTGTGTGAAACTGAAAAGACAGTGCTTGACTTCCTTTATGGCTTAAGCATTGAGATACTAGCCTCTCAGGCTACTATTTTAATGCAGTCTGATGACAATCCCTCCAACAAACTGAATGGAGTTCTAGGTGTTACTTTTCACTGAAGCATTCCAATAGTAGTTTAATAGAAAACTCTACATAATTGTCATCTCAGTTTCTCACCTAAAAAAGCTACATGAGTTGCTACTGCTAGTGTGCATTTCCTTTATAGTCTAATGTTGAAATCTAAGAGAGCTAAAAAAACCTATTTTTGACAGTGTCTGTATTATATAAATATAAGTTTTCACAATAAACATTTTGAAAATGTTGTTGATTGTACACATTGAAAATCCTTTCTCCAAAAAAAGTACCATAAATTAATAACTGCAACTTTTGACATTGAAAATGAAGACTTTTTATTTGATTAATCCTTTCCATAACTGCACTTTTAAATTTGCAGTTAATAAATGGTGTTAATAGACAGTATCTAGATAAATAATGCAATAGGTAGTTATCTTTTTGTACTTTCTTAGCTGCTGAAAAATATAAACCTGTATCAAATATGAACCTGGGAATTTTTTTAAAGTGTTTTATAGCATGTTTTTTCTTATAGAGAATGTGTCAACAATATGCAAAACCATTATTTACTATCTGGGTAGAGTCATTCCCAGACCAGGAATACAGTATTATTGAGGTTCCTTATCTACAGTGTTGTTTTAACATGTTGCTTGCAATCTTTTATATTAATTGAAAGTCTTTTCTTACTGTACAACAGTGCATTGTGTAGTGGTTCACGACTACTTCCTCTTACCAAAATTACTGATAACAAAACCCCAGATGTTCCTGAAATACATTAGACAAACTTCCAAGGGTTATGAGGTTCAGTTCACATAACTTAGTTAGGGAAACTAGGCTGAAGAGAGCAAACTGTCGTATGAGACTTCTACTTCATCCTTATTCAAACTGGACCGAAAAAATTGTACCAGACCATCCCTTGGATTTCCATTGAATACTTCTGTTTCTTTTCCAAAACATTTGGTAAAGATTCACACAACCTTAATGGGTTTGTTTCTTATTCAGAGACCTTTTTTCAACCCCCTTAAAAGATTGTTTTGGATAGTTTTTTGTATGATATTACACCCAATTTACATTTTTTCAATCTGATTTTTGGTTTTGCTATATCATTAGTCATGTTGGTTGATGCTTTCCTAAAATCAATAGGCAAAAATCTGTTAACATTGTTATTTTTCAAACCCAATCTTTAATACAATTGACCACAAGGTTAGGTTAACTTGCTTGCATGAATGCAGAACATGTTATTGCTTTTGAGCAAATTAATTATTTCCTTTTAGTGAGAGGTTAAAGTGTGTTTTGGGCGCTATTTTTTATATGGTAAGAGGACCTTTTCATTTAGGGCTCTTCAAAATGTTCTTGTCCTCCCTCCTCTTCCTCTTCCACATGTAAAGGTAAGATTGTTTGAGCTGGAATGTTATCAGTGTCAGTGACACTCAGCTTAGCCTTATTTTTCAGTCAGGTTTGGATTTCTCTCTCATAACTTTGTTTGAACAGGATTTGGATTCCAGTGTAAATTAGCTAGAACACGCAGTTGGATTGTAAAGTATGAATCGTTATAGTTTTCTTTTACCAAGAAATTTTGTAGATCTTTTATCAAAAAATCTGAGTATTTATGTATTGAGTATTTGAGATTTGTGGATTTTGATTTATTTATTTCACATTTCCAAATATTCTGGGAAACTCAGGGTAGTCAAGAATATAATTTGTTTTAAAAAAATGTGTGAGACTACTGATTGACTGTGATTTGTGATTGTGACCCTGGTGACAGGTTTGGATTGTGGATGTCTAAGAAATCATCCCTGAATCTCTGTTGTAGATGAGGTACACTCAGTAGGAATAAATATTTGAAGGCTTTGTTTGTCAGAGGCCTGGGATGTTTGTCGGCTGGTGGTCCAACAAAGTGCATTGGCTCTTTGGGCACAGTGGGAGCCCATTAGCTTCCCAGTTTTTACACAGAGTGGGAGTGAGGAGCTGAATGGGTCTTTCATTTTCTTCTTGTTTCAAGATAAAAATTGTAAATATGTCATTGTTCTTAAATTTTTGTTAGAGCTTCAAATTGTCTGCAATTCTGCAACTGGAAAATTAGCCTCTAGAATCTCAGCTTTAATAATGATATAAAATAAATAGGTGCTTTCACTTTAAGTTGCCACATTTAGCTGATGTACTTACAACCTCTTTAGGATCCAGTGGTAAATAATGGTAAGCAGGGACACAGCAGAGGGATGATAGCAGTGCTGCCAGGGACTGCATCTTCTTTGAACATCTAGGTTGAACTTCCACCTATGAGAATGTATTATGCTTTTCTTCTCCTGGATAAAATTGTAATGGTAGTACTTTTGAGATTTTTTATATGAATTTAACTTTAAATATTCTTTTAGATATAGGTTTTGACAAGCTTTGTTTTTGAGTGATGAAAAAATTACACTTTGGAGCTTTTAATGTTTTTCATATGTAATTAGAATAGGTCATTCTTTAAAGCCTGAAAATACAAACTCCATGATATAAGTGAAATCATCAAATTTTTGCACAGTTTTGCCTACAGAGATATAAAATGATTTGCTGCTTGAATAGGATCAGACATTTGAAGCACTTCAGAGGCATGTGCTGAATAATGATAAAGAATACTGATTTATTTCCTCAAAATGTATTTAGTTCAACTAGATGAAATATGTCTCTTGCTATAAAATCTTGTCATGCTTCACAGATGAGACAATTCAGAGACACAACAGAATGCCCTGTGGCAGAGAAGCTATCAGAGGAGCAGAATATAGATCTAGTCTTCTTCTTTTAACTCAAGCAGTGAAACAGCACATTTTATCTTACAAATAGCTTCAGGGAGGTTGCCTTTCTTCTTTTGTAACTTGAATTATAAGGGTTATGGGGTCAAATTGAAAAAAAGATTTACTGGTATCATTATTAGACAGGAACTAGATCATGGGCCAGATCTGGCCCATGAACCTACCTCCCCCACCACAGCCTGGATCTGTGTGCAGCACAGGTCCTGGACCAGCTGGAGCAGGCACTGCATGTGGCATAGTCCCAGACTGGCAAGAGCAGGTCCTGGATCTGGCATATGGTGGGAGACCCACAGATACTTTCCCCCGTATGCAACATCCAGAGCCTGCTGTGGCCAGCCCTGGAGCTGTGTGCAGCACATGTCCCAGACTGGCCAGAGGGGAGCTTGCATCCCAGAGCAGCTAAAATGAGTGCTGGATCTTGGGTCTTGGACAGGCCCTGGGGAAGCACAATGTGTGGCACATGGCTCCAGGCCCTGGGCACAGGGTAGATCCAGCATGGGCCAGGGCCAGCACTGGGGGCTGGATGATTTGGCTTTGCAGGCTGGATCTGGCCCGCGGCGCTTATCTTTGACACCCCTAGTCTACGTCACTAAGGCTGTGATACACAAAAGGACAAAGAGTGCAATCCTCCAAACCCCACGTGGCCCCTTAAACCTCTAGAAGTCCTTAGGTGCTCATGTTTTTGCTAGTAGAGTTTGCCCAGATCCATGGGGTGGATCCAGGCAGAGGTGTGTGGGATGTAGGACAGGTGCTGCCACACCCCTCTTTAGGTATGCCCCACATCCATGGTGAGCTCTTTGAGCTCCCCTGCTTGTCAGTGTGGCTGCCAAAGGCAGCATTGGCACAGCTCCGTAACCCAGGAACTGAAGACCACTGTCACTCACACCACTACCTACCCCGGCCACCACCTTTAAAAGAGTTGAGGAACTTGTTGCTTCTATGATTGTTAAGCCAATTTGGGTTCCTGAAACTGTATGTTCTTGCTTGAGTCCCCTGCAGGGGCACAATTTGGTATTTGTGCTCTGAGTATGCCTAACATACATCAACAGGATTAAGTTCAGCACCAAATAACAGCAAGAGTGACTAACATCCAAAGCCATAGAGCAAGGGGAAACAATGAGGGTGTGCATATTTTATAATAGGCTAGTTATTACAACAGAAAGTGGGGGACCAGAGTTCATTGCCTTTCTCAGCTTGAAAAGGATTCAAATGTGTTACCCACCACCAAGGAGGCTGTCTTAAGCACCAGGATAGAGGTTGGGCTGGGTGGGGTCATTTTCTTCTTTCTTGCTGAAGCTGGGGCATAGTGCAGAAAAGAATTCAAGATTCTTTCAGTCGTGACTCTAACACAATCCTGATCTCTGCTCCCACAGCTGTCTCTGTACTTTATCCAATGACAGTTTAATGCAATGGTGCTCACAGTTTTGGCTCCACAGGCATGGGGCTGGTCTGTGGTCCAGATCAAGCCCTGCACTGCCTCTGCCTCTGCCCAGCTGGGATCAGGCTCCAGTGGCCCTGCACACCAGGAGTGGGCCCCTGTCACTCTGTGTACCTGATCTAGTGCACAGGGCCACAGCCCTTGTGACTCTGCATAAGATCCATGGAGAGTCCTGTGGGCTGGATGACATGGCACTGGTTCACAAGCCAGGGGTTGAGCACCCCTGGTTTAAGGCATAGACAGTCCTGACGGTGGGAAACAGAACTCAGGACTCCTTGCTCCCAGGTAAATGTCTTAACCACTAGCCTACATAGTCTTTCTGCCTTATATGCTCTCTCCTTGTGGATCGAAGCCTAATTTGGCTAGGAGATGGGAGTTAAAACTCCAGCTCCCATGGGCAGCGCCAGAGAATCTTCAACAATAACAAGTGATTAAGTGCTTGGTTTTAGGTCTTATCCATCAGCGACACCCCTGAAAACATGTTTTCTACTAACATTACACAGGACAATCAGTCTAGTACTCTATCTACAGTGCTACTTACTGCACTCCCAACTTCAGATTACACAAGTTTAATTTTATACATCCTTAAATTAATATTAATAACTTACACAGCACACGATTCAGGAGCAAAGAGCTATAAATATTGGCTATTTTTTTTTGTGGGGGGGTGGTATTGCTATGTTAGATTGCTTCTTTCTTTCAGTTATTTAGCAGTCCCTCTCTCCCCTTATGTGAGCACAATCAAACCTTATCTGGGAAACCAGTGTTTTGTGTGAGCTCCCTGTTAAAATGTTGCTACTGCGTTCCTGCTTTGAAGTGTCCTGGACAAAGCACCGTTTAACCTTAGTTCTGGTTTGTATGTGATTTCTGGCACATTTCCACAACTTTGTTTTATTCTTCATGACTCATAGTAGAGATGGTATCTTTTATTAGACCAACAAGACTTTTTGCAAAAAAGCATCTTTAATTGCAAGCTTTTGGGCAGAAACACCCTTCATCAGACATTGGAAAAAAGATTGTAAAAGTTCTCCTGGGTAGAAATGAAAGTTCATATTTCATACGATTTCACAGAGGAGTCAATAGATTCTTCATAGATTTCTAAGTTTGGAGGGGACCTCAGTAGATCATCAAGCCTGGGCGGGAAAGAGCACTAGCATCAAATTACCCCAGCCAGGTGCTTGTCTAGTCTCCTCTTGAAGACCCCAGGGGTAGGGGAGAGCACCACCTCCCTTGGGAGCCCATTCCAGATTCTGGCAGCCCTTACCATAAAGAAGTTCTTCCTGATGTCTAATCTAAATCTGCTCTGTCAGTTTGTGGCCATTGTTTCTAGTTACCCTGAGTGGTGCTCTGGTAAACAGAGCATCTCCTATTCCTTGTTGCCACCCATCCCCCTGATGAATTTATAGATGGCCACAAGATCCCCTCTTAGCCTTCTCTTGTGGAAGCTGAAGAGATCCAGGTCTCAGTCTCTCCTAATAGGACCTTACCTGCAGGCCCTTAACCATATGAGCGGTCCTCCTATTCTTGAGAGTAAAAAAATTAAGAGACTTAAATTGTTACTTATTTTTAGAATCAGAACATCAGGTACAGACTGAGATGCTTTGTAATACATCAGTCTTGCCAAGAGTTAAGCAAGTAAGAGTATTAAACTGCTTACCACACTAATGCACAAGTGGGGGGACAGAGGGGAAGCAATGGAGTAGTCAAGGGTCACACTTTGCCAAATGTGGGCAGACACCCAGACTCTCTCATTTGTTATGATGAATGCAAATTGAGAGTCATGCTGCAGAAAACCATGATTTCAGTGCTGCTAAACAGATTTGGGTTGGAGTCATTTTTATCTGAAACTCTTGCTCCAGTAAATGTCCCAGCAGCTGGTAGGCACTATTTCACTTTTTCCTCAGGTTCTGGATTCTGCAGCAGAACAAGTTGTTCCATAACCTGATTGCACCTGACCAATTCTGGCTGCACCTGTGACTCCTTAAATGACTCCCCCCTGGGCTGGTTGAGGTTTTGTGCTAGTCAGTTGTCAGGAAGTAGCTGATAGGTTCATACCTCTCTAGACAAGCTGACAAGGGAGCTGCTACTATTTTCTCTTTACTTCCCCTTCAGGTACAGTAAAAGCTTCTGCCTTCTTGAACTGAGCGAAAAAAGGAGAAAAAAGATAAACCAAAGCCAGGCTTTCTTGCTTTGAGAGACTGTAGCTCTTTCTTTCTGGCTTTAACTGAGCAGCAGTCCCCTTGATCTGTTTAGTGAAACAGGAAAAAGTAAAAAGAAGGCATCCTGCTCTAAGTTGACAGAAAAAGCTGTAGAAAAGAGGGTTGAGTTGTTGGGGGGGGGGTTTCTAATATGCTATCTGCATCATCTCTGTCACACCTCAAAAAGGGAATGCTCCAAGAAAAGAAAGACATGAAAGGTGTAGGAGAACATCTACACATCCTCAAGGGGAAGAAAAGAGTGTTTTTACCCCTCTCCCACTTCATGTTCCCCTATTGTACTTCAAGAACCCTGTTCTGATGAGAAATCCAGTTCCCTGAGAAACTATCCCTAGGCCTCAAATAAGTAAGCTGAAGGGCTATGCGTGGAAATATTCTTCCACAAATGATCTTGCTGCTGTTTCCTTTTTGCCTTAAGAAGTTCTCTGCCCCTCTCTTTTGGACCCTTGAGCTCAGCTGCACGTATTGCTGCTCTATGCTCCTCATGTTGCCTATTTTGGGTCCCAGTGTGCCTTAAATAAATCTGCACAGATGCACTTGGTGCTGTTGAAATACTGTAAGTTCAGGAATGCAGGTTGAGGTCAAGCAAAACACTGCTTCACCTTTGGAAGGCAGGGATTTTGGTCCAGGACATCCAACCACTTCCGCTTACAAAAAGATCCTGTTGAATTTTTCACTTTTCATGTTGAAGAGTTGTGACTTCAGCTACTAAGTCACTTTGAGCGATCCATATGTACTGAAATGGAATAACTTCTGTTTGCTACCACCACCCCCTGCCCCATGTTATTTTGTGGATCCTTTTGCTTACCTAGACTGTCTTTCTCCTTGTTAAAATGCCAGATTTAAACCTCACTTAATAATACTGTACTTATCAGAGGTGCATTCAGTAGGTAGAAGTACATTTCTGCAAGCCTAGCTATAAAAATACTCGTGCAGCTTGTTAGGCTGAGAATCTTCTGTAAATAAAGGAGGTTTAAATTACGGATATGGTTTATGTGAGAAGGTGTGGTATCTTATTACAAGCTAACAAGAATCCTGTTTACTTTTCTGCTAGAATATACTATGAAGAAAACAAAAAAATTCCAATTTGAGCAAGCTGGCTCTTTGTAGTTCTTCATTTTCCATTTTGTTTTTAATTTGAACCTAAAAGCAAATTGTTTGTTTCTCTCCTCTTTCTCTGGGTCTTAAGCATTGTGATCTTGATCGTGACAACAGGAAAAAGGCAGTGGTAATAGCAGAGTAGTGAAATAAAACATTTCTTATTTCACTAGCTCTGACACTGCAGGTTGGGCTTCACTGAGTTTGTTTTTTGTAAATGGTGAAATGCTAGAACAGGTGCAAATGCTAAAATCAAGTTTTAGCACAGACTGTACCAGGAAGGAAGAAGAGAAAGTGGAGTCTGAAACTTGTCTTACATTAGCCATATGGATGTTAGCTAAATCAGTGAGTGTGTGTTGGATCTAGTAGAATTTGCTCTTTCACCTTCAATTCACCCCTGCAGCACAGGGTGGGGGGGAAATGGACGACACAGCATCTGCACTGCAGAGGAAACCAACAACCCAAAAGAAAAAGACTTAGGGTTTGGGGGCGGGGGGA
>NW_017729032.1:141297978-141299641 GCF_001723915.1 Gavialis gangeticus
GTTTGGGGGCGGGGGGGCGGGTTCTGGCGGTGTTTCTTACCAAATATCTGCAAAAGTTTCCTTAGTTTTGCTCTACACACAACATCTTAATTTAAAAATGCTAATCACATGGTTAGGAAATGTTATGGTAGTTAACGAGATCTTGCATCTTTCTTTGTAATTAGAGCAGGTGTGCACAATTATCTTTCTCTTGGTAATATGTTATGTTAATTACTCATTATTTGGAAAGGACGGGCTATGAGGATTTTGATGTCTGCTGTAAAATGTAGTGTGACAAAATTAAAGCCAGTGACTAAACAGATCGCTCCTCATCTGAGGCTTTTTTGCCTTCTGAATTGCACCAGTAACTGCCCATCCCGTTGCACCTAGCCTAAGAGTAAATAGAATAATAATGCAAATAGTTCATAATGTGGAAAACTATAGCTTGAGCCTTGGAGGGAAAAAAAAAAAGCTGGGTATCTGCACTTCCATCCTGCACTGTGCAGGAAACACCACAGGAAACTTGAAAAGAAAGAAAATGGTGGTAGTTCTAGGGTGATTATCTCTCATGAACTGACTTTTTTTTTCCACTGGGTGAGGATATGCTTCCTGTTTGCTTCACAGTGAACAGACATGGGGACACCTGCTTTGAATCTTCTTTGTTATAAGGTCCACAGACGAGCGTGAAATATTTTCAGGTTCATGAGAGGCTTCTGTTTTGGCTGTGTATGGTAATCCATGCTAAAGGATGCTACAGGTTACGATAGATAGATACAGATGATATAGCTATATTTTTAATAAAGGCTGTGTCTGCAAAGAAGGGGGAAACTCTTCCAGCTGATCCTGTTTTTTTGTGGATCCATGATGTGTAGTGGCTGTTAGCATCAGCTTGGTTTCTTTGGGTTAAATGTTGTTATGATCTTGTTTGTACCACTGTACATTTAGAGGTGAAGATTTTAATTATTTTTCCTTATGTGGAAGAAAGTGAGCTGTGGCCCTTAGATCTGAAGGGAGATCTTCCTGCCTAGGGACAGAAGTTACACAAACGGGTATAAATGATTAGAAATCATTTAAAATCTATAACACAACAGAAGTTCAGTGCATATAAACTGCTTTCAAAATGGCTGAAACCAGTTTAAGATAACCCTGGATAGATATAGTACTAGACTTAACTGATTTAGGTTAAATCAGTTTATTGAACTTCTGTCCCAGATCCCCTCCCAGATTCAAGTTAACTCAGTCCCCCAGCATCCCAGGATGCTTTGCACCTCCCGCACAAACCCTTCCTTGCAAGGTGGTTAAGCTAGTCTTGGCCCAAGCTGTTGGCTCCAGTGGAGCAGGGAGGTGTGCTCTAGTGTAGCCTGGCTTCTGGTCTGGGCAACTGCAGGCATGTGGCTGCATTTCCAGAATCCAAAGTGAATGTTCATTCATTTGCTTATTGATTCAATCTGTGCAGCTCAAACTAACCTACAAAGATTGAATAGCTTCAGCCTTCGGCTTTTTGACTGTCTGAGTGTCTGTATTTAGCCCTGAGGATCAGCTGGAATATGGGCTTAACTATATTCATTTGCCACCCTCTACTTCTCCATAGAAGCAGAGGTCCCCATAAGCCTTCCATGGGTGTTTTTGTTTTTGCTTTGTTTGTTTGTCTGTTTTTGGTTTTGTTTCTTTTTTTTTTTTTTTT
>NW_017729032.1:141299759-141305185 GCF_001723915.1 Gavialis gangeticus
GTGCTCTTTCGGAGCCTACTACAGCCTTCAAAAGCAGAGGGCCGGTAGTAGGAAGGATTCAGATATGGCTTCCCAAAACATTAGAAGCTGCATGGCCAGTTTCAGGGCTTGCGCAGGGCTCATGATGCCACTGTGGTGATCACTATTTTTCCCCTTCCTTTTCCTCCCATTACACACACAGGGACAGCTGCCTTGGTGACCACCCTTCAGTTATGTTATAGGCACATGGCCTGGTAAAACTTAAGTATTCTGGCAGTCCAAGCACCAGATTTAGAATTTAACGCATAAGCAGCATTTTAAAGGTGCCTGGTAACTAAGGTTGAGAAGCTGTAGATGCTAAATGCTATTAAACTTGTATTGATTGAGTGGCAGCTAAGAGTGATGGGCATCTTTTGAGAACTGGGCCACAGATCATGTTTCCAAAAGCTATAACTAAAATCTGTTTTAGACATGGGATTGAAACCTGGAATGTCTGTCTCCTAATCCTGACCATCATATTTCACTTGCCTTGTCCAAACCCCCCTCCTTAAAATGAATTGAGCAATATGTGTCAAGGGGAGGCAAAAGATTGGGGCTCTGAAGTTTGTTTGGTTTTGTTTTTCTTTCACCATTTTTTATGTAGACAGCTGCACTGCTCCTTATTTGTGCTCACCGGTGTTACTGAGTGTTGGATAATGATGATCTGGTTCCAACAAAATAAGTAGCAACTTAAAAGCTCTTCTGGTTTCTGAATGTGTAATTATTTTTTAAAAACTAGGAGGATTGTAATCTTGCTTGTGTGGAGAGCCACCACATAGTATCCATTGTTACTGATAGGTGTTTTTCTTTGCATTTTGATTAACTTGCTTCATGAGTGTAGTTGTTTGTGAGGGAGTGAAGCAGCATTTTCTTTGACAGATCTGTGTTCTCTGCTTGTTTGTGTGGGATTTTTCTTCTCAAAACGTGTGCATTTGTGTGTGTAATCGGTGTCTTTTATTAGCCTTTCTTTTTCTGTCTCAAGTTCCCTGTCATTCCTACCCTCCCCTTAACTCCTGCTGCAGCTTCCATTACACTTTCTGTTCCACTGCAAGTGAACACAACCGCCACTTCTCTTCTGTGCCTTCTGCTTTGCTTCTAGACTCACTGCCACTGCAGCAAAGGATTTCCTCAGTCTCGACTGTATTTGCAATTCAGACTCCTACCTGAGACCATCAGTGAACTTGTTTCCTTCCATTCAGTCTTGCCTCCCTCTAATTAAAGTATCCAGTTGCTGCTACTACTACTTGCTGCTCTTCCAGCCCTGTGATAAACTGTCTGTGGAGCCCAGTGGGCTTGAGATCCTTTATGTATGAGGTAGGGGTGCATGTCAGAAGGATGCTGAGGATGTTAGTGGAAGAAGAGTCATCCCTTGATGATTCCCAGGGAGAGGCACAGAGGTGTATGAGTTGTACCTAGTGTTTTGCTTCATTGCATTTTCAGTGGCCACCCTCAGTTGCAGATGGTTTTTATACACAATTCTTAATGACCTTGAAACGTCCCAGGAGTACAGTACGTGGACAAAATGCAGTAGAGAGAGATTAAAGCCATTTGTCCCATGGCCCTCAGTTTTCGTCGGGTATCGTGCAGCTAAATGTAACCTTCAGATGAAGAAGTTTCCTATTTTGAGAGCTTTTTGCCATTCAAATCTTGCAGCAAGGATTACACTTAATTGCGTATTCTCCTGCGCTTAATTACTTGTTGGTTATCTGCTTATGTGAGAGATGCTGGGACAAAAATAGGATCTCTTGATGTGTCAGGGATTGAATATTAAGAATTTCTTTTATATATCTCAGAACTTTACATGGATTTGGAAGCATGACTTGCACATCTTGAAACAGCTAAGGATTTTTTCTGTACTATAAAAACTGGAGGCTGATTATTCTGTAGTGCTAATGCAAGCAACTCCCTCTCCGCCCCCACACACACACCCCTTTTGTGAACCTGGAACAAGAAAGCATGGTCCCCTTACCTCATTCTTCAGGTATGTGTTAGCAGTGTGAGAGAATGTACCTTCTTTGGAAAAAAACAGTTGTATTGCTATAATACGTGTCATCCACAAGGACTTTGTTGCTTTACCTGGCAAAGCATTGCTTGCTTAACCTTTGAAGTCACTAGGAGCCAACATTTTTGTAGGCATGCCACAGATTAGCCCAACCTACTCCCTGGATACTGCTCTGATCCCTGTCCCATGCCCAATCTGGTGTTCTGCTTTCTGCTCCATGCCCATTCTGCCACTGTGTTGCCTCTCTCTTCCCAGATCTGAGGTGTGCCACACAGATGCTGCCCATGCCACTTGCATGCCGCAGTAATTTGTTCATAGTTTTGTTATGTTTTATGACTGAATTTTAACTAAGTGAAGCTTAAATTCAAACCTAGATGCCATAAGGGGCCTTGCTGGTATGTCTAAGCAGCTAAGTTTGAAAAATATTTTGCTGTCTTGAACTGACAAGATGCATTGGTTCTCTTGGTTTTGTTAACGTTTGGCAAATAGTTTGATACAAGTTAGCAAAGACTGGTTTGTGCAGCAGATTCCTTAGCACAAGACTATAAAAATGGACCTTTCCATAAGTGCTTTGATGTAAACTGTATAACTATAACTGCAAATTATTTTTGTTTAGTGGTTTAAGAAATAAATACTTCTGATGTTTGCTTTTTCTTAAAGGCCATCACAGCTCATTCAACATTTAAATAAGTAGGAATTCTTTTGTTTTAACTTGTCAATTAAACTAAATTACAGTTTGCAAGAGATGATGCATTAATTTACTTAATCTCTGTTGTGAATGCGTCTGTGCCATTCATTGTCATAGCCAGAATGCATTTGGTTTATTTTTATACACTCTGCCATTTTATACACATTTTATGCACTCTGCCGTACATTACCAGATGACCTGTTGATTAGCTTCAAAAAGCCTTAAGTGGGCACTGTTCTGTCTGCCTGTCCCAGTGAAAATGGAGACAAACACACAGCCACCTCTCAGCATTAGTTAGCATACCACATGCCTAGGGTCTGTAGGGCTGGGGTCCATGATGTGGGAGATGAGAAGGAGGCAGGGGGAATCCCTGCTTGCGCAGCTAGGGGGGATGGGACAGGGGGGAACCAGGCAGACCCTGCTGTGCCTGCAGTCTCCCCTGGAGCTTTGGCTAGGGAGCAGAGGGATGGAGCTAGCCACATTCTCTGGAGCAGAGAGCATAGCCCAGGCTTAACTTCAAAGAGAAAGGGGTCTGGGACGGACACTGCATGAACCAGTTTGACCCAAAGTAGTTAAGTCTGATACTACATTCAACCAGGTTTATCTTAAACCAGTTTCAGCCATTTTGAAACTAGTGTTATGTGCACTGAATTTTTGTTGTTACAGGTTTAATCCAGTTTCTGATCACTTAAACCAGTTTGTGTAATGTCTGTCCCTAGCCCTTGGGACCATCTTAAAAATAAAACAACAAAACCTTCACTTTCCACATTCCAAACTCTCCAAGCCAGCTTTTCCCTAATATTTTCTCTCTCTTCAGTAGTGTCACTGAACTTTGAGAGTGCTTGTTGAATTGCGGCCTACAAGTAGTGTGAGGAAAATACCTAGATTGTGGATGTTCATGGGGTTTAGGGCAGGCAGGCATTAAATGTCAAGACTGAGATGCTTCTGGTCATGCCTGTAAATGTGAAGAGGCTTTGAAGATCTAAATTTTAGATTTTGGATGCATAAATCCAGCTTGAATCTCTTTGTGAGTCTAGCCTCAAGAATCTAATTTCTATCAAACCGATATTCTCCTCCTTCCTGAAGCATTTTTTTTTTCTTTTTAGCTCTACAGTCTTCTCTAAATCAGAATTCATGTGCTCTGAAATGTGTGGATAAAATCCTTGTCTGTGCTGAGATGGTCTCCCTTTCTCATACCCAGAGAGGGCTCGGCGAAAAGGCAATGCTAATCTCTGCACATATTTACATTTCATTTCTACATTTTACAGTAGGATTAAGTTCAGTCAACATAACTCAGGTTGGGGTGTCTTAAGGATGGAACATAATTTGGAAGAACAACAACCAAGTCAGTGCCAGGTCCCTGTGCATTTATAAATGTCTTGCTGAAGTCATTAGGGTGAGGGATACAGATATCTGCTTTTGTGATGGTGATATAGTTCTTCTTTCACTTCATTTTGGTTTCTTTCAAGGCAGCCACAATGTCTTCCCTTTTCCCTGCAAGTGTAGAAGGAATATCATGACTTGTGTGTAATTATAAATTTTTGAAAAGGAGGAAATTTTCAGCATACTGTACAACAGATTCTATTACCCCCGTTAGGTGGCTAAGTCTACATAGAAACCCAAGTGTGATTCAGTTCCACACTGCTCAAGACCCTTAAAAAATTGCTAATGTGGCTATTTGTATAACATCATTTACAGGACGAAATCAATGGTGAGCAGGAGAAGGACCTACCCATGGTTTTGAATAGAACAGTGTTTCAGGCACTTGAGTAAGTTGGAACTAGATTGCACATAGCTCTCCAACAGGTGGAATGGGGTTTGCATCACGGCTCCTTTTACTTGTAATGAGAATCATTTCATTCAGGAGGTCAGGCTCATTTGACTGAGTCAGATCCGAACCTGGGGGTGAGGCAGGGGCAGATAGTAATAGCAGTGGTGTGAGCAGCAGTGAGATAAATGATGCTGGGTTGGTATAGCTATTGCTCATCCCTGTTCACCCTCACTACCACCGAAAGTCATTTCCAACGAGGCTGCCATAGCTCCAAATCCTGTGGCAGGGCCTGCCCCCTCCTTGCCCCACCCCTGCATCTCTGGGAGCCCCATGGGCTAGATAAAATAGCCATATGCTTGACACCTCTGGTCTAATCAGTCAAGCATAATGCTGAGAATTCACACTAGATATCGTAGGTGCTAACTTTCATTTTTGCCAAAGACGGGTGGGGGAGGGCTAAGATGATGGACATATAGAACGATTTATGCATTTCAGGTGACATCTGTGTTCATGGGGGGAGGGGAGGGGAGGAGAGGAGAGGCAGGGACTTCAGACCCACCATGTACTCAGCACCCTGCTAACTATATTGCATCTGAGCAGAGATGTTAAATGGCAGTGTGTGCATGTGAATATCATAAATTATAAGATAAATGGGATTTCTGGTTGCTAGAAGGCTGTCTAGTGGAACAGGATGGCAGAACAGCATGGGTTCGTTCAAGGCCGATCCTGCCTGACTAACCTGGTCTCTTTCTATGACCAGGTAACAAAGAGCTTAGATGTGAAGGAGGAAGTTGATGTCTGCAGAGGGATCTGGATAGGTTACAGGGGTGGGCTAACAGGAACAGGATGCGTTTCAATACGGACAAGTGCAGGGTGCTGCACTTGGGCAGTAGGAACCAGCAGCACACTTACACAATGGGGAACTCCCTACTTGAGAGCACGGAGGC
>NW_017729032.1:141306424-141333817 GCF_001723915.1 Gavialis gangeticus
GCTGGGGTCTTATGACCCCTGCCACCCCCAGAGCTCCTTCCTGCCCATGGCGGGGGGTCGGACTCCATGATCTGTCTAGGTCCTTTCCGACTCATTGATTCTGTGATTCTGTAACAGTTGAGGCTTCTTATTACAGCTCCAGCAGCATGAATTGAAGTCTTGCTCTAAGCGCTAATGCTGTATACAACCCCCCCCCCCCCCCCGATCAATCCATTTGTAATTGGCTACCTGCTTATTCAGACTGGGAAGTTAAAGGTGATTAGGTGTGATACCAGACACAATGCTCCTTTGCTGGCCCTTGACAACAGAAAGTAATATGCCTTAACCATTCCATCCTGACAGACCACTTGGCTTCAGTAAATTTTTTGGTTTTTGACAGAAGGATTTGACTGTCCTTATAGGGAAGAGGGGAAGGTTTTTTCCCCTGAGGTTGCCTTGAATTTCAGGAACAAATAAGACTCTTGTACCTACAAGTGATGTATGGGAAATAGGAGTTCATTCATTGGGCCAAGCATTCTGTCCCACAAGCTGATAAGAGGTAGCTAATAAGTAGCAAGCTGTGGAAATTTGTTAAACTTTGAGAGTGAATGTGAGCTTGTACAAGAGGTGTATGTTCTAGTTGTGATTTTTGCCACAGATATGTGACCTAGAGCAGGTCACTTGCTCTCTTTGGCTCAACTTCCACATGTGTGGCACTATGGCAGTGTTTACTTAGTTCATGGGAGTGGCATGGATATTAATTTGTCAACATTTGTCAAGAGCTTTAAGATGTCCAGATGGAAGGCCCTGGAGAAGTCCAGTGATTTATTATAACTGACACCCTTAGTTCACAGATAATTTAGCATTCAGCAGTTATAGTAAAGGATCAGATAAAACAAGACTGCAAAAGCAGCAGTATGTGGAAAGTCTTGAAGAATTGGTTGTAACTGATCTTATTGAAAGTGTTTTTTTTAAATATATATAGCGTTGTGGCTATTCCAGTAATCTGACTTTAAATGTAACATGATGCTTTTTAGAAAAGCCTGTCTGCACCACAGTTGATGGACTTCTGTGCTTTCAGCAGGAACAGCTACCACTGAGTGAAATATCTTTAGTGTATTTCAAAGAAACAAGGGTGAGGAGATTCCCCCGTTAAATATATGTATCAAGTTAAATTATAAGGAATTTTCTGGTCAGAAGGCTCATTGAGAAAAGGCAATTGTCTGTTGGACAGTAAATTTCCTTGTGTGGAGGGAGAAAAAAGATGGGTATACTTGATAGGTTACCATTTATTTAAAATAGGGCTCCTAAAGGGAGGTTTTTGACATGCAACAGTAACACAGCTCTAATTAATTTTTAAACGTGTTCTTATTTTGACAGTATTTGAACAGTGAATGTGTTCATGTTCTGAGCAAATAAAATAAGTCTAAAGGTGTCCCTGTTCTTCAAACAATAAAACCAAGTGGTGCGTAGCCAGTGAGCAGCTAACCCTTTGGTGGACCTCGGGCCCTGCTGAAAGGCACGCTTGCTTTGCATGTCATTTGAAGAAAGGTATTGTGTCCTGTGTCGCTTGGCTTTGACGGAAGGATGGAGTTTTATGCTTCCTTTGTGTTGGGAAGGCAGGCTTACAGATAAATAGGTCACTGTCTATGGGACTACTTTGCACTAAATTGATTTGTGGCAATATGACCTTAAGCCTAATGTCTTTGCTGTACCAGGATATTGCAGAATTGTGGATCCTTCTGAAGAACAGTACAGGTGTGTCTCACTTTTATATTTGTTCCCCTCGCTCCCTCCCCCCCTTAGTGACTTAATTGCGTTTAAATTACATGTTACCTAGTAACTTTGGCAGATAAGGTTATCATAGCAAGGAAAATGTGATGCGGGTGCAGAGTGTAAGGGTAGGAGTTGACCGCTTTTGTTTTTTTTTCTCAGTATGTATAGCGAATGAATAATCATATTTATGCATATACATGTTTGAATACGTTTAGTATTTGTGTTGTGTGTATCTGTGTCTACAGTGCATCATTTCATTTGATGTACTTCACAGTACATCAAAATTATCAACTAAATCTTTATAAGTAATGTGTTTTCTTAAAGGTAGGTTTAACCAGTGATTTATGGCAATTAGGGTCACTGGAGCAGCTTGAAGGAAAGAGATAACTGCTTTAAAGAGTCATTTTTTCATATTTGGACTATTTTGTCTCATTGGTAACTTTCAGTATAACATATTGTTGACAGATCTTCATTAGAAGCCCTGTACAATAAGAGGGGAAAAATACGGTGCATTTGCCATCCCAAAATTGTTAGTATGGGAGATGCCACATAAAATACACTGTTTCTTAAATTCCTTCAGTTTAAGCTTTCTGTAGAAACCTTCCTTCTGTTGAGAAGTAAACGAAACAGTGGAGATATTATTTGGTCTAAATAGGGCAGCTATAGTCCCTTGCAGAACTGAAAGCATGTCTTGTGGAATGGTGACAACCAAAAATTGCTTCCCTATTCTGTTGCTTCAATTCACATTTCCAGTTCTGCTTTGTTACTTGGTATGCATGAGTGTTGCAGGGTATACCGGATTAAGGGCAGCAGCTCGATGAGGTGGTATACATTCCAACATTGTGCCTTTTGAAATGTCATATTTGGATGAAGCAGGTATGTGTAAGTGGGAGCATTTCTGTTTGGAATAATTAACTTAATTAAGCGGCATACAAGTATCCACTGTGTCCTCTGGTTCTCAGTAGCAGTTCATATTACTGTGCTTGATACAGAGATGTATGCTGTAAGGCATTCTGTGTAGAGGAGATGAAAGGAGAACTAAAGGAAGGTAAGGCTAGCAAGGTTAAAAAGCTAGGGGAGTTATTCATTATAAGATGGAACTGTGTTGGTATTTATATGCATTCATGTTCAGTTCAGTTGGAGAAGTATATAGTTAAGAACCTGCCTTGTATGTATAACATGTTTTATATTGTCTATATAAAATAAGACCACTTACAAAATGATCATTTATGCAACCTAGCCATGACAGTGTTGTGTGAATTAAATTTGTAAGTTTGAGTTGCCAACTATAAAATAATACATTGTATACTTCTGCACTTCATTTCTGAGCTTTCTTAGTCAGTGAGATTTGATTCAGATTTCACAAAATGCATAACTTGTTGGTATGTCAGATTTAATTGCTTTGCTTTAGATTTGAACTAGGATTTAGTTCTGATCTTTGTTTTGTTATGACTCCAGACTATCCTGTGTGACTTCAGGCAAATCTTTATGCTCAGTCTAAAAATGAGAAAATAGCAGTATTTAACCTCAGTAATTCTACAGTACTGGAGGCTGGTTGCCAGGCTTTGAAGCTGGTGCCTGCCACACATTTCTCTGCTCTGTACCGATAACAAGTTTCTCCTCACTGGAGCTCTTCATGTGGAGGGGTCCTTCTGAAGACTATTCCCTCTTAGTTTTTTTTCCCCATATAGGGAAGATGATTGGGGTCATGAGTGGACAATATTCCTATATATCTGAAATCAGAACAAAGCCCTAGATGCTTTAGATATGACCAAGTCTAAATTGAAACCAAAACTGATGTTTGTCAATTCTTGGCAACAGCTATACAAGATAGGAGTTGCATATTGGGACTGGCCATAAATTGTCCATTCCTGCTGTACCTCAACATCTAGAGTTGATTCAAGGCCATTATTCTTACAGCAAAAAGCAAAGCCAAACCAAACCCTCTCACTTCTCTTACTGTGAAAACAGCTCAATACAATGTGGGATTTTGGCCAGAGCCATCATATTGCAACCATGTGAGACTTGCCATCAGAATGGCAGCCAGGTGAGGGGCCTGTGTCCTCATAGGGCTAGAATTCTTGACATGGGATGTCACTTCCAAGATAGTTGTGAACGGTCTTCTGTAGATAACAACCAACTTAAAAGCTTTCTTTCAAAAACAGTATTTTTCTAAAGTGATCTCATTCTGGTATTTGATTCTTTTTTCTTTTTTAGCTTTCTGTAAATGTTGTCCTATCTCTCTTTAGTCTTTGGTACCTAGGTCTATCCTAGACTGTTCCATGATAAAGACTGCACTTGTCAAGTGGATTTTAGTAATGTTTCGGGTCACTGAGGCACATGAATCTAAATAAATTAACTTTTTATCCTGTTTTACATACTCCTTTACCCTGTTTAAAGTTATTACAGATAGAAAATTATCTGTAGTTTAGGTTGCACATGTTTCTATTCAGTTACTTGCATCTGTCAAATCGTAAGAATTTGTTAACACTTATTTTTTTTCTGCCTAGTAACACAGTTTAGTCTATTTTCATTTGAACAAAAATGGTTGAGCAATTCTCAGTAAAGAAAGGGAATAGAAAACAAAAGCACTTCTGGTTGCCTGTAAGCTTCTGTAGTGCATTTACCTATGTGGTCACCGGAACTTGAAATTTGGTAAGCAAACGCAATCGTGCCTGAAGCAAAGCTTACTGATGCGTGCCCAACTCAAATCTCAAGGCTGCTGTGCTGCATCCATTTTGGGATCTGGTGTGCATGGAACAGAGCTGCAGTAGATATGCCAATCCAAACACCCACTGATTTTTAATATTTTTGATGCTAAGCTATATGGTTGAAAGACGACGCCTTTCAGTGGTCCAGTGAGCATAATGAGCTGTATTTGTAATGAAACAATATCCCAGATCTGAACACCCCCTACCATTGAAGAAATTTAGATCCAAAGTTTTCTCTTGGATTACATTTGGCCTATGAAAGGGCCTACAAATATATCTTTGTAAGGTTCTTTTGAAAGGTTCTCAGTTCAGTAAGTCTCTTCAAGCTTGGTATCTGTGCACCTGAGTATTTACTTTCCTCTTTGCTTTTGACTTTGAATAGACTTGAAAACTCAAAAGAGATTTTATAATATTTTTTCTTGAGTATTAAGTCTGATTACAAGCAGTCTGAAAATTAACATATTCTGCTGTTGGAGAGTCAACTTCCATTTTTATCAAGTAAAGAGAAACTATCTAAGGTGTAATCTGTACCATATATTTCCTATTAGCAATAGTTAGAAGGTTGTTTTTGTTTCTTCCAGAATATTTGTCCTCTTCCCTGACCATCATATAAATACATTTATAATAAAGTATCTAACACTTCTAGAAATTAATGTAATTACTCTTGCTGCTGTGGAGTCTAGTTTACAAGATTCTTAATATCTAGTGCTATGTTTTTAAAATTATCTGTGTTTTATCAAGTTAGATATTATGTCAACTTTGACTTTTGTGACGTGAGACCCCAGGATCTGGAATTGTACTACTGGCATACACGGGTGTTTACTGAGATGTATACAGTGAGTGTTCTCCCTTCTATTGCCCATCCTGAAAAGAGAATGAATGCATTGTATTTAGTTATTCTTAATCTATCTCTGCCACAATCTCACGTCAGAAATAATTACCAGTATCTGGAACAACTTAAGGAGCAGCACATCACAAGGTATCACCGAGACGGTTCTGGAACACTTCAGAACAGTGTAAAAACGGAAGAGCATCAAAACAGACTGCGTTCTAAGTGATGGATAAACTCTGTTCTAACTGAAAAAGCTCAAAACCTCATATGTGTTAGGATAACTTTTGAGATTCTAGAAGGGTCCTTTCCCTCCCACCGCCAGTGTTTTCTAGGTTTTTCATTGGGTACCAAGAAATAATCTATTTTAAAATGATGGGGCTTTAAAACGTATCTTGAATGTTCTCAGTGCAGTGAAAAATTGAATAAAGGAGATTGCTGATATTGCAATACATGTGTCCTCATTGAGCTTTCCTTTAGTTGTGTTTTGAGAATTTGGGCACGCTCACTAAAGCAACTGCACTTAACTTTTGTGTCTCTTAGTAGCTTTGGGACTTCATCTTATTTTGGTGGGTAAATGTGAATGACATAATAGAACTGACATGATCTCTTCTGCCAGGAACAAAGTTATACTCTTGTATTCACAGTAGGCTGTGAGTGCAGTTGAGGATGGAAGATCCTGTAGGTGAAAGGCAACTTTGAATCAAGAATATGCATCAGAGATGCAATTCCCTTGGGCACAATGGCCTGGAGATTAAATTATTTAGGGCAAAGGGAAGCTAATATCTTGGTATTTGGGGCTTGCTTTTGTCAAGATAAATGATAATGGCTAGGCGAGGATTCCTGAAGTTGTTTTTCTGATTATTTTAAGTGTTAGAATCAAATGTCCTTGGAGAAGTACTCAGAAAAAAACAAAACCTGAGTTGGCTACTGAAATTTTCAAGATGTTCTTTATATAGCTGTTCCAACTTTGGAAATACCAGAACAGTAAGCATCACGTAAGCTGCTTTTGCTGCTGTGCTGGCATGCAGCCATCTGCATGCAGTCTTGCCCATTGTTTGTAGGAATGATCAGTGAGCAACCTCCACATATGAAAGACGGTGATCATACTGTGAAAAATAACTTGTGTGCCTCAGTGTATGATGAAAAAGATGACTCAATTTGCTTCTTCAAAACACACCTTGTGTGACAGGAAGCAAGAATTAAAGGTAACAGAACGGTAGAGATCTACTAGTGTAGTAGTGTTGAAGTCGTCTTGTTTTTGTTTTGTTTCATTTTCGTTGCATACGTTCCAGTTACAGGTGCCTGTCCATGTATTATTTTTCATGACAAAACTGAATGTCTTTAGAAATCAATGCATGTGTTTTAATGTACAGTCTCCATAACTGGTTCTCCCACTGTTCTCTAGGTAGGAGTAAATAGAAGTATTTAAAACCTCCATGTGGTGAGTATTGTTTAAATGATAGCACAAATCAGTATGTTCACACCAGTATGGACTCAGAAGCTAGAGGGATAATGGTCTGGTTCATATTAAGTTGACTTCATCCACTTTATAACATTAGCCATTTACCTTCCTCATGTCTTGCTACTATGCCAGGATGCATCGGGCTTGGCAAATCCCAGCCTGAAGGTTCCCCTTCCCCATCTTTCCACCCCCTGCCCTTCCTGCAGAAAGGACTAGGGGTGGGGCTGGGCTGATGCAGCCCTGATCATGCTGACAGATTGACCCTAGGGAACACAAATTTCCTGAAGCAGTCCACTTTGGAGCACATTCATCTGATCCTTCATTATATGAGGGTTAATTTGTTGTGTGATCAGCCACTTTTAAAGCACTCTGCAGCCATGCTCATGTGTCATGGCATGGCTGTAGAATACTTTCAGGGGGCCAACTGCATGGCAAATATAACTTATTTCTGTACCCTATGTTTTCATTATAATGCTGGTGACGCACAAGATACATATTTTTTTCCTTTTTCTTTTTTTTTTCTTTTTTCAAATAATGAATTGGGCTAGGAACAGAAGTTACACACAAACCAATATAAGTGATCAGAAACCAATTCAAATCTGTAATGCAACAGAAGTTCAGTGTATATTAACTGCTTTCAAAATGGCTGAAACTGGTTTGAGAGAAACCTGAATGGATGTAGTACCAGACTTAACTGTTTTACATAAATCAGTTTTATTGAATTTGTCCCAGATCCCCTCCAGATTCAAGTTAATACACAGTCCACCATCATCCCAGGATGCTTTGTACCTCACCCCCTCCTCAAAGGGTGGGTGGGTTAGTCTGGTCCCAAGCTGTCTGCTCCACCCAGCCCCCCAGCTTCTGGCCAGGGCCACTGCAAGAATGTGGCTGCATTTCTGAAATCAAAAGTGAATGTCTGTTCAGTTGCTTATTGTTTAAATCTATGCGGCTTAGACTAACCTGCGAAGACTGAATCAATTCAGCCTTAGACTTTTTGACTGTCTCTTCTAATGTCTTTTCATGTGCTTTGAATTTGCTAAGTTCCCTATGGGTGCCAAGTATGGTGGGCAGCAGATGAACTTCTTGTGATATTGCAAGCTTTGTGCTCTCCTTGAAGACTTACCTTTTTCCTTCTTGTGCCTGCTGCTCCCAACCCTTCTCAGCTGTTTTTGCTTTACTTTTCCCCTTCTATTATCAGCTGCAGCTGCCTGCAGCCTACCTGCATTTTTTTTTCCATAGAGATTCCCGTTTTTGTTTTTCCCTCCAAAAGGGCACCTGAAATAAAAGCACAGCTTGCTACAGTTTGAGTTAAACAGCCAAGCTATCTAAGTGATTCTTTAATAGATTTGTACCCTCAAGAAATAGGTACAGAGGGTTGGTTTTGTAACATTTCCCTTCCCTCAGGGAACAACTGTATTGTCAAAACTGAATCGCCTACTAAAAGGGTAGAAGGAGAGGAAAGTAAAAATAAATAACAAAGTCTTCCTGATGTTCAGTTGATAAAGCATTAATTTATTAATATAGATTGTTCATGGATTCCAAATGATCTCACATACTATACCTAGCATATAATTATTACAATCTCTTCTGAATCTTTCTAACTTTTCACTGAACTTCAAGGGAGTCTCTAAAGTGAAAGCTGTATACTCTTTAACTGCATGTAGCAATACTTTAGGAAAGGATAATAACAAGACCTCCATTGCCTACTGAAAGTTAGGAACTCAGGAGTCAAAGTAGTTATCCAAACTGAAACTCATCATAGATACCATGACATTCACCTTTCTTTGTAAGAAGCATGATGCAATCTTATGGTCCAAAACAGGTTCAGGAAGTCTGCCTGGCCTGTCTCTCAAAATCCCTGTAACCAGTACACTGTCTTGTATCACCATGCTTGGGCTTGAGAGGAAAGAATTGCTACTTACCACATTTCCAGTTCTAGTATTTAAGTTTTGTGCAGAGGTCTCATTTTCAAGTATTAATGGGATGTGGCCTAGATTCATTTGTAAAGTGGAAGAAGATTACTAACCCAGGTAGCTGTCTGTTTCAGTCTTCTATAAAGTAGCCCCTTGCTTGCTATGATGAGGCCCCTAAATTTATTATTATTATTATTAATATGAAGGAAATTAAGCTATGCATCAAGTAGACCTGTATCCACAGTAGGATTAATGCTATTAAAGTGGAATTTCTTTAGAATATTATTCTTTTTTTTTTATTCTTCACAGTATGAAGATCTATTTTATTCGTTAAGGTTTTTAAGGGGAACCTGTCTCTGAAAGGATGGAAAAATATAAGATCTAACTCTTAATTACTAATCTGATCTTAAAAGTAACATTCTTAAACATTTTAATGATACAGCTACCTGTCAGGTGCCTAATGCTGCACTTGAACTGACATAGCGGTATGTTGCATTTTGTAGTGAGAATTCAAAGTTATTTTCTTTTTGTAAATAACCATGATGATTTTGATGGGATATGGGCAAAGACAAAGTATTAATGTTTTCAGATGCATTGGTTACCAGTGTGGCAGAAACAGTGCTCCAAGAAACTACTTATCTCATCCAATTAATTGCTTCCTCTTCAAGTGCATTTTAACAGCCCTTGTAGCAGCAGGACATGGACTGCCACTGTCCTCCTTCTTTACCTGGTTTTGCTGTTATACCTTTTGTAGCTGTATACCAGTGCTGATTGTGTAGTTTTAGTAATAAGTTAGACAAGGATTTGTTTGGGATGGTTTGGATAGGAATAATCCTGTCTCTAACAGGCAGTTGGACTAGATGACCTCTGTGGTTCCTTTCAGCTCTATTTCAATGATTCTATGACTTTTTTTTTTTTTAAACTTAGTCTCAGTGGTGGGGGAAAAAATACATTTTTTTGTCGTAAAAATCCTGGAAGAAATTTCCTGGAAGTAGCAATTTAAATTAAGATATACTTGAAGAGACATTCAAGCAAAGTTAACTTTTAATGAAAAAATTTGGGACTGCTAATCAGCTAATACCTTGAAACGGTCCAACCTTGAATAGCATGAATTGGAAAGAGATTAGAAACTGGCATAACAGCAAGCTGCTTTCATTAGCATATTTCTTTTGGGCTGGGGGGTGTTTTTTCAGGGCTTTTTGTTCTTGAGCTTGGAAATATCAAGATCTGTAAGCAGTGTTTCAAGAACAGGGCTACAGCTTTGGTTTCAATCTGGACCTTCCAAATAAACAAGTACATTTTGTAGAGATCCCTCTCAGCATTTTAACTGGTTAATTGAATTCATGTGCAGTCACCTTCTATGTAAAGCTCCTACAATCTCTGTGGCTCCAGCTTTCTCTGCTTTTGGAGTTGGACAAAGCACTTGACTGTTAGTGATGGGGAGGTGGAGAGAAGAAAGGAATGAGAAATGAAAGCTTTGCCTTGGGGCTTAATTTCCCAGCTGAGGGAGATGAAGGGAATGTTCTGCAACTCATTATGTGGAGTTTATAATTACTGGACTGGATGGTGCTTTAATGAAGACTTTCTGTTGAGGACCCTCTTTATACAATATATTCATCTCTCCCTATGGGTTAACTTTGTCCGTATGGGGAACAGAACAAAGTTGTTGTTTTCCTAACCGCATTTGTCCAGTTTTCTGTTCTAAAATTAATTGTATTTAAAAATTCATAGTCAAATCCTCAAAAGTGTCTTGCTGAATAAGCAACAATGCTTTTTTCCCTTTAAAAAAAGAAAACAAATCCACAATAACATTTACAATCTGCTTAGTTGTATTGGACTATGTTCAGAACATAATGATAGCCATATGCTGCCAAAAACACCCTCCTTCAAAGAAAACATCAAAAAGACACGCATAGGTTAGTATTCAAGTTGAGAGAGTAAAAACATTTAAGCATATTCCTTCTGACTACATATTAATTCAACTCTGATTCAGTACGAGTTGGATCAAGTCATAAGAGAATTTTATCTTCAGATCCCCTAAATATCTTTCACTCAGCCTTGCTTCCAAGGGTTAGCTGGCTTGTAAGAGCAATATATTCTTACATTTTTGTCAAACAATTAAATTTACTTGTGCAACAATTTGAGCTTGGGAGGAAAAAGCATAGAGACCACGGAAACAGCAGATGTATGGTCATTACAGTTAGACTTACAATCTTGTCTCCAAGTCTATGATGTTATAGCTGTGAATATGTAAGCATTTATTTTTTAAATTCTGTAGTAAGTTACCTTTATCTGTTTACATTAATGGGAGAAGGTTCATGGCTTAGGTGAAGTGATTAAAGTCTTAATGATTTTAATGGTATGGGAAGTGCTTGCTATGCATTTATCTTCAGCCCCATCTACACATTGGGCCCAGACAGAAGCGACAATTTTCATCCAACTTTTGCATGAGGGTTTAGATGAAGAGGCTTCAGAACAGAGCACCTTCAATAATTTCTGTCTGTGCTGCCTCCCAGCCTGTCACTCCAATCCACCTACCCACCTCCCACTGCAAGCTGAGGACTCCCTAGAATGAGCTCCCTCCGCTGCCTTTTCCCCCCTCCCATTCTGAAAATAGCATGGAGTGGAAGGGAGGAGGTGGTGTTGTTAAATCATATGCAGGCTGATAGTCAGCAGCTAGATTCCCCTCCCCCCTGGAACCAGCAGTGAACTTCTGTTTGGTTTGGGGGGTGGTTACAACTCAGAGCGCTTCCTGCAAAGTGCTCTGAGTTACAGCAGGGAGCTCCACTTGTGTCTGCACCCATTGCAACCCAGCCACATGTTTAGTCAATGAATGGCATAATAACATTTTTAATCCTTTTTTTTTGGCTACATAAAAACCAGTTTTACTTTAGATGCATCTAAGAGTGAATGCCTTTTCTAAGATTTCTTTTTTCACACAAACCAGCAAATATGCATCTTAAAATAAATCTGTGTGACCTGCCTAATATCTTGTCAACTGTCTGTTTGACAATGTTCTATTTCTTTATAAGCACAATGGGCTTCTAACAGAATTCTATTTAAGACTAGTGCAGATGCATATTGTCTTAGAGCACTTTCAAATTTATTTTTAGCTTCATATATTAATAGTATTTGTAGCTACTTGAATGTTATATATAATTTTTGAAAATGAAAAATAAGACATGGTTGTGGAAGGGAACTGTTGTGCCTGCTGTGTTATGGAGCTGTGAGGATATGATGCCCCATAATGTGCAACCTCATGGATCATGTTACTGTTATACTGTTATCTTGGTTTCGTAATATTGGTTCCAATTATAAGTAGACCCTTTTTCCCCCTCCAAAAGAGACATAAAAATTGGTTCACCTGCAAATGAATCCCCAAAAATTGGGCATATGGACACATTTCTGTAGGATACCATTGTATTCAGGAGAATAAGCCATGGGGTTGACTTACGAGAGCAATGCAGTATACTGTACTTTAGTTTGCTTGCTTTTTCAGGTTGTTCCTTATTTGTGGAATGCTAATCTTCAGTGACATTGTTGTGTCATCTTGTTGGCCAAAAAAAGGTAACATTTATTTTAAGTTTGCCAAAATTGAGACTGTAAGGCCTGGGTTTCATGTAACCCTTTAAGTATTCCTCTCAGATCCAACAGATAGATACATTTCCATGGACTGTGTAGGGTTTCCACATTGGGGTAAGGCTCTGTACCAGTGTGCTTTCCTACAGAATTAGGCAGTGATGGACCATGTATGTATATAGAATGGATTTTTTTAAGTAGTTATGGAAAAGGAAAAATGGCACTATTAAGTGATTTGTCTTTAAGATGAAAGCTCTTTGCCCTTCAGAGAAAGTAACTTTAATTTTCTTGCCGTTCATGGGCACATAGTATGCCAAGCTGAATAAAATAACCTACCCATGGAAAATAAACAAAGTGTGGAGAAAGAGAAATCTTCCTTCAACAGAAACTTCTCCTCTAGTGTACTTAACCATACCTAAAGTGATCTGTAGTATTTTTTTAAATAAACATACAGGACCAAAATGAAAAAAACAGAAGTGGTCTTAGAAACTTGAGGATGTCCCTTGGTCTCTCTTGAGGATGCCCCTTGGTGTCTGTAACTGTTCTGTGGGAAGGAAAATAATATATAAATTCCAGCTTCAATCTCAAGACGGCCTGCCAGATACCCAGACCGTAGCCCTGGATGCCCTGGGCACTGCTCCCAGCACACTTTACTGTTCTGGTCCTGACTATGAGGGAATATGGCTTGAGGAGCTAGCTTGGTCCCCTCTTTTGACTGCAACTTGCAGATTCCTTCCAGTGATGGCCAGGTTGGGGAGGTACCTGCGGTGTGAGCAGAATCTCCTGGTGGCATCTCTCAGAGAACAGGCAGGTAAGAGAAATATAGGACGAGGTGGCAAGGCTCCAAAGCATCCTTTGCCATGAGGAGTTCATCGATTCAATGCTAGAGAAGACCTCTGGGACTATGGAGGAAGAAATGTCAGAGGCGGTACTGGAGAAGAGAGATGACACCCAAGAGGGCGGAAGCTGGAGGATTGTGACTTCTGGCAGCAAGCAGAGGTCTTCACCTCCACCGGCAGTGGTTCGTCTGGAGAACAGATCTGCAGCCCTAGCAACAGAGAGGGATGATCATGTTCCATTGGTGGAGGAAGACAGGTGAGGCCTCCCTAAGGTGGGAAGAATCGAGACAACCACCACCAAGTAGAAGCGATGGGTGGTGGTTGGAGACTCCCTTCTGCAGGGCATGGAGGGATCCATCTGCTGACCTGACCTGTTGTCTTGAAGTCTGCTGCTTACCTGGAGCCCAAATCCGAGATGTCACGGAGGGGCTACGGAGGTTCATCCAGCCCTCTGTTACCCCATGCTGCTCATCCATGTGGGCACCAACGACACTGCCAGGGGAGACCCTGAGCATATCAGAAGTGATTACAGGGCTCTGAATACAAGGATGAGGTCATCTGGGGCTTGGGTTGTGTTCTAGTCAAATCTTCCAGTGAAGGGAAATAGCCCAGACAAGAGCAGCTGCATCCTGTAAATCAACATTTGGCTGTGTGGATGGTGTCACCAGCAGAGCTTTGGATTCTTCAACCATGGGATGTTCTTCCAAGAAGAAGGATTGCTAGGAAGAGACAGGACCCACCTTACAAAGAGAGGAAAGAGCATCTTCACAGACAAGCTTGCTAACCTAGTGAAGAGGGCTTTGAACTAGATTCGCCAGGGGATGAAGACCAAAGCCCTGAGGTAAGTGAGGAAGTGAGAGTCCTGAAGGAAGAGCAAGCAGGAGGGGGCAACAGAGGAAGTGCTCTCATCCTTCCTGAGAAATCAGGGCAATCAACTAGTTATTTCAGGTGCTGTACACAAACGCACAGAGCCTTGGAAACAAGAAGGAAGAATTGGAAGACCTTGCTGCACAGTCATGGAACTATGACGTGATTGGAATAACAGAGACTTGGTGACTTGGTGACAGTGTCTGGAGACTGGAGCACTGTCATGGAAGGATATAAACTGTTCAGGAAGGACAGGCAGGGGAGAAGAGAAGGAGGGCTGAATTGGTGGGGAACGTAGTATTGATGGCAGCTTGGGTAGCAGTGACCGCAAGGTGATTGAGTTCAGGATCCTGAGGAAAAGAATGATGGAGAGCACCAGAGTAAGGACCCTGGACTTCATGAAAGCAAATTTTGACTTGGTCAGGGAATTCATGGGCAGGATCCCCTGGGAAGCTAAACTGAGGGGGAGATGAGTCCAGGATAACTGGCTGTACTTGAAAGAAGCCTTGCAAGTATGGCAGAAGACTAGCTTTGCTTAGCAGGGAACTCTTCAGTAAACTAAATCACAAGAAGGAAGCTTACAAGAAGTGGAAACTTGGACAAATAACTAAGGAAGAATATAAAAGCATTGCTCAGGCATGCAGACGTGCAGTCAGGAAGGCCAAAGCATAACTGGAGTTGCAGCTAGCAAGGTATTTAAAGGATAATAAGACACGTTTCTACAAGTAAGTCAGTAGCAAGAGGAGGATCAGTGAAAGTGTGGATTCCTTACTGAATGGATGAAGCAACTTTGTGACGGAGGATGCAGAAAAGGCTAAAGTCCTCAATAATGGGTTTTTTTCCTCAGTCTTCACAGGCAAGGTCAGCTCCCAGGCTACTGTACTGGTAGCAGTTTGCGGCGGAAGTAAGAAGCCCTCACTAGTGAAAGATCAGGTTAGGGACTATTTAGAAAATCTCGATGTGTATAAGTCCATGGGGCCAGATGAGTTGCACCTAAGGATGCTAGGGGAATTGGCTGATGTGACTGACTGCAGAGCCCCCGGTCATCATCTTTGGAAACTCATGGTGATCAGAAGAGGTCCCATATAATTGGAAAAGGACAGACATGGTGTCCATATTTTAGAAAGGGAAAAAGGAGGATCCAGGGAACTACAGAACAGTCAGCTTCACCTCGGTCTCTGGAAAAATCACGGACCAAATCCTCAAGGAATCTATTTCTAAGCACTTGGAAGAGAAATGGATTGGGAAGAGTCAGCATGGATTCATCAGGGGCAAGTCATGCCTGACCAATGTGATTTGCCTTCTATGATAAGATGACTGGCTCTGCGGATGCAGAGAGACTGGTGGATGTGGTGTACCTTTTCTTTTTTTAGCAAGGCTTTTGATACAGTCTCCCGCAGCATTCTCATAGGCAAGCTAAGGAAGTATGGACTGGAAGTATGGACTGTAAGATGAATAGAAAACTGGCTGGAGCATTGAGCTCAGAGGATAGCAATCAATGGCTTGATGTCTAGATGGCAGCCAGTATCAAGTGGAATGCCCCAGAAGTTGGTCCTAAGGCCAGTTTTGTTCAATGTCTTCATCAATGACTTGGAAGGCTACATAAGTTAGGAACAGACACACAAAAAGCATGAGCCTGACTTGATTCACTCTTCTAGGTTAGTCTAACCTGCCTAGATTTAATCAGTTTGCAACTGTACAAACATTACCTCTGGACTGAAGAAATGCAGGCACATGCCTGCAGTGGCTCAGACTAGAAGCTTGGGGCCAGGGGGTGCTAAAGCAGCCCTCTCTTCCCTTCATCAGTGCTGAGCTGAGGGGGCTGTAGCCAGGCCCTGGCAGGATGTTCTGACTAGAGAGGGGTATAAACCCCCACCCTAGCCTGCACAGTCCCAGGCTTATCCCTGTTTGCTGCTCAAGTGGCAGGAGTGTTGCCAGCCCCTGGCAAGCACTCTGAGGCAAAGTGGGGGGAGGTGTACAGTACATGCATTTGTTGATGATACTGAGCTTTTCATTCTGCCTCTCCCTGCTTCTTCATACTATCTACAGGCCTGACAAGGCTGCAAACCAGCAGTTGATGGGCTGATAAGTGTTTATCAGCCTATCAACAAAATAAAACCTTCTCTCATTAGTTCAAGCTCTTAAACAGCTTTTTCCAAGGAAGAAACAGAAGGGACATTACCAGCTAACCTTTTGATTTAGCTCCAGAAAGACTTAAGCAGACACTGTCCTGTCTGCCTTTGTCCTGTCCCAGTGAAATTGGAGGCATACACACACACAGACGTCTCTCAGCATTAGCTAGCATACCACATGCCTAGTGTCCATGGAGCTGGGATCCATGGTGTGGGAGATGGGAGGGAAGGGGGAATAAGGGAAGCCAGGCAGACCCTGCTGTACCTGGAGTTTTCCCCAAGAGCTCTGGCTAAGGAGGACAGGGGCAGAGCCAGCCTGTTCTCTGAAGCAGAGCACCCAGCCCAGGGCTGCAAAGCAACTGGGATGCTGGGGGACTCTGGTTTAAGTTAAACCAGGAAGGGGTCTGGGACAGATATTGCATAAACCAGTTTGACCCGGATCAGTCAAGTCTGATGCTACATTTGACCAGGCTTATCTTAAACCAGTTTCAGCCATTTTGAAACTGGTTTATATGCACTGAATTTATGTTCTGTTACAGGTTAAAACCAGTTGCTGATCACTTAAGCTGGTTTCTGTGTAATGTTTGTCCCTAGCCATAGAGTGCACCCTCGGCAAGCTTGCACTGCGGGGAATAGTAAATACACTGAAGGGTAGGGCTAGGATTCAGAGTGACCTAGACAAATTGAAGGATTGGGCCAAAAGGCCTCTCATGAGGTTCAACAAGGACAAGTGCAAAGTCCTGCACTTAGGACAGAACAATTTCATGCACCGTGAGATTTTCTGTTCAGTCTCATCGAGTCATTTAAAAAGAAAAATAAAGGAGTTTGTGATTAAAGTAATTATATATACCAGTACAAAAGACAACTGTCCTGAATCAGCTGACTGTACCACGGAGAGTAATATTTTAAAGAAAAAATAATCTATTTGGATTCCAGTAGTATCAGTAAGCCCCTGTCAGGATCAAGGCTATATATCACACTAGAAAGTGAGAGACGAGCACTCCCCTAAGGATCTTTCAGCTTCATTCAAACATGAGGTAGGTAAAGCCTTTTCTTGAGGAGCTTCCAGCCTTAATCCAGAACAGGAG
Source organism: Gavialis gangeticus (assembly GCF_001723915.1). Lineage (NCBI taxonomy): Eukaryota > Metazoa > Chordata > Crocodylia > Gavialidae > Gavialis > Gavialis gangeticus. The sequence continues at coordinate 141,323,603 of NW_017729032.1, forward strand.
GTGCTAATATTCTCTTAATATGCCTGTTATGTCTAGATAGTACTGGATATTTGGGGATGCATGAATGTGATCTATCATGCAGTAGCTGGAAAGTGATATCCAGTCATGCTGGGGTAAAATTTTAAAAAACAGCTGACTCTTAATTTCTGGAGTGATGTAAGCAATAAGTTTGTTTGTTTTGCTGGTTTCCTTCCTCCCCCCCCAGCAAGTCAAAGAACTTTTACATTTCTTAAGGACTTCTAACCGTAGTATCAAATTACAGCCAGAAATATAAACCCAAAAGCAGCATTAATGTCCATCTGGCTGCCACCAGCTGTGTATTGCCCTGTGCACCTCCAGTTTAAAGGGAATTTTTCAGGGATGCACTTGTAAAATCTGTTGGCCAATATGCCTAAAATAGATCACGTGTTATAACAGAAGGGAACATTGTAAATCATCTAATCTATTTTTTTTTTTTTTAGTTAAGTACCTTTTTTTTTTAAAGGTGGATTTATAAAATAATCTCAAGAATATCAAGGATTGTGACCCACACTTAAAGTTATAAAGAGTTTGTTTTTAGGCAAAGTGGGGGGTTGTTTTTGAAGTTCTTCCTGCTATAATGAATATATATCCTGAAACTTGTCTTCTTTCGTTTTAACTTCTTTAGCTGACCCACACGTCAGTTTTAGCACATATGAAAGTATGCCTCCAGAGACTAGGGACTCCCTTCCAGGGCTGGGCTATATGACATTGTGGTGTTCTGTGGAAAAATAATTGACCACCTGGAGGACATCTGCGGATTTTTCCTGGGTGAAATCCTAAGCCCATGGAAGTTTTGCTGTTGACCAGAGGTACAGCAACACAGCCACAAGCCTGGGGCACTTGCAACATATGGGGGCAGTGGCAATTTGCATCTGCTGCCCTACTGCTGGCATGTTTATGCAGCTGTGATAACAGCATTTCTTCATCTTTCCGCCCCCCACCACCACCGCACACATCGGTGTCCAAAGTGTGCGCCTTTCTTGCCCCATCCTAGTTACACTCCTGCTGTTGACTTCAGAGGGAGCAGGATTTTGCCCCAAGGAGTGTTTTGCCATTTACTGGTATTTTGGTTGGTTTTTCTTGAATTCCTGTGCAAGTTATGCTTCTGAATGAAAGATCATGGCTGGGATGTTACTAGGCAATGCCACAAAACTGACATATGTTCTAATGCAGCAAAGGCTTGACCATGTTGCTGTACTAAAAATGCAAGCCAGCTTGTGGAGGAGTGACAAGTGTGGTATCTTATGGGAGGGGTAACAGTGATATGTCTGCTTTTCTTATCAGGTCCTTATAGATAGAGAAAGCTTTTTATTTCTGTAGGAGGTGCTGCAGCCAAGCCTATTTTGGAGTTATAAACTTTTGAATTAGTTAGGCTGAGATTTTAGGATTGTTGTTTTGTTAGTGTTGAAATGCTGTAGCCATGATGGTCCAACAAATATGTGAAGCAAGAATTTCTGTGGGTGATATATTTTAATCGATCAACTGCTGGGTGCTTTTAAAAGTGTTTTCACTCTTGTGTGTTTCGGATACTAGCATGGAAAGTTAGCGATGCTGTGCTTCAGATAGCTGTCATTTCTACTTGCTGTTTCAGTATCTGTTTTCTTTTGCTGTATAATAATAATAAGGTATTCATCTTGCATGTAGGATGCTCAGCAGCATTTTGACCAGAGGTGATGGATGTGTTGAAAGCCCTGACTCTCTAATACTTCATTTAGAATAATTTCAGCTTTCCTATTTCAAGCAGCTATCTAAATTAGTGGTTTTTAACCTCCCCCAGGTAATGGGGATCATTTTCCATTAATTAAGAAGATCATTTGAGATGATCAAAAATCCCAAATACTGGTATTTGTATTGGTGGCTTAAGAAATTTATTCTTTTAAGTCACTAATTATTTCCACTAGGATGAGTTTTGGTAACTGCTGCTAATGCACCCTTAAACAGTAGCTTAGTTTTATTATATTTCATTCCATCTAAGGTGTCCCTACACACTGAACAGGAATTCATCCTTATACTATCTATGAGAGGTCAAGCAGGCAAGCAATATCCCTGTTTTTACAGTTGAGGAAACTGCAGCCCAAAGAGGAAGTGCAACTGAGGAAATTCACAGGAAGCACATGACAGAAGCAAGAGCAGAGCCCTGAACTGACTGTCCTGTGGTTTATCCACATGACCATACTCACCCTACATCATGATTCCCTGTGCTTCCTAAATTTGTCACTTTTCTGATTGCTAATTTTCTTTATTCTGTATTTAAGCCCTTGCCCTTTTTCTTGGTCTTTCTTACCTTTTACTCCTTACAGTTTTGGCTTCATGTACTAAAGCAATTTTTATTACTTAATTTGTCACTCAGGCATTTTAAATCAGTAGAGGGTAACTTTTTTTGGCAAGTGTGCCACAAATTAGCCCTGAGCCTTCCCCAGCTGCTACTCTGATCCCCTGCCCCTGTCCCACTACCTGCTGCTCTGTTTTCTGCTTCCTGCTCTGTGCTCCCTGCCTCATCTTCTGCTCTGTTTTCCATCTCCTGCAGTGTCTGCTGCTGTGCTGCCTTCTCCCTCTTTGATTTACCATGCATCTTTCACACATGCTGCCCTTGGCACTTGTCACAGGTAGGCCACCTCTGGTTTAAATATTCACCGAAAAGTTTCTGAACATTGATTTAATGCTAATAATTATCATGGTTCATAAAAAAGATTTAAAATAAAAATTACCCTTTTTTGTACTGGCCCTCATCCTGCAACCCATCATCATTGCCATAGCTCTATCGTGAGATTGAAGGCCTACATAAATCTTATTCTCTTGCATGCAGTATTCCTTTAAAACCTTGTTTTTGAAAGGCAGAATGAAGAAGAAAAGATTTTTCCTCATAATAAGTAGCTGAATAGCAAGTAGGGAGCTGACCATGCTTATTGTTTTTCTCCCTGTGGATTACAGACTTCCCAGCCTGGCTGAGTCTGCATGCTCCCAATATTAGTCATCAGGGGGGACTTCAACCTCCCCAGCATCTCATGGGGAGAGCACACAGCCAAATCTGACTGGTTGCATAGCTTCCTTGCTTGCACCGACAACCTCTACCTAATGCAAGAGGTCTATGGGCCGACTAGGGGAGAGGCAGTACTGGATCTGGTTCTGGGGGAAGGGAATGATTTTGTGAGCAACCTGAGGATCAAGGGAAAGCTCAGTGACCAGTAGCTGATCACTTTCTCTGTCCAACGCAGGGTGGGCAAATATCTCAGCAAAACAGAAATCCTCAACTTTGGGAAGGCTGACTTTCAGAAACTCAGGAGACTGGTCAGCCAGGCACTAAGATACCATGGCCCCTTAGAAAGGGGAGTCCATGAGGAATTGTTGTTCATTAAGAGTGAAATCCTTGAAGCACAAGGAAAGTCCGTTCTGTCCCTCAGGAAATGCACTCAGTGGGCTGGGAAACCCCTTTGGCTAAATAGAGAACTTTTGGACCTCCTGAAACTGAAAAGAGAAGCCTACACCAGATGGAAAGCAGGAGTCATTACCAAGGAGGACTACACAGCACTAGCCCGCACCTGTAGAGAGTGGACCAGAAAAGCCAAGGCAGAAACCAAACTCAGGCTAGCCACAGGAATCAAGAACAACAAAGTCCTTCTTCAGATATGTGAAAAGTCAGGGGAAAAACAAAGGCAACATCTGGATTTGGGTGTCAGATGCAGACTGGCAAAGTTTGCGGACAACACTAAACTATGTGGGAAGGCAGTCACACTGAAGGATAGGCTGGGGATACAGGCTGACCTAGACAGGCTCACAAGGTGGCAAACCATGATGGCATTTAAAGCAGAGAAGTTCAGGGTGCTCCACTTTGGGAGGAAGAAGCAGCAGCATACTTATAGGCTCGGCAGTGCTACACTTGCTAGCACTATGACCAAAAGAGATTTGATGGTCTTGATTGACCGTGAGATGAACATGAGCCACCAATGCAATGCCACATCTGGCAAAGCAAACCAAACTCTGGCATGCATTCACCGATGCATCTCAAGCAAAACCGGGGTGTCATCCTCCCATTCCACTCGACCTTAGTGAGGCTACAGCTAGCGTATTGCATCCAGTTCTGGACCCCACACTTCAAGAAGGATGTGGATAAGCTTGAGAGAGTCCAAAGGAGAGCCACACACATGATCAAAGGCCAAGAGAGCAAGCCTTATGAGGAGAGGCTGAGGGACATGGAGCTCTTCAGTACAGAGAAAAGAAGGCTCGGGGGGACTTGGTGGCAGCCTATAAGTATATAAGGGGGAGTGCACCAAGAGCTGGGATAACAGTTGTTCATCAGGGCTCTCCAAGGGATAACAAGATCTAATGGCCAAAAACTTCTGGAAGGCTGGATTTAGACTTGATATAAGGAAAAACTCCTTTATAATCTAAGCATCCAGGGTCTGGAACAGACTCCCCTCAGAGGTGGTGCAAGCACCTACTCTGGACTTATTCCAGAGGCATTTTGATGCATATCTTGCTGGAAGCCTTTTACCCCAGAAAACTTCCTGCCTATGGTAGGGGGGCTGGACTCAATCTTGTGAGGTCCCTTCCAGCCCCTAGTGTGCATGAAATCTATGATTGTGTGCAGTACTCTCATTTTTGCCGTGCAAGTGGTTGAAACTGCTCTTACCACATTTCTCACATATAATGTACCACACCAGGTTCCAGCAGCTAGTTTTTTGGGGAAAAGGTATGTGTCATATGCAAGAAAATATGGTACTTTAAGGTAACATTTCTATTTACAGTTCTGTTGGGTTTTTTTGTATTTCTTTTTTTTCCCTCCTTTTTATTAGAATTCACATTGTAAACTTTTATGTTTGGACCCAAAATTTAGACAGTTTTTCATTTAAAGATATATGAAGAATTTGACTAAATATACTATAAATGGAATTTAAATTCCCTGCATCTCGGATATTGTAACAACACTTCTTCTAATACTGGAAACAAACTATTACAAAATCATTGGTGAAAGTGATTACAGTAAAGTAGGAGTACATATTTTATTTAGCTCAGAGTAAAATAAGGAAGTGGGCATATCTACACATGTAATTACTGTGCATGAATAAACTCAAGAGCTTATTGCTCCAGGGTATGCTGTTTGAATGTACACTTAGGAGCAATAAACTCTGAAGCAATAAGCTCTAGAATTTATTAATGCGCAGCACATTGAACTGGGTCAGAGCAACCACGGCTGGCAGGGGGGCCCCATGGGTCTCAATCTGCCAGCCCACAGCTGCTCTCCCCTCCCCGCCAGCTCAACAAGGTGCGGAGGGGCTGGTTGGGACATAAAGGTGCTTCAGTGGGGGCTAGCCAGCAGGTAGCCCCCATACTAAAGTACCCCCATGTCCCATCCAGCTGTGGCAGCATCTACATGTGTGCTTCTGTGGAGTGTTTACTTATATTAGGCTGGAAAATGGTCAGGCATATTTAATTTTATTAGGCAGTATTTACTTGTAAATACTGTCCTGCTATGGAGTAAATTAGTTTACTCCAGCCTAGTATGAGTATAGACACTGAGACTTTTATTGCATGGCTAACTGGTCGATTGCACAGTAAATGTCTTGTATAGATGCACCCAGCTAGCATTAAATTAAATGAAGTGTTTCACTTCTAATACTCAAGTCCAGATCCGTCAAAAAACTTTCTTGCAAGGAGTATACCTCCTTGCCTGATTTAAGTCTAAGACTGATAGCATACAAAGACAACTTTTTGCTACTTGGAGAATAGGTCAGTTGCCTATATACTATTAAAAACACAAAGCCCATAGATGGAGACCTGGCAATGGCTTGAACAAAACATTATCCCTTCATTTTCCAGTATTTCTCTTATTTAAACATGGGCTTCTCCTTTTTTCAGTAATTCCAGATACCAAGAGTAGTCTTCATTTAGCACAATATCTCTATGGTTTGTGTGGTGCATTTGGACAAGATTTGAGTGGCTGGTAGTCAATAGAGCAGATGACAGAACAGTCACAAAACAATTTATATGTGGAAAAGGTATTCCTCTGAAAAGGATTTCTTGGAAAAAGAAATATTTTAAAAATATGTAAAATCTTAGATGAAGAATCCCAGCATATTCACATATGTGTCCTCATACAACTTGTTGAAAAAATTGAAAGGAATTAAGATGATTAAGTAGGGACCAATGGGAAACTGTTTCAAACATTTTCAGGGGTTTATTCAGTCAGGATCTGTTTCTGTACTCTGATTTGGCATGGACACAATGGGGCACGTATGCCAACCTGAACACAGAATTGGTGCCTAATATTTGAGTAAAAGCAAGTTTAGAGATAGCATGATTATATTTTAAAGTGACTAACATTTTGATATTGGCATCATTTGAAAAGGTCTGCCATCTTCTGTGCTTCTAGGCATCAGTAGGATGTTGTTGGTTATTTTCTTTTATCAAAATAAAATAATACCATTAAAAAGTGCTCATGTAGTGAAAATTAGGCACTAATAAGAGTGATGGCCCAAATCTGATTTATATAGGGAGGTGTGATCAATGTGCAATTGGAGCAGACAAATCTTTCCCAGATTTTTATGAAGAACATCTTTTAACGGCTGGCTGTTCCACGCATGGGGATGCAAAATTTTATGTTCAGTTTTGTTAGTAGCTGACAAGTAGCTATAGGGGAAAAAATGTTGGTTGGTTGGGGGTGGCGTGCACACATGTGTTTGCAGGTATGGTGACACTTTGCTGTGTCTATGTCAAATAAATACATTCTAGGCTTTGAAGTAGCAGTCATTTCTATGGGCAGATGGTTTCACTTGTGCATGTCTGTTTCATAGTCAGCTCATAGACTTGGGCATATCTGACTGGTGCTGTTCACTGCAGATGGAATTATCATGTGTAAATCAGCCACAGTAAAATCTCTCTTGTTTTCACTTCATTTGATTTTTCTTTTCTGAATCGTTATCCAAGGCCAATCTTTCAGAAAACCTATGAAAGGCTGTAATTCAATTTTCTTCTAGATGTATCCCACAGTTATGTAACTGTGTTTCCATGGAACATGATTTAACAGTTAAATACATCCTTTTGTGGATTTAAAAGTGCAGTATGTGGAGGTCTTCTGGCCAAGTAGCAGTTCACCGGATGCAGAAAAAGAGCCCCAATCACTATGTGACCTTGAAGGAAGTTATCAGGGCCTTTTCTGTCGCTTGCTGTCAGAGAACAGAAAAGTTCTGTTTCACAAAATAAGTTGCTGCTTATGTGGAAGAAGTGAAACTGTGACACTATGTTGGCTTCTTCTCAAAAATAGCACTTCTCAGAATTGTATTCCTATGAAATTCGTTCAGCCAAGCAAAACCAAAAAAAGCTCCCTTTTTTGATTTGTCTTTCACAGATTTCAGTGAACTTTTATTGCTGGTTTTTTGCCACAGTTTTCTTTTAATGAAAAATTGTCTTCGGTGACAGAACTAATTTGAACTTGTACTTTTATACTATCCACTTTGTATTCCTTGCTAGACACAATCTAATTACAAGAGATAAACGGAAGGTTTCCTCTCTGAGAAATGACAAATGGTCCCTTTGATTTAAAAAATATAAATGTAATTAACCAAAACAAGAAACTGCCAAGTTAGGATTGAAACTCTATCCTTGATTAAGTATTGTACATCTTCTGCATTTTCTGATTTATATACAAGTTTCTTAAATTTGAATATTGATAATAGTTTGAACTCTGTAGAAAGCATAGCTATAAACTGAGTATCTTAAGTTTTGACTTCTTGGCAGTGTTTTTAAAATATTGCCTTGAGTTGCTATTTAAATTCTAGAGTTATATGGGTAATAGAAACAGTTTTATTCTGAAGAAACAAATGGAGATGAGCTAGTGTTGTTAGTTTGATTACAAAATCCAAGGATGTTTATCCAGGTTATGCTGTTTATATTGTGAGACAATCTAGTTGTGAATTTCACTCCTGCTGTAGACTATATTATGATTGGGCATGCTTCAGATGTGTAGTTTTGGTTCTGGCTTACTTCTTGCTTCAGGTGGCAAGCCAAAAGAATGCTTGGACAGTTGAATCACTAAATTTAATCGGCGATAGTCTTCAGCATTATGTTCACCATGAAATCCACAATAAATGACATTTTAGGTGCATATTTAACATTAGCTTTTAACCATAAGGCTAAGTGTAGGATGTACCTCTTTTGAAAGAAACAGTTCTCATTGCCCTGTAGCACTAATTTGACAGGCCATAGGTTTTCCACCATAAACAATATATGGGTATGTTTAGATAACATTTATGTGGCAAAGCATACTCTAGACGATTTATTTACTTCCAGTTCTTGATCTGAAGACAACTGTCTCCATTTTCTCCAAGCCTTTCTTTACTGGGTTTGAAATGTACCAAGAAACAAAATACATCTGTAGACGCTGTTACAGTGAGCACCCACTAAGAATAAATAGTACTAGTAAAGAACTAGGTTTGATACTATTGCACTTGATCAGGTCCGTATTTCAAAACAGGTTGACCCCTGTAATATCAGTGATCAGGCATATTTAATTTTTACTTTATCTCACATTCTCAATTCTGAGATTCACACTCAGACAGGTACTGGAAGTGGTATTTCAGTCAGTGTTAAAACAGGGGCAAAGCCAAGCATGTCCGACTCATTTGGTCTTGCATCCTAAGAAAAAGTAAATAAAAATGAGAAATTATAAAATAATGGTCTACAACAAAATAAAGAGAATGCAGAGAGATGTTATAAACTCATCCACATATTTCATTTAATTATAATTTACTTCAAAGAAGAATACCACAGTTTTGGGGCTAGAATAACAATGCTAATTCAAACCAAGCTAAAAGTTTTTTAGCTGCATGTAGACCAGCAAATGATCAGCACTGCACTCAAGCTGCCCTGGGTAAATTCAGTCTAGTCAAATATTCTCTAGGGACAGACATTCAAAAAGCCTGAGTGAGAATCGATTCAGTCTTCGCAGGTTACTGTAACCTGGCTAGGCTAAATTAGTTTTGTAACTGGACAGATATCCCAGAAATGCAGGCATATGTCTGCAGTGGCTCAGGCTAGAAGCTGGGGTGCACTAGAGCAGCCCTCCCTTCCTTCCATAGTACTGAGCTGATGGGGGTGAGGCCAGGCTCCAGCAGGTCCTCCTGATTAGCCCAGCAGGGAATTGATAACCGTGTTTATTGCCCAATTAAGAAAACAGTAGAGGGACATTACCAGCTACTTGTTGATTCTGCCTGTTGACTCATCAAAGACTGTAGCCAGCATGTGGTCTGCTAGCTAATACATAGACACCTCAGCAAGGCAGAGGGGAAGGGGGAATTCCTGCTTAGCAGGGAATGGTGAATGGGAGCAGCCCTGCTCTCCACCTCTCTCTCCCCCAGAGAGCCCTGCCCAGCCCAGAGAGCATGCTGGAATGCTGGGGGTCTCTGGTTTATCTTAAACCAGCAAGGGGTCTGGGACAGACATTGCATAAATTGGTTTCAGTCAGATCAGTTAAGTCTGATATTACATTCAACCAGGTTTATCTCAAACTGGTTTCAGCCATTCTCAAACTGGTTTATGTGCACTGAACATCTATTCTGTTACAGATTTTAAACCGGTTTCTGATCACTTAAACTGATTTATGTGTAATGTGTCTGTCCCTGGGCCTCAGGGAGTAACTAGTGATCTGAAAGTCTTTACGAGCACTCATGGCATTCTGGTGTTGTGCCAGAGGACTGGAAAAGGGCCAATGTGGTTCCCATTTTCAAAAAAGGGAGGAAGGAGGACCCAGGAAACTATAGGTCAGTCAGTCTTACCTCGGTCCTGGGTAAGCTTTTTGAGAGAATTATCTTGGTGCATGTGTGCGAGGGGCCAGCAGGGGAGACTATGCTTAGGGGCAACCAACACAGGTTCGTTAGAGGCAGGTCCTGTCAGACCAACCTGGTGGCCTTCTATGACCAGGTCACAAAATCCTTAGACACGGGTGTAGCAGTAGACATAGTCTTTCTGGACTCTAGGAAGGCCTTTGACACCGTCTCTCACCCTGTTCTTATTAAAAAAACTAGGAGACTGTGGCGTTGATACCTACACAGTCAAATGGGTCACTAACTGGCTGGAGGGCCACACCCAGAGAGTGGTGGTGGGCGGGTCTTATTTGACCTGGAGGGATGTGGGTAGTGTGGTCCCCCAGGGCTTGGTCCTCGGGCCTGCACTGTTCAATATCTTCATCAGTGACTTGGA
>NW_017729032.1:141338817-141341479 GCF_001723915.1 Gavialis gangeticus
ATGATCAGGGGTCAGCAGGGCAGGCCCTACAAGGAGAGGCTAAGGGACTTGAACCTGTTCAGCCTCCACAAGAGAAGGCTGAGGGGGCATCTAGTGGCTGTTTACAAACTAGTCGGGGGGGACCAGCAGGCATTGGGGGAATCCCTGTTCTCCCGAGCACTCCCAGGAGTGACTAGAAATAACGGTCACAAGCTGGCAGAGGGTAGATTCAGACTGGACATCAGGAGGTGCTACTTCACAGTCAGGACGGCTAGGATCTGGAACCAACTTCCAAGAGAAGTGGTGTTGGCTCCTACCCTGGGGGTCTTTAAGAGGAGGCTGGATGAACACCTTGCTGGAGTCATTTGACCCCAGTGCTCTTTCCTGCCATGGCAGGGGGTCGAACTTGATGATCTGCTCAGGTCCCTTCTGACCCTACCAACTATGAAACTATGATTTATATTTACTATTAGGCAAACTAGATTCCCAGTAAAATCACAGGGATCATGAAATAGATGCTTCAGTATTTATTACAATGCAAGTACATTGCATGCAGGATATCATCTGAAACATGTTTTTTGTATCTCTCATAATCATGACCAGTATCATAGCAGTTAGATACCAAACTATAGGATAGAATGCACTGACAAGTTAATTTGGCATGATAAACCTTGGACTCCCATTAAACACTCCTCATAAAATAGCTGTTCTTAAAGTCTTTTAAAATCCTTATGTTTCAAAAACCACAATGATGATTAAATGTGTGTTCAGTACTCCAGAGTGACATCTGTCAAAAGCATTAATTCTGCTGGTGCTTTCACAATTTAATTAAGAGTCTCAAAAGGTTATTCTGTGTTCTCAGTTGGAGGATTTCAGGTAGATTTGGTCCAAGATCAGTAGTATCATTTTCTGTCTCTCTTTTCATCGTCTGAGCAACTGTAGTGAATTTTAGGTTTGAACTTTGCAGGATTAGATTTAACTTCTATCCACAGTGTAACCCCTTTAAATATTTGATTAAACAATCATTCCATCCTCTTGAGTTGCAGCAAAGCTACCTTACTTCTATGAAGACCAAAAAATCAAAGTTAGAAAACCAAAATGCTGCTTCTGACAAAAGTCTGAATGATTCCACTTCTTCCCCACTCCACCCCAAAATAAGTTTTTCAAAATGTGACCATCTCTATGTGGGACTACTCTAGACCTGACCTTTTGTGTGGTCTTTGATAAACTCTTCTATAAGATTCCAAAATATTTCATTTGTTTGTTTGTTCGTTTTGGTTTCAGATGAAATCATGCATCAGGATATCGCTCCCCTCTGTGCTGCAGATATTGAGGACCAGTTAAAGAAACAATTTGCCTACCTGTCAGGTAAGGACAGCTTCTATGCAGTGTTCAATTTATCATTTCCACTGCCGTGCTTTCACATAGCTGCTGATTCTTAATATCATGGTATCCCATGCCTGGTGATCTGCGTTTGGAATTATTCATAATTTCCTCCTTTGGAATTTACCAAAAATGATAAATACAATTGAAATTTAGAGAATATTAATCATCTTGAGTAGTGCAAGCTGGCTGACTCTGTAGGCAGCACAACAGTACTCTGCTGAGGCCAGGTCTGGCACTTTCCTGATGCTTGCACATGCTGGTAGTTGTAAGGGAAGGAATTTACCAGAGAGGGGCATGTCTCAATCAACTGATTAATATTAATTAATTAATGTTAATTAATAGAACAACCTCTCTTGTGAAAGGGGTGGCTGAATAGAATGTACCCTATGGGTATTTGTCAGTCCAAGCTGGCTTGCTCTGGACTTTGGGCTTTTCAGAGCAAACTAGGAGCCTTGGTTTGGTTTGCTGGTTAAATGATTTGTATATACACAGAAGGTCATCAAACAGAACTGGTTATTATTGGGAACAAAGGGAGATAACAATAAGGAACAAAGTAACAGTGATACAATACCAACAGAGAGATGAAAAGCCATCACAGCAGTAATCCTTCAGGAACAGAAGTTGATTCCCATTGCCAGCCAGTGCTGTGCTGCTTCATTATCAGGCAACCATGCTCACTTGCACTCACTCTTTCCAAACTCTGAGTACTCTGAACAGGCTCACAGCCTTACACTCTGCACTTCACAGGCATAGATTACAGACCCACTGATCCACAGACCCACTTAGCCTTCCTCCACCAATGCACATCAACCCACAACCCATGCACACACAATCTTTGGCAACTTGGACATTTATAGTCCAAGATCACCTCATAGGTCTGAATCAATTGGTGCCAGATCTGTACTGTTAATCAGGGCTGTGTGAAGCTTTGGTCCCTGATTCAGTTTGGTGGAGGTTTGGCCCAATTCCAAGGAATCTCTGAATCTGAATCAAATTGGGAGACTCTTCAGTCTCTCCAAATCAATTTGGAGAGATTCGGACATAGGCACAGCTTTAAATGGGTTTTTTTCTACATATCTCAAGGTAGCAGGCAGCTCATGAATGCTGCGATGCTGGGACAGATGGAGTGTCCGACAGGAGTGCAGGGGGCTCCCCAGCATGCCTCGGCAGCAGACCCAGAAGTGGGCCAGGAGCACCCAGAGTCCCCCCATGACCAATCACTGAGCTGGGGGGGTGGGGGGCACAGGTGGGCACTGGGGGGCCCCAGCGCACTCCCTGGCAGACCCAGAAGTGGACC
>NW_017729032.1:141341623-141352996 GCF_001723915.1 Gavialis gangeticus
GCACTCCCTGGCAGACCCAGAAGTGGACCGGAAGTACTTCCACGTCTGCTGCCGAGCATGCTGGGTAGCCCTCCATGCTCCTGTGGGACACTCCATCCACTCCAGCATCGTAACATTCATGAGCCGCACCTGGTACCTCGACATACGTAGGAAAAAAAATCATTTAAAGCTGTGTCTATGGCTGAATTGTTTATTTTCTGACTCGGCATCAAATCTTCAGATTTGACCAAATAGAATCGGGGACAGTGATCCAAATCATCAACAAATTGAATCACTGTCCCCAATTCAGGCCAAATCTGAATCTAATACGGCCCATTTCGCACACCCCTACTGTTAATCAATCCGTTGACACATTCCTTACTATGCAGTCACACTCTCTCATTCACCTCAGGCGTGCTGCTAACATCTAAACATGAATCATTCCACATTTTCTTTCCAAAGTCCCTATCACATTGGGTATGCTTAGTTCTGGAAATTGGAGCAAAAGGTGGAAAGGTCAGGCTTTCCAGAACCATCTGACCATGCTGTGCATGCCTTTAAGCAAAGAAACTAAGATGCACAGGATTGCAATTCATGGGCATCAATTCCAAGGATATTTGGCTAGATGACACTTAGGTCTGACCCAGTACATTTTGTATTCATCTGGGTCAACAGAAGTTAGTCTTGCAAGAAATGAATAAGGACTTTGGGATCTGGCATATTGGAACTTTATGCAGTGTGATCCAAAGAGCTCTCTGTGTGTTCCAGTTGCAGAAAGATCTTTTTTTAAGAATACACGTTCATATAGATGGGGGTCAAGAGCCAACAATAATTCAGAATCTTATTCTAATCTTATTCTGAATTATCATTAGATCCATAGAGAATTGAAGACCTAGTGAAATTATTGCAAATATCCACATCACTTTTTCCTGCCCCCACAACAAAACACAATTTCTCCTCCTACTTTCCAAAGCATTGTCAAAAGCCACTTGTACAATCTCCCTCCAAAGAGATGTTTTATTCCTAATTATAAAAGCTAATTCCTTGGTGCCACACCGGCTGGAAACACTTTTACTTTGTACTGCTATAAAAATAATTATGACAAAACAAAGGCAAAGTTATTCATGTACTCTGTCACACCCCAAATGCCTTTGATTGTGGTTGTGACAAAAGGTAGTAATTATTTGTGCTGTTTTTTCATGGCAGGCATCTATTTGCTTCATGGAGGGAGAAGCACTGGCAGCCCAGAGCTTCCCACACTCTCTAACTCCCCCCAGCAGCCCATCCTGGGCCTTGAGGGGACTGGTCCTTTCCACTCCGGGTATTCCCATGCAAGATTAGTCCCCACACACCCCAGGAGTGTCTGCCTAGAATCTCCAGGGCACATCTCTGTAAGTGAGGAACACGATGGCTGTTGTGTGTGATTGGTTGACCATATGAGATGACGGGCAACATGTTTTACCCAGTCTAGAAGATCACCTGGGCTGGGAAACATTCCGACCCAGCAGACTCGCTTCATTTGGCAACATCTCTTTATACCCATAGATCCATGTTGATGTCTGTTGAACCTTTTCCTTCTCGGTTAGGATGGGTGGTATCCCTGGCCCTGAAGCATGTCAATAAAATTAAGTATGCATTCAAATATTTTTGCCAAAATAGGGCCGTCATGTAAATTTTTAACTGTCCCTCTCTTCTTTTTAACTGTCCCCCCCCAACACACACACTCTTTAAGGCATTAAGTAATTTTCTATACAGCACTCAAACATTTTTAAAAAAAAAAAACCCCACTGGACATAATCAAGACTTTTGGGCAAGCTAGTGACATGAAATAGAGCTGTACGGTAAATGTGTCTAACTTCAGTCCAGGCAGGATTAATGTATGTGTGGGCTTGCAACTGATGCACCACCTCTGGTATCCTGGAAAAGGAGGTGCAGAACAGCTGCTCCAGAGCTTCCCCCAGCTAGAAATAGATTGTGTCCCTTAGGCAGTAGATTGTGCCTAGGTTGGAAGGGAAAGGAGCAAGAGAGAAGAGATTTCATCACCTCTGCTAGCTGTCCCTTGCTCCAACCCCTCTCCTCCCCTATAAGGGAGGTAAGGTTTGAACTAATTATTGCCACACTGGGCGGGGGTGTGAATCAACTAAGGTTGATGGCTTTCTCTTTAAATCCATCATCGTCTCTTCCCTCTGGGCGTCTTGATCAGCGCACTGCTTTACCTGGTATAAATTTGTTGTTAATCATTAGTTACGACTTTGTGAGCTAAATGGGAGACCTGTTTGTTTTGTGATACTGACCGTTTTGTATGGTGGGTAGGGAGAGAAATAATTCTGGATTTTTGGAAGTCAAGTAGATGCACAGGGACGTGATCAGAAGCAAGGGATTTTAAAGTAGAAATGCTCTTGGAACTATGATTTCTTTTGCTATTTAACTAAGGGCAAAAGCGCTGCTTGTGGTGGTTTAGTTCGTTTCCTAGTGAGATTTTTAAACTACAAGAAGGATTTCCTGCCCCTCTATTTCTTTCTTCCCTCCCCACCCCTCAAACGGAGTGAAACCATATTAGGAACAGAACAGATGCAATCAATTTAGGATTCCATACCCTCTAGATTCTTTAGTTCACACTGCCACAAGCATATATATCCACAGTGCAGTGGAGCCTGACAAGAACAGCCATTTCTCATTTCAGTTTGTTCAGTTTGTGCTTAACCCCTTGATCCATTACAAGTGTGGGGGGGCATTGTTTAATGTTTTAATATTAGTATGGCCATTGCATTATGGATTGCCTGTTTTCATTGAAATTTATCCTAGGGCAATTTAACCTTTTTGCATTTTGATTCTTTCTGAGCTTTGTTTAATTTATTTTTACTATTGAAGTACATGAATAGTTAACTCGCAGTGCTACTGTATAGTGTCACTAGGGGTTTCAGGAACAGAAGAGCAGTGTTGAATATTCTGTCAGGAAATTTATGCAACAATTTACATTCACTTGCATTGTAACTTTGTGCCACTTAAGATGCTCACTGCAAGAGTGTTGGGTATTACTACTTATTTTGACATTGGGAATAGGGTCCTAATATGAAAAAAATAATTGAGATTAATATATTAAGCTTATATTTTTTATTAAATAAATGCCTTTTTAAAAATTTCAGGCTTGGTTTGGTGACTTATTTTTGCCTAAAGAAAATTAATTTAAAATGTTGCAAAGAGCAATATTTTAGACACCTTGAAGAGTATACAGCCCTTGCTGAGCCTCTCTTTCTATGTTCCTGGGTACTTCTGGATCAGTTAACTCTGGGTGCACCTACATAAGACACTACGGCGCTGTAGCATCTGTTGGTAAAGATTGTGATGCTGCTGCTACATCAGTGTAGCAACATGCTCCCTCATTATAGTGCATTGCTATGGCAACATAGCAGCCAAAAATAACCCTGCATAGCTGGCACAGCACAGTACAGGCTGTTACTGCACCGTCTTTTAGTACTTCCAAAAGGAAGTACTAAATGATGGTGCAGTAACAAAGGCCCCCTAGGGGCACGTGTAGATGCACCTTGTTTTCTGTTTTTTCTTTGAGGATAAAAATTCTTTTTTTCCCCTTGTTCGGACAGTTTCTACATCTCTTATGTAGACAACCCTGTCCGTTTTATACTGATATTTAAGTAAAATGCTTTTAGACATTCAGTCACTTGTTTGGACTGGCTGCTAGCCAAAGAAGAACATCAGTTTGGCTCCAAATGGGTTTTCAAGAGAGACTTGCTACATGAGGCAATGTCCCCTGAAATGACTATTAATTTCTTGGCATATCCTTTCGCTTTAGTCAGTATTTTGTGCTTCTACAGAAGAATGTTGCTTGGTTTTTTTCATGAGACTTATTGTGTCTGTGTTGCTCAGGATGTAGACTACCATTTTAGATCTTAAATTGGGATGTAAAGGTACTAAACTCACTTTCGTACTATGCGTTTCTTCTTTAAAATTGGGTCTTTGACCAAAAAGTGTTAGACTTCAGATGCATCCTCAGATTTGGCTAAATTGTAATTACACTGGATTGCAATTGTTCTAAGTTCCTTTAATTAGATGCAACTTCTTGACAAAACACAGCATGTAAAAGCTTCTAGCTCATTGAAGGGAGAAAATACTTTAACTTCTTTTGGTCTCTTTGAATGCAAAGGGAATGCTATATAATGAAAACAACAATGCCAAATCTTTTATTCAATCCCCATAATGTTAAAATTAATACCAGATACTATGACTATTCTTGTTAAATCTACTACTACAAAGATATAGAAAGAAGAAATTCCCTCTCAAGTGGTGATCTCCAAACACTGGGTCTTTAGGTTGCCAGGGACTTGAGAGTTGGTTGCATTAGTCCCTCTTTCAGTTCTGGCATCAATCCATACAGATGAATCCACTTAAGTTATGGCTGTAGATGTGGATCCATTGTTGGTTTTGTCTGCCTACAGTAACCAATTTAGAGATGGCACCTGATTTTTCTTTTTTGAAACCCAAATGTCAATTATTTTCCATCATGAATTCAGTCCTGTAGATCCCCATCCTTGCACATTGCCACAAAGCATCCATTATACCGTACTTTGACTTTTCTTGTTGTGCTGGGAAGTGATCATTACCAAAATGTTGCTAAGCGCTCTCTAATCCCCTCTTAGATTCCTACAGCAAAGAGCTAAGAAACTTTCTTCCTTGTTCCTAAATCCTGCTAGCCTCACAAATATACATGCACTTTATCTGATTGGGGACTTATTTTTTTCTTTCTGTAAAACAGTTCAAGAAACTATCCTATGCTGGTATATTTTCATTCAGCTTGGTGCAGAAAAGGTGCTCAGTTTGTGACTTCCTTTTAACACCACACTGAAATGAAAAGGTTATTAATTACTTCTTGTCAGAGGTTATATATCAGACAAGAGGCCAAGACTCTCAGATGGCACTGTAGATGAATCTGCATGGAATTTCCAGATTTCCTGTTTGTGTATCTTGTTCTATAAGTTCATTTTTATGCAACTCTTCCCAGATGCTTATCTTCTTGTTGTTATAGTGGATAAAATAATAATTTAGCACTGTTGGAATTCTTGGAAACCCCTATCACTTCATGTCTCATCTTTCATCTTTATGTCCTGTTTCCCCTAGGGAAAGGACCTTATCATTTCATTTAACTAGAAGCTTCATAGGATGCTGTTTTGCTATAAACAAACATCAGCATAGTCAGGAATTTGCAAAGGAGTTCAAGGAAAATGCGTTCCTAACTCCTGTTGGCTTTCAATAGATTAAGGTGCATAACTACTTTTCGGCTCCCTGGAAAAAACCAGTCAAGAAGCATTCAGTCATTCTCAAAGGAAAAAACCTACTGTTTTCATGTGAGCAAAGGCTGTCTTATACAAGACACGGCACTCTAGTTCACAGTTAATATTACAGCATAACTCTAGCACCATTGACACAGTTAGAGAGGAACTCTCCAGCCAGCTACCTACAAGAAATATTCTTTCTTTTCCTCCAGAAGGCAACATCCTCCAAATCCTCTGATTTAGTTTCTTTGCAGTGGGTCTGCAAGGTCATCACTTGGCCTAAGGGAGGAGCAAATTCCAGAGTTCCAGAGCTCTGTCATAGAAAACACTTCGCCATCATTCATTTCCCCCATACACCTCATTTTCACCCATTCTCTCTTTATAAGAGGGGGTGGGGTGTCGAGTATCAAAACCTATGATAACTGCAGTTGTGGCGCTGTGGGCTCGCATTAATGTGCAGTCCTTTAGTTAGGCAGGTCCAGGCAAACTCGTTAGTGGCTGGGGAATTGTTTCTCATTGAAAATAGCTAATGTTTGAGAAATCCGGTGCTCTCAGGATGATATCAATTAGGGCTGTGTGAAGCTTTGGTCACTAATCCAATTCGACCTGCTTTGGTGGCCGAACCTCTGAATCCGAATCGAATCTGGAAACCCTTTAATCCCTCCAAATCAAATTGGAACCCTCCGAATCGATTTGGAAAGATTCAGATATAGACGCAGCTTTAATTATTTTTTTTCTACGTACCTTGAGGTACCAGGAGATTTGTGAATGCTGTGATAGTGAGGAAGATAGAGCGTCCTACAGGAACACAGGGGGCTCCCCAGCACACTTGGCAGCAGACCTGGAAGTGAACCAGAAGCACTTCTGGTCCACTTCCAGGTCCACCGGGGAACGTGATGAGGGGGCCCCCCTGTGCCTCTTCCCCCCCCCAGCTTGGTGACTGGTGCCTCCTGGGTCTGGGAGGGGTACGTGGGGTCCCCCTGTAGCCAGGGAGGTATGGCCCCCCCCCCATGCACTCCCTGATCGACCCAGAAGTGGACCAGAACTATTTCCAGTCCACTTCTGGGTTCACTGCTGAGCACATGCGTTCCCCAGCTCTCCTGTGGGACATACTATCCACCCCAGCATTGTGCCTTGTACCTCAAGGTATGTAGAAAAAACATTTAAAGCAGTGTCTGGCCAAATTGCTGATTCTCCCAGTTGGCATCGAATCTTCAGATTTGGATTTGGCCAAATCGAATTGGGGACAGTGATCCAAATCAATGAATCAAATCACTGTCCCTGATATGGGCTGAATCCAAATCAAATACGGCCTATTTTGCATACCCCCAATATAAATGCATAGACTTTTCCTGTACCATTTATACAAACTGGTAGAGTAGAAATCTAGCAAGTCAAGTGCTTGAATGCTAATCCTGCTAGCAACACAAAACTGTTTCTATGGTGTTTTTGTTAGTTTGTAGACTTTTTTTGGTTTAAGGCTGCCTTTTTTCCTCTTATCCTTTTGCAGGTGAGTCTCTCTGGGGAGGGTTGTAAAATCTGAGATTTTACAGAGTTCCCCTGGCATAGAACCAGAATAATGCTGTGGCACATTGGACCCCAGTAGAGATGGACTGGTTAAGTCAAAGGTCATCCTTGCAAACAAGGCTTGCAGATTCAAAACCTAGTGTTGGGTGGTATCTAAGGGTAGATGAACAAATGACTCAAACCTCTTTTCCTTTCCTTTATACACATGTGATTGTGATACCCTGTGCTCACATAACTTTTAACAGGGGCTTTTATTCACATAAACCCAAATAGGCTCCTTTTTAAGCTAGATAAATTCATGTCCGTCTTGTAAGAAGGATGCAGCCTTTTTATTAACTGGCTGACAGATCTGTTTGGAGCTCTATCAACCAGTTATGTAGCAGTGGCTTTGTTTGTTTTGTTTCTTCTTTTGGGGGTGGGGTTTCAAATGTGTATTTGGGCAAAATGTGAAGCTGTCCTCAAGTAGCAATAGGTTTTCTTTAGTGTCTGCCTAAAAACAAAAGCCATCTTCTAAATGAAGACATACTGGAATTTAAAATGTTTATAACTTAACCAAGTAAAGGCAGTGCTGGCTTATATCTAGGCAACAGTTTCTATGATTATGGCAGCTACTGCTGTATCTTCCATTATCTGAATTGTTGCAGAGGTTGGTTGTAAAACAGTTGGTAAAAGTTTCTGCAAAAATAAGAACCAGATTGTAGGGGGGGGGGGGGCAGGGAATGAGAAGCCCAAGCTATTTAACATGTTAATACCTTACGAAACCTATGAAGTATTGCACAAAATAACTGCAGGTCTTAGCAATGCTCAGAGGTGTAATGGGTAAGGGTGTGTGAAGCAGGCCCTATTCAATTCAAATTCAGCCTAAATTGGGGACAGTGATTCCATGAGTTGCTTTGGATCACTGTCCCTGATTTGATTCAGCCAAATCTGAATCTGAAGATTCAATTCTGATTCAGAGAATCAGTGATTCAGACACAGACACAGCTTTAAGTGTTTTTCCTACATACCTTCAGGTACCAGTGTGGCTTGTGAATGCTGTGATAGTGTGGTGGATGGTGTGTCCCACGGGAGTGGGGTGGGGAACATGCTTGGCGATGAACCCAGAAATGGACCAGAAGTACTTCCGGTCCATTTCTAGGTCCGCCAGGGAACGTGCGGGGGGACCCCCCCCCCACCCTCCCATCTTGGCAGTTGGCCATAGGGTGACCCCAGGTGCCTGCCCTAGACCCAGGAGACACCAGTCACTGAGCTGGGGGGGCATGGGGGAGCTCCCCCCACACTCCCCAGCAGACCTGGAAGTGGGCTGGAGTTGCTTCTGGTCCACTTCTGGGTCTGCCACCAAGCACGCTGGGAACCCCCCCCCACACACACACTCCTGTGGTATGCTCCATCCACCCCAGCATGCATTCACAAGCTGCCTGCTACCTAAAGGTAAATAGAAGGGGAAAAAAAAGCTGAATCTGTGTCCAAATCATAAAATCTTTCCAAATCTCTCCAAATTGATTTAGAGGGTTCTGATTTGGAGAGATTAAAAGGTTTCTTGACTATTCAGATTCAGCCATCAATTCGGCAGAGATTCAGCCTGATTTGAACTGGGGACCAAAGCTTTGCACAGCCCTGGTAACAGTATGTCTGAGTGCTCTGGGCAGCAGTGGTGCAGGGGACAACAGTGGTTGATCTGGCAGCAAAAGGTACTGGTGCCCTAGATCCCTTTGCCCTCCCCCATGCATACTTTTGATGCATTATGGTCCATGCTGTCCTCACATAACAATAGTGCCTGCTCACAGGGTTACATAAAATACCACTAGTCATTTGGAGGTTTGTTTACAGCCTCATGTTGGAAGGCAGGCTTGGAAATGGACTCTTCATAAAACTTTCAACTGAAATCCATGGAAGTGGATCCCACAAACTTAGAAAATATTCTACTTTTTCCTGCGTTTGCAATGTTAACATGAACAGAATTGATATTCAGGTTTCTGGATGCATTTTCTATTTCAGAAAGAAACAGGATAAGTTCAAATTTCCTCTGTGTTTAAAGGAATAGCTACAGAGTTTTAAAAAAAAAAATACATTTTTAAGGTTTTTCAATCCTGTCAATTTCAAAGCCAGCCGAGTCATGAAAAGACTGAGCTGGATTTTGTCCCTCCTTGTGCGCGCACAAAATGCTTTTTGTTAAATTACAATCAGGTCAACTTGTAAATCCCTGCAACACTCAGGGGGTGTAACATACGTCAGACTAGAATTTGGCCAGCAAAATATTTAGTATAGATGATACTATTCAAGAAAGAAATAATATCAATTGACTTTCATAACACAGAGAGAGGCAGTTACCACGTTCACCTGGAGTTGGAGAGAAGGCAACATAGTGTGGCACCTTGAGGTATGGACACAAGTACATTTGTAATCCTTTCTCTTTCAAAAGCATTCCGAATGTACATGTGTCCACATGCAATTTCAATTCATGGTTCACAGGCATCATTGTCTCAGTGTTTTACTCTCTTTTCTGTACATACTCATATATCTACTCGATATGTATGAATTTGTGCAAATGAAGTAAACAATTAAACCAGTTACAGTGAGATCCCTAAGAGTGTTGGTCTTTAAAACCTGAGGTTCAAGCAGGAGGGCAGCAAGTAGAATGTCTCATAATAAGGACTAGTGACTATAAGTTCCCTGATTTTGTTCCTTCTGTGCAGGGGAAGGGTAGGGGGTTCACAGTTTACAAATAGCTTATTTAGGAGTTGTCACTACAATGTTGTTTTTGAAGAAGCCAATGCAGCAAAATGTTGCAAATCCTCTTTTTGTTTCCTGCATGCCTTATTCTGATTGTTTATTAAAAAAAACAGAGGTTCTATTAATATAAAACTAGCCATTACTTTTGTCACTTGTAATATATATTTATAACACTCGCCTTGTTTTGCATACTGTTAGTATCAGACCAGTACTCCAATTCCCATCTTAGAGGAGATTTTTAATACCTATAATGGAATTGATCGGTTGAAGATGTTCTTTGGATATATCTTGTGATATGTGTTCTGCCTGATTGGAGCAGACTCTTGCTATAAATGTAGGTGTTACATTTATAACAGTAATTTGCAGTTGTAGCGTTACAAAAGGCAAGCATACAGCCATTCAATCTCTTTGTAGCATTGCCACAAATGGTAGTATTTTTTATAGAACTTCTGTTTTGTAGGCTGCATATAATGTTTGCACAGTTGTACGGAGAACTACCGAGGTCTCTAGAACCCCAGCATCCTACAGTCCTCCATGCTTCCTCTACATGCACACCACCTCTCTCTTCATGAGGAAAGTGCCTGATAATAGGCCACTTTACTTGAAAGGAGGACTTATACAGAACATCACTACAAAAGAAAAGCCAAGATTGCACACGCAATATTGTATAGCATATAATAAAACTTTAGCTTTTCAGATCACTTGACCCCAAATTTGTTTTCTGCATTAAGTCTCTAGCATAGAAAAGCATAAAAGCAACACTTAAAATTTAAACATGCATTTAAAGTTTCATTGGATAAATACCAAGTCTAAGAGTGATCTCTGTTAGTTGTCTGGGTTTTTTTGTTTGTTTAAAATGCGTATTTGTAAGCAGGTCACTCACCCAGCTTCCTCATCGAAGGCAAGCAACTCTGAGTTCAGGTTTATAGTTAGTTTATTTTTACATGTGCAACGTTGCCCTTATAGCAAGCAACCAAAACAAAAGTGTGTGGAATAACTGAGACCCAAACCCTGTGTTGTTGTTTTTTTTCTCCAGACCTAGAGAGGGGCAACTCTATGCTCTGTGCATCTCTCTCAGTACACTGACCTTTGCCCTCTTTCTCTCGCCCTCCTTCTCCCCTTGTACTCTGCTCCTGGAGCTTTTTTACCCTCTTCATAGCTCCACCTGTTGTCATTGCAGCTGGCTCCCGGCCTTCTAGCTAAGTACACTGTTAGCTGCTGCCTACGTGCAGTTAAGTTTCAAATCCTGAAGGTTGAGTGTCTCCTTCAGTACTGCAACCACACTACTCTCTTTATCTACATTCTAGGTTTCAGTCATTCTAACTTACAGAAAATTTAACAGAGACTAATCGGGCAGTAGAGAAGTGCCACACCATGTTTATAATGGGTGTCTATTTTCAATTGTTCATATTAAATTGCCCTATTTCAGTTATGGGAAAAGATGAATTAAGGATAATAAAAAGTCCTTTTTCAAATGCATAGGAAGTAAGAAGGTGGCACAGGGTAATGTGGGGCCCCTGTAGGATGGGCTTGGCAATCTGGTGATTGCAGCAAGCTGACCTCTTTAATGAATACTTTGCTTCTGTATTCCTGAACAGGGACCAGGACATTTCTCCTGCTAGAATTGCAGATGGACCCAGGGGAGGCACTGCCATGCCTAGGGTCAAGGATGACCTAGTTAGGGAACTTTTGGAGGGGTTGGATGTGTTGAAATCAGTAGGTCCTGATGCTCTTCACCTGAGGGTGCTGAGGGAATTGGCAGGGGTCATAGTGGGGCTCCTGGCACAGCTCTATGAGTGCTCGTGGGGCACTGGCCAGGTACCAGTGGATTGGAAAAGGGCCAATG
>NW_017729032.1:141353103-141359439 GCF_001723915.1 Gavialis gangeticus
ATGGTTTCCTACCACATTCTCTTAAAAAAAAAAAAAAAACTTGGTGACTGTGGCATTGATGCCTACAAAGTCAGATGGGTGGCAAATTGGTTCTATGGTTGGACCCAGAGAGTGGTGGTAGACGGGTAATTTTTGACCTGGAGGGATGTGGGCAGTGGAGTCCCCCGAGGCTTAGTCCTGGGGCCTGTACTGTTCAACATCTTTATCAGCGATCGGGATGTGGGTGTGGAAAGCACACTGTCCAAATTTGCTGACAAAACCAAGTTGTGGGGCAAGGTGGACACACTGTGGGGGGGAGGGACAGAATCCAGCTGGACCTAGACAGGTTACAGAGGTGGGCAGATAAGAATAGGATGGAATTCAATGCAGACGAGTGCAAGGTGCTGCATCTAGGGAGAAGGAACCAGCAACACACCTATAAGCTGTGGATCACCCTTCTTGTCAACATGGTGGCAGATGGAGATCTTGGAGTCATTGATGACCCCAGGATGAACATGAGCCACCAATGTGAGGAAGCGGTCAATAAGGCTAACTGCACCTTGTTGTGCATCACAAGCAGGTCCAGGGAGGTGATTCTTCCCCTCTATGCAGCATTGGTCAGACCACAGTTGGACTACTGCGTCCAGTTCTGGGCGCTGCACTTCAAGAGAGATGTGGCTAACCTTGAGAGGGTCCAGAGGAGGGCCACTCACATGGTCAAGGGGCAGTGGGGCAGGTCCTATGAAGAGAGGCTATAGGGCCTGAACCTATTCAGCCTCCACACAAGACGGTGAGAGGGGATTTGCTGGCCATTTACAAACTCACCAGGGGGGACCAGTGGGAATTGGGGGAGGGCTCTATTCCCCCGGGCACCACCCACGGTTACTAGAAATAACGGCCACAAATTGTTAGAGAGCAGATTCAGACTGGACATCAGGAGACATTACTTTATGGTTAGGGCTGCCAGGCTCTGCAATGGGCTCCCAAGTGAGGTGGTGTTCTCTCCTACCCTGGGGATCTTCAAGAGAAGGCTGGACAGATATTCAGCTGGAGTGATGTGATCCTGGCACCTGTTCCTGCCCAGGGCAGGAAGTCAGACTTGACTATCTGTTTAGGTCCCTTGCAACCCTAAGTACTATGATGCCATGATGGCTTTCTGGTACCCCAAAATATGTTATAGAGAAGCCTGACCACTTATGGAGCTTAGGATTCTCTGAGGGGGTTTCTAATATTTTTGGTAGTCATGTTGTAGGCACTATGGTTTATGAAATATGCAACAGGCAAGGATTTTTATGGGTGATATATTTTATTGAACCAACTGTATAGCTGAAAGGAAAGTAGGAAGATTACTTGGTACCCCAAATCTTGTCTACCTCCCTCCTAAATATACAGTTGGTCCAATAGGATATCACCCACAAAAGTCTTTGCCCCTCTCATAATATTTTCTTCTTTCAGTTTTTTCTGTTTCAGGTAGAACAGAACGAGAGAATCACAACTGGTGTTAATACACTTCTGTTCTTTTAACATTTATCTAGCTAAAATTAGCTTTCCTGTGTTTGCACTTTGCAACATAGCCTTTATGATACAGCCAAGTCATTATGTTTTGTTTACATTTTTCTTTACAAAACTATTGTAGTTTTGCATAATGGAAAGCATCCTGGATGATTCACTTTTAGTTCAGTTTCCCACCTGGGAACTTCACAGTGATACTACTATAGTGTATGCAAGTAAATATGTAGATAAAAGATTATATCTGACCAATGCAGTGATATTATCTATGCATTTCTATTAATGATGTTTTTGGAGGGGAAAGGTTTTAATCAAAATGGCTCTATGGATATAGATATTAATGTAGCTATTCTCTGCTTGTGTTAATAGTGCATGCACATAAGTTGAGTGGTTCTTTTGTATTGCCCTAGATTTGCTGTAAAAGGTATTACTGTAATTACGATTTTTGTGATGCATTATTATTTAGAAGTGCTTTATTCACAATCATCAGACATGAAATTAGGAGGGAATTTCCCCATGACATTGGCAGAGACTTTGTTGTGTATTTTGTTCTCTTTTCCTTCCTGTGAAGTGCTGAGCTGGGATAATCTTTTTAGGATTGAGCTTCTCCTAGTCCATTAATTTTAATGCAGTTGCCTGGGATTAGTGCATTTTAGTGTTGCCCATCTCTTTAAACATTCACTTACTTAAATCAGAAATGTATATGCCTAACTATAAAAATGCTTCTGTTTTTATCTTTTAAAATTTATGGTAATGTATTTTAAATAATTTAGCTTCCTTTTTTTCTTGTTTTGGATTCCCTATAAGGATGGGGAAGCTGCAAAAGATTCAGAGAATAATAATCTTAACAGCAATAATAATGTTTGCTGTTGTGTAGTTGTACTTAAAAGTTCAGAGATTTATCTGTCTACACTTTGTCCATTCCATGTGGAGCTACCAAATTGAATAGGAAATCTCACTAGAAATTGCCTCTCTTGTGGAATTCTGCTACTTCTCCCAATAGGGGAAGATACTTTAAAAAAAAAAAAAAAATACAACAGCTAGGAGTCTTGCGATTTTTAAATCTCTGAAAATTGGACTCGGCTCTGGGTGATGGTCCCAGTTAACATTAGTTTGGGCTGTTTTTTAACTTAGGAATTCATGTGGTGGTAGTAGATTATGTTTTAAACAGTTCACCCTGTCACAGGGCGGGGCGCAGGGGCAACCATGATCTCCCCTAGTGCCCCTACCGCGCCAAGTTGGGTCTTGAACGCACCCTCTTTCTCTCCCGCCACGTCTTGGTTTTATATGTAGTTTTATATGGGAGGCTGCCTTCTGTCCGCTTGGACGCAGTGCTCTCGTACTGGCCCCAACTCTGTAAGGAGTACCCTGGTGCGTCTCAGCCTCTCAGGCTACGCGTGCCTCCAACCTCCCCTGTAGCACGCCCCAAGCCTTGCTGGTGTACCGGACGTTCTTTTGTCTCTAGGTGCACTCTAAGTAGGCACCCTCATACAGGGACCTCTCTGATGAGGGCCCCCTCTGAGCTGTCTAATGTGTATGCGCCCTCTCTGGGCTTTCTCTCCTGCACGCCCTGCCCTCTCCGGGCTCTGTCCCTTGTGCGCACCCTCTATACGTGCAGTCACCCCACTCGGGCTTGTACTGGCGCGCTCGCCTGGCACCCTGTTGTTCTTGGCGCAAGCCCTGTCTCGCCCTTTCCGGGCTTCTATTTGTGTGATCACCCTCCTTCAGGCTCCTAACCACACGCTCGCCCTGCCTCGGGCCTCCAACCATGCACTCGCCCTACTGGGGCCTCGTTCGCGCTTCACGCGCTCTCCCGCCCGCGCTGGGGGCCTCGTTCACGCTTCACGCACTCTCCCGCCCACGCTGGGGGCCTCGTTCACGCTTCACGCGCTCTCCCGCCCGCGCTGGGGGCCTCGTAAAATACCACCCCGCAGGGCCGGGATCACCAGGAACCCCCACACTATTGGGTAGCTCCCCTGAAATTATCCCGACAGCCACCCCCACTGGGGTTGGGGATGGGATACCCCACACAGCACTCTCTACCACGCTACTTATCCTGATAATCACCCCCACTGAGGTTGGGGTCGGGACACCCCACACAGCGCTCTCTACCGCACTACTTATCCCAATAGTCACCCCACTGAGGTTGGGGATGGGACACCCCTCACAGCGCTCTCTACTGTGCTACTTATCCCGATAGTCACCCCCACTGGGGTTGGGGTCGGGACACCCCACACAGCGCTCTCTACCATGCTGGGAGCACCCCCACCTTACTGGGGAGCTCCTACTGAGGCCTCCTCCTTCCCCTTATAGCCTCACCCAGTCCTCTGGTAGTATAACAACAAAACCAAAGCCTTCGCCTCTGGGGCTACAACAACTTCCAAAACCACAACAGAACGCAGAGCCTCTCAGCTGTAACATAAACCTTAAGCCGACCTGGCTAACCTTTCGTCATATTCCTGTCAGGGTGCTCTACACCCTGTATCCGCATGCTGGCGCTCAGACTGCTCTGCTCCTCAGCAGAGCTCCTGCCACTCAGGCTGCCAGAGGGGAACTGGGCTCGGGCCTCAGCCTTGTGTGTTTATATAGGCCAGGCCCAGCCCCCTGGCGGTCAGCTGACCCACTCAGTTGCTTAGGCAACCCCCGGCTGTTCTGCCCTATTGATTGGCAGCTAAGTCTGCATCGCCATTACTAGTAGCAAGCACCCTAGTGCTCCGGTTCACACCCATTTGTCATATGCTTACTGAAAGCATGATGTCTTGAAATAAAGATGCAATGCCATCTGGTGTTTAAAACCGAAGGCATGGAAGTAGAGATGGTTCAACTTTTAAGTATTTTAAAAAACGGACAACTCCCTCCACCTGCCCTGCCCCCACCAAGACAAAACAAAACAAAAAAAACAGCCAAAAGTAGGAGTAACAATTTGGACTGACTGGCTCTGGTGTGACCATATTTCCTTGATTCTAAAAGGAAAACTAGGTTACTTGGACAAAATATACATTTGTTAGGACTATGTTTAAAAAAAAATTATAACAATATTTTCTTTTTGAGCAAATAGGAACTATGCAAGGTGACCAATTTAAATATAAAGCCTTTTGCTTGTTTCTTCTTTTAGGTGGACGAGGGGAAGATGGTAGCCCTGTTATCACATTTCCAGACTACCCAGCTTTCAGTGAGATCCCAGAGAGAGAGTTTCAAAATGTTCTGACCTATCTCACAAGCATTCCAAGGTAGGTGCCTGCAGAAAACAGCTATGTCTGGTATCTCAGAATCATAGACAAGTAAGGCTGGAAAGGACCTCCAGAAGTCATCTAGTCCAACCCCCTATCTGTAGCAGGATCATCCCTATGCAAACCATCCTATACAATCCATATTCTGAACTCTACATAAGACTGCCATTAACTCTAACCTACCACAGGCACAGCACTAGAACTACAGCAGCAAACATCCTGCTTCTGTGAAATGTCAACATATGCTCAAGAGATCCTGGATAGAAAGCCATGCCCCCGGCTACAGAGGAAGGCAAAATCCCCCACACTCTATAACAATCTGCCCACAGAATAAAATTCCTTCCTGATCCCAGATATAGTAATCGGTCTGACTGAGTGGAGGGGCAAGACCCTCTAGCCAGGAACCTCCAGCTTTGGTTCCAGCAGGAACATTAGCATTCCTCAGTTAAGGTCTCCAGTCTTGGCTGTAGCCAAAACCCAGTGCCTCTGAGAGAGGCTTAAAAACACCCTGACATATGTAACAGAAAGGGGGTTGGGAGATAGAGGGGCAACCAGCAAAGCCCAAAAGACTAGCATGTACCCTTAATAGAACATAAGCATAGCTACACCTAGACCACCCCTGACCAGTGGTGGTCCTGCCTCTTCTTGAACACCTCCAGCGAGTCCACAACTTCCTTAGGCAGTCTATTCCACTGCCTTACTATTCTAACAGTGAAGTTTTTTCTAGGTGTCCAATCTAAACTCACTTTGCTACAACTTCAAGCCACTGGTCTATGTCCTCCTCTCCACAGCAGGAGAGAAAAAGTGCTTTCCCACTATTTTATGGCAGCTCTTCAAGTATTTGGTTAAGGTCCCATCATACTGCTTATGGGACTCTTCTTAGCTTTCACTTGAAAACACACATAGACTTGAGAAAGTGTTCTAGTTCCTGATTTAATTCATCCTTTATTGCATTCTGTTTGGTTATATTGAAGGGTATAATAAATCCTCCAAAACGTTGGATGGTGAGCTTGGTCTACTGGTAATAAACTTAACTAAGAGAAGTCTATAGGTAACATTTATCACAGTCTGGAAACTCTTACAGGAGGAACAGACAAAGGTGTAATGAAATCCAATGGCTCTAAGTGGAAGCTAGCCCAAGTCAAACTACAGAAGCCACACACAAGCCAGTTTAAGTGATCAGAAGCTGGCTTAAACCTGTAATAGAACATAAGTTCAGTGCACACAAATCAGTTTCAAAATGGCTCAAACCAGTTTGAGAGAAACTGGGTTGAATATAGTATCAAAGTTAACTGATTGAGCTCAAGCTGGTTTATGGAACTTCTGCCCCATACCCCTTCCTGGTTTAAGCTAAACCAGAGTCCCCCAGAATACTCTGTAGCCTTAAATGGAACTGTGCTCTCTGCTTCAGACAGCAGGGCTAGCCCTGCCCCTGTACTCACTAGGTGGAGCAGGAGCTGGGGTGTGGCCAGATGCTGCCCCCCTGCCAAGGTTAAGGGGACAGTTAAGAGGTTTATTTTCCCCCCTCCCTCCCCTGTCCCACCAGCACAGACCTGCCAGGCATTTCTCTGCTGACTGCTTCAGCGGTGGGAGCCCATAGCCAGCCTCAGCAATAGCC
>NW_017729032.1:141359471-141361786 GCF_001723915.1 Gavialis gangeticus
CTCAAGGGGCTTTTAATCCCCCCCCCCCCCGTCCCACCAGCACGGACCTGAGCTGGAGTCTGCTGGTGTTCCCCTCACTGCCCAGTGGCAGGACTGTGGCCAGAGGCTGGCTGTCATGGTCCCCTTAGGCAAGGAGAGGTTATTCCTCCCCACCCACCCCAGCATCTGGCAGAGGGGGCAAGGAAGGCTTTTATTCCACCCTGTAAAGGGCATGATTGGTAGCAGTAGCAGTCAGGGCTGGTAGACCCTGAGTGCGGTCCCCTGTGGATGGGCAGGGAGGGGGGAATAAGCCCACTTTCTTTCCCTTCTGCCTCAGAAGGCCATGCTGGCCAGACTCTGGCCATGCCCCTGCCACTACAGCAGTGAGGGGAGAGCACCAGGTGGACCCTGGCTCAGGTCTGCCAATGGGACTGGGAGGGGGGAATTAAACCCTCTCCCTGGCCAGTTCACTTGAGGCTACTGCCAGGGCTGGCCATGGCTCCCCCCAGCACAGCTTCTCTGCAGCTGAGGGCTGCTCTAACACGCCCCAGCTTCTGGCCTGAGCCACTGCAGGCATGTGCCTGAATTTCCTGAAAGTCGATTTACTTGCAGTTTGGTTCAATCTAGGAAGGTTAGACTAACCTGTAAAGATTGAATGAGTTCAGGCTCTGGCATTTTGAATGTCTGTCCTTAGCCTTGGACAGCTCACCTATGGCTATTGTGAGTTCTCCATGTAAGTTTCTCAAGGCTACCCATGCCACTTGTGGTAGATGTGCTGCAGGTTGGCCACTCCTGATCTAATCCAAACAAGAATGGAATTCAGGGAGATTATGTGGCTTGTATTGTGCAAGAGGTAATGCTAGATGATCACCTTTTGGCTCTATAATCTGTCTGTGAATTACTCAAGCTTCCCCATCTCTCCTGTTTCTTATATTTATTTGTTGCTTTTTGAGGCCTGGTAGTCGAATGCCAATCTTCCAACAAGGGAAGTAAGGGCTTTGTCAGGTATTTACATGCAACGGTTGCAAATCATTGTAATATTGTGACCTATTAAAGTTAGAGTGTGTTAGGAGATGACCCTCGCCTGCAACACCATGAGGGCACTTATGTACTAAACTGCTTGAACATGCATCTGCTTTTGCATTTAGTGGGTGCATCCACATATGCAAGCATGTGTGCTTGCAGCAGCTCAAATAGAAGTGGTGCAAATTTGAGCTGGGGCTTTTTGCCTCAGCGCATTTTGTTGTAGAGCAAATTGTGCCACTTGGGGCAAAATAACCCTGCCTGGCTCCTTCTGGATCTGCAGCCAGGGGGAGCTAGGGCCCAGGGCCAGCACCTGTGCTGTCCCCAGCAGTATAAAAAGCTGCCCTGTCCTGGCCCCAGCAGTACAAAAACCTGCCCTGGCAAGTGGCTCAGGGTTACTTGACCTCAGTAGCATCTGGGGCCCAGGCAATTGGTATCTGGGGACACTAGCCCCTTGTCAGCTAGACTGCTGAGGCAGTATCCCAAATTCAGTTTTTAAAATACCCCAAAATCCACATTCTTCTACAATTAGAACGAGAGAGAGAGAAAGGGGGATTGATCAGATGGACAATGTTTTATTGTTATAATTACAATGTTCAATAAATTTGGAAGCCTATCAGTGTCTCTAGCATCATAATAAAATAAATCCTAAATATCTATAAGTTTTAATGTTTGCTTTGGGATTCCTTATCACATGATGGGTCTGTGATGGGGGGATGTGGGGTTTGCAGGAGGGGGTGGGAAGCAGGGTGTGGGGATATGGGTGGGTGTGGGGGATGAGTCACTTTGTGGGTAGGTGTGGGGGGACTGTGGGTGTGGGGGCTGCTTAGGAGGGGTGGGTCCCCTGCATGAATGCCACATGCCCCCGACGGCTGGCGGGGCACGGCAGCACTGGCAGTGGGAAAGTGGGGAGCTCCCGCAGATGTCGCTGGCACTGTTGGCAGTGGGGGGAGGGGTGATGAGAGGCAAGCACCCACGCACACCACCGGCAGCAATCACTGACTGGCCGCATGTCAGTGGTACCACTGGCGGTGGAGGGTGGCAAGCAGCAACTGCCTATAGGCACCACCAACAGTGATGGCACCTTTTTGGGGTATGGGGTAGAGACCCCCAGGCTGTGGGGGGTGGCAATGCTGGACCATCCCACTTTCCTGAGGCACTTGCTGGAGACTGAGTTTATTTTGAAAACCTAACGTATGCAAACACTGATGCTTCAAAGCTTAATTTGTTTGAAAGCCTAGTGCATGCAAACACTGATGCGACACTCCAAAATAAACAAGTTTAAATTTTATAAACCTATTTAATTTAATGAG
>NW_017729032.1:141361836-141362472 GCF_001723915.1 Gavialis gangeticus
TTCATTCTCCCAGCTCCCCGCTTGCTCTCCCAGCCCACCCCACCCCCCACACTCACCGGCAGTGGCAGAGAATGAGCAGGAGCCTGGAGAAAGCAGGGGAAGTCTCCAGCTTATCTCCAGGGGTTTGTCCCTAGCCTCCTGCTCCTTTCCCTGCTTGTCTGCAGCTTTGGGAGGGAGCAAGAGACTGGAAACTGCCCCCAGAGACATTACCCCTGCTTCCTCCAGCCTTCTGCTTCTTCCCCTGCTCTCCCAAGGCTGGAGACAAGCAGGGGAAGAAACAGGGGCCTAGAGACGGCCATGGAGACATCCCCTGCTGCCTTCAGCCTTGGGAGAGTAGGGGACAGCAGGGGAATGTCTCTGGGGCTGTCTCCAGCCCCCTGTTCATTCCCCTGCTGTCTCCAGCCTCACAAGGTCCCCTTCCCACTCCTCCAGCCCCCTAACCCCCTGTTTACCTGCCAAAAGCTGGGTCTTGGTCCCTACAGCTTGCACTGCTACCTGCCCAGCATGGGCAGGCAGCATGCTTCAGGAGCAGGAAAACGGCCAATCATAAAGACGCTTTGGCACTCTTCCAGAGCGTCTCTGGAGGACTGAGCCCCCAGTTGCCTTAGGACACCCTGACTTGTTCCCCCCCCCCCC
>NW_017729032.1:141362588-141368277 GCF_001723915.1 Gavialis gangeticus
GTTCCCCCCCCCCCCAAGTTTTTATTTGACCCCAGGGGTCTAATTTTGTCCCTACACTGCAAGTTTGCAGTGCAGGAAACATTTTTTCATTCTTTCATATGCCTCTTGCCCTGCCTCAAAGGGGTTTAAGACTGGGCAAGAGGTACGTGCATGCTTGTCTGAATGTGCCCAGTGAGTGTTAAGCTGAATGTGTGACACCACCATAGGCAAAGATACTGCTCAGCATGTGACAATACTACTCCACAATTCCTTGCAAGGGTCTGTCTTGAGCAACAAAAATCCCTGTCCCTCTGACTTTTTGAGTGCATAATCTCTATAGCATTTGGCTTCCTTCTGGTTATAAACTGCAAAAACAAAGATAATTGTACATTTTATTAGGTAGACAAGGTTCTTTTGGTAAATCTGATATCTTTTATTAGACCAACTCAAATAGTTGGAAAAATTCTTCTTTGCAAGCTTTTGGGTATGAATACCCCTCATCAGGCTGAGGAAGCATCTGCAGTTTGTGTGCATGCTTTTCCTGGATGGAAGGAATAGTAAAGATACCACAGGCTGGTATGCATGCAAGAAAGCCAGTCAGTGAAGATACATTGAGGGGTCAGAGCATGAGAGAGAGGTTGGGGGGTAGGGGGAATAAATGTAGCTGGTAAATAGTGGAAATGTACCTGGGGAGTCAATGTTAAGGAGGTTATAGCGTGTCATAAATCCAGTGTCTGCATTTAGTTCATGATTTTTTGTATCCAGTAGGTTGACTAACTGAAGCTTGTAGGCTTGTCTGTGAAAGGCGTTTTGTACATTTTATTAAGTGTCATGTGCCTGTGCACCCAAACTGTATTCATTGTAAGATTATTGCTGAGTAAAACTTATATTGACTTTCTGACTTTGAGAATGAGACCCTTTTTTATTCTAATCAGATTTTAAGAGCTTCTTTCTTCCCTGAATATATCCCTTCTCTATTGAGTATTGTTTTATAATTGATTGGCACTTGATCTGCCTCTAGAGGTGGGACAGTTACTACAGCTAAAGAAAAAAAGATCACAAGTATTTTGTTACCAGACTAGCCTGAAGTGTTGCATGTTGCATAGTTAGCACAATATAGGAGAATTGTGCTTATTCTATATGAGGCTCTTGGAGTTAGAAACAGTTTGCTTCTGAAAACTGCAGCCAGGTAGCAGTGCCCAAATGCTGGTTGTGAGCAGTTTTCCTCGCTGTTTACATTGTACGTAACAAACTAATAGTAGCATGTGAGCATGGTCAGTTTTGCTTGGGTTTGCAGCTGCGAACCCATATTTCAAATGACACTTGATGATAGGTTTACCCTGGATATAAAAAAAAATACATTGTGAATAAAACAGTTTAAGTCAAAATGTTTTCATTATCCTCTCCCCTCTGTTCTTCTGTTGTCTAATCTTCTTGCTATATTGGGAAGACCTGCTGTCATACTGGTAGACTGTGCCTCAGTCTCACTGGTCACAGATGTATTTGTCAACTACTAGTTTGCTTTTTCATTCTTTCTAAAATTGATCAGTAATTGCTCCATCAGTTTATTTGTCTTGGTCTGCCCTTCTGTCGTATAAATGGCAAACTTAAACCTCTTAACAAAAATCTGTTCTTAATGCTGTTGTTTCAAATAATTGTAGACCAAATTTGTAACCCCTACTATCTATGGCTCTTAACAGTGTTTGCCAAATCAGATGAACTTCCATGTCTCAACACCTGCTCTAAATGATAAATTCTATTTTTTTTTTCAGTAGAGTGAAGACCACTTTTATAAGACTAGTAAATGACTTCACAACACCAGTGCTCTGTGGGCATGTTTTCAATGGCTCAGTTTGTCAGATGTCATGGAGCAAACTTCTGGGGGTTTTTTGCTGATAGTAGACATGTGTTTGAGTATTCATTCAGATGTACCACTTCTTGGGAATCTGACCTTCTTGTGGTATGGTCTTTTGATGCTCTAGTGAGGCTGCTTTTATTTTTGTAATTCATATGGAATGATGGTGGTAATTTAAACCTTGAATGCCAAAAAAACACTGGTCCACAATTTAAGTTCTTTATAATGCTCTCCTCTGTAAAGAACTCTTTTCAGCATTACAGATGGTCTTATCTGTGGGTCAAATCCACAAAGGGACAGAGGCATGAGTACACTCGGCATTGCCATGCCAGCTCAGGGAATGGAATTCACAAACCTGAGTGAGGAGCCAAAAGGGTTGGCACTACATTGCACTACACAGTGCAAAGAAGAAAGTGCAATGCAGTGCCACACAGGCAGCTGACTGTGAACAAATGTGTTTGTCTACAGGGTGAGTGCTGTGCAGTGTTGTTGAAAGCGACATAGTCATGTTGCTCAGTGCCTCACCCAGTCTAACTGGCCTTCTTCTAAGCCAGAATAGACACCACCTTGTCATGGCTCTACTGATTTCCAGTTCTAGAGCTACCTAATTTTAAAAACACTCCTGTATTATAGTAAACATACTAATGTACCTAAAGTATCTCTGGGACACCTCATCCTCATGGCTCAGAGTCTCTCTCGTTTATTTGGGAATCTTGCAGTCTTTCTGGTTCTGTGAGTCTTGCATTCCTTTTATGCACAGTGGCCCCGTGTCAACAGGAGGAGTAGGGATTGCCCTCATTGCAGTCTAGCCTGAGGCTTGGTAGTACAGGCATCCTTCTGGAAGGTGGGAAATGTGGTTTTGATTCCCCCCTCCCCCAAGATTGAGGTGTGGGCTCTGAATCCTGGCATTTTCTCTTCCTGGACAAATGCTGTAACCTCTAGACTATGCTATAAAAGGTGAGCACCCCCAGTTCCACCTGCACCTGTTTTTGTTCATTTGTTTTTGATAAAAGTGGCCATGGCTGCAGTGTTCTCTGTGCATGTGGGGCATGCTCTGAGTACGTCTCCTGGACCAGGCCCCTCACAGGATTTGGGCACAGGGCATTTATACACATGATCCAGCCGGAGTGGGGGTGAGGGGGACTCTAATTTAAAGTACCCAGAGTGTCTTCTAGAGCAGTGGTCTCCAAAGTGGGGGGCACGCACCCCACGGGGTGCACAAGACAATCCATTGGGGTGCGGGAAGAAAATATTAGAACTTCTATTTAGATGTATATTTATATAAATATACATATATTGGAGGTGCATGCTCAAAAATTTTTACTGATAAGAGTGCACAATCAAAAAAGTTTGGAGACCACTGTTCTAAAGCAGCTCTAATGAAAGTGCCCAGAGCATCTCGTGCATCAGTATCCCTGTGCTGAAACATGGCAGTGGGAGTTCTCAAACAAACTTTAGTTAAAGTGCCCCTGCCACTGTTTTTCAGCACAGGGACACTGATACATGAGATGATGGAGTCTGCTAGAGCACAGTAATTACCATGCTCCATGTAATTACAGCGTGTCAGAGCAGCCTCACTGCTCATGTATAAGTGTCCCACCTAGCTTATGAATCCTAAACAGAGTTAGGTACAAAAAAGGAACATCGTTCAACAAATGATGAAAATGCTGCTACTTAGATACTGGCTCTTATACCTCTGCATCATCACTTATTAAAATTAAAATTCATTAGAGTTCCCTCACTGTAATTGGGAATCATTTCCAGTATTTTGAGTGGTTTTCAGTTCCTCCATTCTTAGCTCTCCATTTGCTGTTCTGTACCCTTGTACATGTTGCTTGTTGTGTGAGCCACCAACTTTTAAATATCAGAGATGCTCCAATATGTTATCATTCACACTGATACTGGCATTTCTAACTCTCAAGAAATGTTAATATTCTAATCTTGGGTTAAAGCATTTGCAATATGCAGCTAATCTTTCAAAGATGGAAAAGCTTCATGAGCAGACAAGGTTCTTTGGGTAAATCTGATATCTTTTATTAGACTAACTCATAGTTGGAGAAATTCTTCTTAGCAAGCTTTTGGGTTTAAAAACCCTTAGTCAGGCTGACTCATAAAAAGGTTGGCGTACTGTGGGGCCATTTTGGTGCCCATTTACCAATTAATCAGTGGGAGGCACATTTCTCACAAGAAAACCACTTTCTCTCCAATCTCTCAGTTCGAATCCTCAAAGAAAATTTACAAAACACATTTCACAGACGAACCTATGAACTTCACTTCATCAACCTCCTGGATACAAACCATCATGGACTAAATATAGACACTGGATTTATGACATGTTGTTATAACCTGCCTGACATCTGACTCCCCAGCTGCCTCTCCACTATTTACCTGCTACATTCATTTCTCCTTTCACCCCCAACCTGTCTCTTACCCACTGACCCCTCAATTTACATCTGCACTGACTAGCTTTCCTTGCCTGCATACCAGCCTCTGGCTTCTTTACTATTCCTTCCACCCAGCAAGCGCGCACACATCACCTGCAGATGCTTCCTCGGCCTGACAAAGGGCTTTTAAACCAGAAAGCTTGCTAAGAAGAATTTGTCCAACTATTTGAGTTGGTTTAATAAAAGCTATATCAGATTTACACAAAGAACCTTGTCTTCCTGTTCTTGGACCAACACAGCTACAACATACACCACTGAAAAGCTTCATGAACAGTTCAGACTACTCCTTTAAGAAAAAGTCAGCCAGTTAATTACATTATCCATTATTTATTAAGCAAGCCTAAGGTACAAGATTTACAAGAAGGATGAAAATTAAAGCCAACATTTTTACTCTTGGAACTTTTTCAAAGTGTACTTGGTTCAACCTATTAAGCAATTTGCCTTGCTGAGTGCTACTTTGACTGCAACCCTGTAGAATAACCTTTGGTGAAATGCCCTATATAACTGTCAACTGGTTGCTGAGTAAGAAAATACTTACAGTTCTAACATGACTTCAGAACATTAACATGTTTTGAAAAACTTTAAAAAATCATTTATGCTATTTGTTCAGGCAAAAGATTCTGGATTGCCACACGGATTATCATAGCAACAAGTCGAGCAACTTTCTGCTGTCGTAATATATAGGGCAACTGTATTCCACTAGAAGGTCAGCAAGAAACTGCCACAGGCAACTTAATAGGGGCATCTCTGCTTTCTCTGACCTTGCTTACAGTTATAAGATTCATCCCTAAAATTACATTGGCAATATTTCTAATGGAGTTACCACTTACACCTGCAAAATACTGCCTCAGTTGTTTAACTTGCACCAGTTCCCTGAACAGAAGGAGCTATAGTTTTTTTGGTAGTTTGATAGTACACCTATTTTGTTTGGAAACTTTGCCCTGAAATATACTTTAAAAAAATCAGTTTCCTAGCCCACATCACTTTACCCACAAAATTTTAGTGCCAAGCTGGACCTTATCCTTGTTTTTTAGGGGGGTGGGTTAAGTATTTGGGTATTGCTCTTTAAGACCTAAGAACCCAGGGTTTTATGAACAGTTTCTCTGTAAAGCTTTTTTTCATGGTAATACAGTATGAAGATGCAACATAAGCGGCTGTTACTGGGAGACTTGCATTTAGGGAAAAGTGAGAGAGAGTTGCTTTACAATGGGCACATCTTAGACTGAAACAGGATTAGCTAACATAATACTCTGTTGCAGAGGGCATGATATACATGATAGCCTCACTTCCTACCTACCCAAATAGTAAATGTTACAAATCTAGGCCTACTGGTGAAAGGGACTGTGAGTAAAGATGCCACAGTGCTGTGTGAGAGCGCTAAGTAGCAGTGAAAGGAGCCCATGCCCCCCTG
>NW_017729032.1:141373277-141379482 GCF_001723915.1 Gavialis gangeticus
TCACTTCCTACCTACCCAAATAGTAAATGTTACAAATCTAGGCCTACTGGTGAAAGGGACTGTGAGTAAAGATGCCACAGTGCTGTGTGAGAGCGCTAAGTAGCAGTGAAAGGAGCCCGTGCCCCCCTGTAGTTGTAGAAAGAATATTGTTTCATAAAATACAGCTCCCTCATGTGGATATCAGTGATATTGCAAGACCCCTTTGCCTATAAAATAGGAATGGGTGTAATACAATAAATTAAATCCACCTCAGAATATCTTTTAATATGCACTTTACAATCTGTATAAAAAGTTTAATACCCATCTCGCCTGAATTATGCAATTGCATAAGCAATCGCAGGATTTGAAGTCCAAAGATATATTACTGAAGTATATATAAGGAATTGCATATCATGAGGTAGCAGTAGCCCTAAACTTTGTGATGCTTCAAAATACTTGTGGGAATCACAAACTAATTGTCTCAAGAAAAAGTCTGGTGGCCTTTTGGAGGGTGTCTTTCTCCCGTATCTCCTTTTCATGTGTGAATGCTGCCTTCACAGTAGTTACTGAGCTGGGGGGGGGGGGGAGGGGGGGGAGAGGAGAGAGAGTGCTGTCTTGTAACACATGGGCAGATGAAAGCTGTAGTACCATCACATGCATTGGATAATGTTAGGCTATCCCTCAGTGCAAAAGGCTTCCTTGGAGGATACTCTTACAGTAAGCAGCCAAGGGCAAGGGAGAGAACTCTGTTAGAATCTCCAAAAATGGTTAAAACATGTTAAAGGAGCAGGGTCAACACATTCAGTCTTTTCTTCTTTTTTTACCCATGTATTTTTTTTTAAGCATTTTTCTTCCTGTGAAATGATTTTTTTTTTATTATTATTATTTCAATAAACTAGTTCTTGGGAGTATATCTTGGGCAAGTGTCATTGGGGTGGATCCAGAGGGGATGTGGTGTGTAGTTGTATCCCTGTCACCCCCGTTTGATTCCTGCTTCAATCAGACTTTAAAACCAACTGCCTGTGAGGGGCAGCAGTACTTAAATTCAGGCAGTGCTGACAGAGTCCGTTGTCTTTTTATCTCACTATAATTTCTCTGATTCTTACTAATCTCTCTCCACTCCCCAAGCAGTAACAACAGTTTATCCTTTTTAATGGCCTTTATGTTCCAATATTCAAACTACCTTTATTCTGCAAATTTTGCTGTCCTTAAAGCATTCCTGGTAATGTGTCTCTTCTCTTTTATAGCCCTGCAGCTTTAGCTGTACTTAATATTGCTACATCTGCGTTAAGGTTTTTAACTCAGGTGTAGAAATCATAGAATCAGGAAAATTAGGGTTGGAAGGGACCTCACAAGGCCATTTAGTGCAACTTTCCACTGATCGGCTGAGAGGGCTGCCTGTCACGTGGTCCCACCCCTCTTTACCAGTCGACTAACTGTGAAGTATTGAAGGCACTATGAAGACACTCGAGAAGGCATCCACAGGTGCATCTCAAGCAGGGCCAAGGAGGTGATCCTCCCCCTCTATGCGATGCAGGTCAGGCCACAGCTGGAGTACTGCGTGCAGTTCTGGGCACCCCACTTCAGGAGGGATGTGGACAACATTGAAAGGGTCCAGAGGAGGGCCACCCGCATGATCCGGGGACTACAGGGCAGACCCTACAGTGAGAGACTGCGGGACCTAAACCTGTTCAGCCTTCACAAGAGAAGGCTGAGGGGGGACCTGGTGACTGTCTATAAACTCACTAGGAGGGACCAGAAGGGTTTAGGGGAGACATTATTTCCCCTAGTGCCTCCTGGCATGACAAGGAACAATGGATACAAATTATTGGAGAGGAGGTTTAGATTAGATTAGACATCCGCAAGAACTACTTCACAGTTAGGGCGGCTAGGAGCTGGAACCAACTTCCTAGGGAAGTGGTGCTGGCTCCTACCCTGGGGATCCTTAAGAAGAGGCTTGATGCCTACCTGGCTGGACTCATTTGAGTCCAGTTTTTCTCCCGCCCAGGCAGGGGGTCGGACTTGAAGATCTACAAGGTCCCTTCTGACCCTACTTCTATGATTCTATGAAGGCTAGTTTGTTTGGTTGTTGCTTTTTCATGAATCTGAATGAGGTGTATGTTTAACCACCATGTTTACTTGATTGTAAGACTAGGTTTCCCCCATCCCCCAATTTAACATGGAGCGGGGGAAGCCCCTCATCTAAGAATAAAGAATGAGGCTGGGGAGGAAGCAGGCAGATATTGGAGCTTCAACTTCAACCCCTACCTGGGCTCTGGGCCATAGCTGTAGCTGCTGCCTGCCCCCTGCCCCTGCACCCTGCCATCTCTCCTCTGCTGCTGCTTTCCCTCCACCCTTACCTTCTTCCCCCTTACCTTCCTTCTGCGCTGGAAGGCGCTGTCCATGCTGTAAGCTGGGGCACTGAGCCTGGCCTCGCTTTGTAGCAGCAGCATGAAGCCTGCACTGC
Source organism: Gavialis gangeticus (assembly GCF_001723915.1). Lineage (NCBI taxonomy): Eukaryota > Metazoa > Chordata > Crocodylia > Gavialidae > Gavialis > Gavialis gangeticus. The sequence goes on from NW_017729032.1 coordinate 141,375,724, forward strand.
TACAGGGGCTGGGCTGGGGCCATATTCAGTGTCCCAGGCTAGAACAGGGATGGAGCCTACTGGCACAGAGCAAGAAGGGAGTGGGATGGGGAACAGAGACTAGGAGGGGGAACAGGTGGGACCTGAGGCTGCAGCAGGAGCCAGGCCGGGGGCAGAGATTACAGGGGAGCAAGCTGTGTGACCACCTCACACCATCTGCACCCCCACTGCTTGCCCCTCTGCAGCAGTGGGGTAGGGGAGAGTGAATTAAAGACAGCTCTCCAATAATTAGAGTCTATAAATGGAAAATTATATCAAATTTTATAAATTATCCATGTGTAGAACCTAATTATTGAGGAGGGTTTTAAATTCAGGATAATCTTAGATTTGAGTAAAATATAGTCTACAGGACTAATGACGAGGGACCTACTGATTAATGCCATTTAATGTATTTTGCAGAAAACATTAAATTCTGCATTACCCACAAAAGCAGGAAATGTCCGTAAAATCTGCAGGGGGGCGGGGGGAAGCAAACTTACTGAAAATAAAATGCTGACTCCCCAGAGGGAACTGCCCAGCCATGCAGCTGGTAGAGGGGGGGTGGAAACAAGGGTGGAGGGGCTGCTGGTACTTGGGAGGGGAAGGGGGGCTCAAGGTGGCTGCCATCCCTGCTCCTCACTGCTTATTGGCTGAGAGGGCTTCCTATCAGGCAGCCCCATCCCTTGCCACCACTTGGTGGGGTAGGGGGCACGTGATGGACAGCCCTCGCAACCAATTGGCAGCAGGGGGAGCCCTGGCCATGACTACCCTTCAAAAATGGCAGTTGCCTCTGTGATCTGCTGGCAAAATTGGCCAGCTGCCACCAAGTTGGGTAGACCCCCCACTAATGACACGGTATCTTTTGACTCTTTGGCCTAGTTTGTGCTTTTTTTTTTAAAGAAACTTTACATATAATCTCTCAAATTAATACTCATTCCACTAGTTTGTTTTTGCTTTGATCTGAAACTGAATAATATAGCGCTAGCCCCTTAGTATATTGTGAACATCTGGTAGAGCATTGGGTTTCTCTTTAACTGGTGAAAAATGTATTGTGTTCTATATGATGTGCCACACCACCTGCACCGTACTTCTTCAAAATCCTAGGTCTGCCCATCTATGTCACTTTATAGATTTCTGTCCAACACACCTGTCACTTTAATATGTTTATTATATTCCAGTAGTTCATGCATATTTACATTAATTATATTAATGAAATTGTTATTAATATTGTGATTACTGTAATTTGGTGACTTAAATTTACACTAATTGCCTAAATAAACACAGGGTGTAGCAGAAATACTTCAAAAGAAATTGATGAATTCCCCACATAAAGAATGGACAGGATGTCTCATTCAGAAGCAGTGTTCTCTTGGCAGTTTCTTCTGAGAGCAGAATATAACAATGGTCTCTATCTGCTCTATAGAAGAACAATAGGGTGTACTTTTCTGGGGGGGAGTTGTTTCTATTTTAGGCTCAGGACTTTGTACAAATGTTAGCTTTGTTTGTTTAGATGCAAGAAACTGGAAGATCATAATCTTGCACACATGCCACTGTGATGCTCTTGAATTGGAACATCCAAAGTTAACTATCATTCTGTAGAAACAAGAACACCACATTAAAAAAACAAAACAAAAAAAAAAAAACCTGACCTATTCTGGTGCTCATCCTGATGCCTCCTTTGCCCAAGATTACTTATCTCCCTGCAGCCCTCTTTCCTTCATCCTCTGCATATTACCTTGGATAGACTTTCTTCTTATAATGTGCTTGCTATCTCTGCAGAGGAGACTAGCATTAGCTATTGTTACTTTCAATCTTTTTGTCTTCCTGTTCCCACTCTTAACTGATGTAGATGACAAAATAGCATAGGGGAAGCATTTAGCAGCCAAAGCTAAGCTAAGGGGTTTAGTAGGTTTCTGCTTTATTTTTTGTTTAGTCTAATGAGCCTTTTAAGTTGCTCTGTTTCTCTTGCTCTAAGCCATCCTGAGCCTTTGTTGGGAAGGGTGGTATATAAATCACGTGTATGTGTATATATATGAGAGAGAGAACAAAAAAATTGATGCATATATATATAAATTCAGGCTTACTGTATCCCTGAATTTGTTTTTTTTCAATTTTTGTTTATATGCAAAAACGTGCATGAACAAGAGACAAATTCAAAACATTTTAGAAAGTTATTATGAAAGGAAAAGAGTACAAAAAAGTACTAAAGGATATTTATAGTACGTTAACATTGTTTAATTAACTAGGTTTCAGACCAGTAGTGACAGTGATAAACATGAAGCATTACATAGTTCCATGGGACTGGATGGAAACTCCACCGGATGACACTCTTGCCATCACAGGCAACCACATAGGTTTCTCATCCCAACTACTCCTTTGGAGAGGCTGCCACAAAATTTCATACCTTTAATGGTTTGAAACCTTCCTCTGCTTTATAGCCAAACTTGATCATGGCCAGTTTTGCCCATTTGTTCTTTCACAAACACTGCCTTTATAGCTGTTCTCCTGCTCTGTTGACTTCCCCCTACTTTCCTGCTGTATTTGACAGATGTCATCTTCACTCTTCACCTTCATTTTGCTAGGCTAGACAAAGAAACCAAGCATTCTTTGTATCCCGTCATTAGGTAGATTCTCCATTTGTGCAATCATGCTACAGCCCCTCTCTTGAACATGTATGACCAGAACTGCATTCTGTCCAAATGAGCTCTTCCCATTGTTTTTTTATAGTGGCATTCACACTTCTGTATCTTGCATTTAAATACAGGCAACCCCCACTTAACTCTGTTTCTCTTAGTGCTATTTTGCTATAATGTTCATTTTACATTGATACTTAGCACTCATTGAGTTCTGTTATAATGCTCACAGTCATCGTACAGCTGGCAGCAGGTTTCACTTAACACAATTCTGCTTAACATTTTGTTTTTTGGGAATCTGTTAAGAGCCACTAAGTGGGGGTTGCCTGTATCTGTATTTTAAATTAGACATCTTTGAATAATTATGCAAATTGGGGGAATCTGTGAGAGTTAACAGCTCTAGAATAAGGTTACTTCTGCTGTCTGTTCAGGTGTATGTAGCCTTAACCAACATGGAATACCTCCAGCTTTAGTGACCCATTTTATTTTATTTCGTTTCATAAAATGGTTCCTCAGGGATAATATGGCCTATGTCTAACTCTCTTTACTAAAATCTGTGTTTTGCTTTCAAAACCACTACAGTTCAGACTGATTATAAATGCTTCGGATCATAAACAATTTTTCATTTAAAATATGAATGCATTACGTCTGTTTCTTTTAAAGGGCTCACTGAAAAGTAACTATTTAAAGTATATAATTTCAATGAAAGATGCAAGATGCATTAAACAGGAATTTTTTTTGTACAAACACATGCATCATTTGACTCTTCTAAATAGTCCTTTTTAATTCAATGGGCCCACTCATGCAGGCACAGCTTTGCAAGATTGTGCTCTAAAAATACTTGGAATGGGTAGTATAACAGAAAAATTGAAACAGCCAGTGTACCTGGGGAAATGCCCGATTGCTTTAGTTTTCCTTTTAAGTTGGCAACATATCCTTAGCTTCCTGGTAATGGTACATGCTTTTCAGACCAGAAGCCATGCCTCTAAGTACAACAGAAAAGCATGTGATGCTACTGTATTATTCATAGTTTGTAGGATCAGAAGGGACCTGTGCAGATCATCAAGTCCAACCCCCTGCCATGGCAGGAAAGAGTACTGGGGTCAAA
>NW_017729032.1:141380405-141381504 GCF_001723915.1 Gavialis gangeticus
GGGGAGGATCACCTCCTTGGACCTGCTTAAGATGCATCTGTGGATGCATGACAGGGTATGGTTAGCCTTCCTGACCGCATCCCCACATCAATAATGACTCCAAGATCCTTTTCTGCCTCTGCACTGATGAGAAGGGAGTTCCCCAGCCTGTAGGTATATGCTGCTGGTTCTTCCTCCCCAGGTGCGGTAACCTGCACTTGTCAGTGTTGAAACCCATCCTGTTCTCATCTACCCACCCCTGTAACCTGTCTAGGTGCAATTACAGCCTGTTCCTCCCTTCTAGCGTGCCCACTTCTCCCCACATCTTAGTGTCATCTGTGACTTTTAACATGGTGCTTTTTACCCCCTCATCCAAGTCACGGATGAAGATGTTGAACAGTGCGGGCCCAAGGACCAAGCCCTGGGGGACCCTACTGCCCACATCCCTCCAGGTCGAATAAGACCCGACCACCACCACTCTGAGTGTGATCCTCCAGCCAGTTAGTGACCCAATTGACTGTAGGTGTCAATGCCACAGACCCCTAGTTTTTTTAATGAGAATGGGGTGAGAGACGGTGTCAAAGGCCTTCCTAAAGTCCAGAAAGACTGTCTACTGCTACCCCTGCATCTAAGGATTTGGTGATCTGGTCATAAAGGCCACCAAGTTGGTCTGACAGGACCTGCCTCTAATGAACCCATGTTGGTTACCCCTAAGCATAATTTCTTCTGTTGGCCCCTCACGTACATGCGGCAGGATAATTCTCTCAAAAAGCTTACCCAGGATCGAGGTAAGACTAACTAGCCTATAGTTTCCTGGGTCCTCCTTCCTCCCTTTTTTGCAAATGGGAACCACATTGGCCCTTTTCCAGTCCTCTGGCACCACACCAGAGCACCACAAGTGTACACCTCCTTTTTAGCTAGGAGATGTCTTGGAGACATTCCGGTATGCTTTTGGAGAGCATGCGGGTTTTTGCGCCCTCTTGCCCCCTTTGATCCATGTTGGGATTACCTCCCTTTGGGCTTGGAGGATCATCTCCTTAAGGAACGACCACTCTTCTTGGACACCCAACTCCTCTCCCCTCCAGGACCTCAGTGCCTCCCCAACTATTCTCCTTACCTC
>NW_017729032.1:141382441-141394996 GCF_001723915.1 Gavialis gangeticus
CCTTATGCTACTTGTTAAGGATGTGTATTCCTCCTTGATGTAGAGTGCCACACCCCCACCTTTCCTTCTTGCCCTGTCCCTTCTGTACAGCCTATAGCCCATGATATTCACCACCCAGTCATGCATTGGGTCCCACCACATTTCTGTGATCCCCACTATGTCTGGGTTGGCGTCAGCTAGCAGGAGGGTAAGTTCCTCCTGCTTGTTCCCCATACTACGAGTGTTTGTGTAGAGGCATTTGAGGCCTCCTGAAGATGCGTGCACTGGCCCCATAATCTTGGTACTGCCTGGGACCCTGTTGCTTACCTGGGTATTTGTTCTGCTCGTTGGTCCAGGCTGGGCTGTTCTTGTGGGTGACGCTTGGTTTAGTGGTCCAAGGCTTCCTCCACCCTAGTCTTCCTCTTCCCCCGATGAGCCTAGTTTAAAGCCTGCTGGAGGAGATCTGCCAACCTAGAAGAGAACACACACTTACCTTTGGGGGGAAAAGGTGAAACCCATCCCACCCGAGCATGTCTCTCATCCTGATGTGCAGGTCGTTGTCTAGGAAGCTGAAGCCCACCTCAAGACACCATTCCTGAAGCTGCCAGTTGATCTCTGTGATGCAGGTCTCGTGTCGTCTTCCACGTCTGCTCACTGGGAGGACAGAAAAGAATACCACCTGTGCCTCCTTCTCCCTCAGCATGCCCCCCAGAGAGTGGTAGTCCGTCATCAGGTGATCAGGGCTTCTCCTGGCTGCATCATTAGTGCCCACATGGATTAAGACCATGGAATGGTAATCGGTGGGCTGAATCATGGCCTGGATCATCCCCATCATGTCCTGAATCTTTGCTTTGGGCAGGCAGTAAACCTTGCATGTCGAGGGGTCCTGGCGACAGATGGGACCCTCTGTACCTCTCAGGATAGAGTCACCTATGACAATCACTCAATGTTTCCTCCGGGTCTGCTTAGCTCCTTCGGCCTATTCAGAGTGTGGAGAGGGTGGAGTTGCCTCCTCTCTGGAGGTTTCCTCCTCTTCTTCCTTTTCCTGCAGTGTTGCCAGGGTCTTATACCTGTTCTCCAGCCGGACTGGTACTGCTTTGCTGCGAGCAGCCCTAGTTCTGGAGGTGACAGTCTGCCATCCTGCAGTGGAGGGCACGCCCCAGGGTGCTTCTTCCTTGGGTGCAAGGTTCTGCAGGGAAAGGAAATAATAATCAATTTCATCCTCCACCTCCATGATTCCCCTCAACCTGCTAACCTCCACCTGGAGCTCCCTCACCTGCGCCTCCAGGGCCCTAAGATGGGTGCCTGTGGGGGGCCCCCAATCCCTGCCCCCCCCCAGCCCTGCTGGGCATCCCCTGCAGGCCAGAGGGCAGGGAGACACCAGCTCCCCCATGGGCTCTGTCTGGGTGGAGGCCTCAGACAAGCCCTGGGTAGGCGGTGGCCCCCAGTCAGGGGCCCTAGCAGCACTCTGCGTCAACACCATTTATATGAGCTGCTGTTTGTTTATATTTTTGTGTGGTGCCTTCACCCTACCCTTGCAGGAGTCTCCCGCCTGGCCCTTCCTGCCTGCCCATCAGCGCAAATGCTGGCGCACTCTGTTCACGTGGTGTGGTTCGGGAGCATGGCTCCCTACCAGCTCAGCTAGAAGGGATCCGGGGGGCTTCCACTCCAGATCCGGCTCAGCTATGCCAGATCTCTCTGCCCCACTTACCTTTGGGGGATCAGCTGTTGCTACCCCTGCTGCTGGCTCCACTGCTGCTGCGTCTGCCTCGGGTCAGGTAGGGGGGCACGTGTGTATGTGTGGGATGCACGTGTGCCCAGATCCCTCCTTTCTTCCCTGCTCCTGGCTCCCGAGTGCCGGGGGCTATGTCAAACCACAGCTTTTAAATATTGATTATATATAATTGACAGGAGTATTGCTATTGGAGCCTCTCTCTTGGTGGCTCCACCCTCCTGTAATGGGCCAACCGCCTGCTTACTCACCTGCCATGCCTTGATCTTGATTGGTTGATTGATTGTAATTAGCGGGAGGCTGCCCACTTTACGCACCCCGGTGCCAGGGGGCACTGTCTGCAGCTCCTTTTTCCTCCCCTACACCGCAGCCCAAGCCTCACAGATGGTACTAACATGGTCCTTGCTTTCTCTCAGAGGCTTCCACTGCCCCCTTTACTCTGGGGCTTCTCGCTCCTCACATCCCTCTCTCCGGGCTTCTCAATGTCCCCCTTGCTTTGGGGCTTCTCACTGCCCCCCTTGCTCTGGGGTTGCAGCCAATGCACCCCAAATGCTGCGCCCTCTCTGGCGCCAGGATCCCCACGCTACCGTGGAGTCCCTATGAGGCCTCCTCCAACCCCTAATAGTCTCACCTGGTCCTCTGGTTTAACAACAAACACAAAAACACAAAGCCCCCGGGCTGTAACATAAAAAGCTAACCATCCGGCCAAAACAACATTCAATCCCTACTGGGAAATACTCCAACCCATGGCAGCAACCAGGGGATGCTCATGCTGTTGGGCTTCTCCCCACTCTCTGCAATGGCCAAGCTCCCCCTTCCTTGGCTGTCAGAGGGGAACCACTGTCCTGGCCTCACGCCTGGGCTTAAGAAGGGCCAAGCCCTGCCCCTTCCTGTCAGCTGGCCCCACCGGTTGCCCTAGCAACCAGCACCTGTGCTGCCCTGGTGACTGGCAGCTGAGCCTCCCCCTTCTTGTCACTAGGGGTCTCTCCCAAGCTGTTCCTGCTCTCAGGCTCAGGGCACCTGAGTGCTCTGCAACAATAATCAATAATAGTGAGCTTTAGGAAAGATTTGCAAGTGGTTTGACAAATTGAAGTGATGGCATTCCAAGTGCATGGGACAACATGGAAGATGCCAAGAAGATGGGCTAGTCAGAGACGAAGAAGAGCAAGAACTCAAAGATGATGTTGGTGGCATGTGACATGAGTGAGGTTGTATTGTAGAGCTGTTCCAACAGGTTTGTTAGGAAACCTATCAAAACTGTAATATCTTTAGGGGGCTGGGTTTAAGAAAAGGCCATGCTGCTCCTCGGTTTTCCTTGCCAGTTGATTTGAGATATGTTAAGAACCTGTTCTAAATTTTAGTAACTGCTTTTGTACCAAATGCAATAAGGTATTGCTACTGTAGAAGCAGGTACAATTATTGTATGGGTTTGAAAATGGGGAGGTGGAGCATTAACCTTAAGAAGTGGATATGCAACAGGATTATTGCAGTTAATTCCGCATTTTGATCCACAGTAAACTTTATTCTGTAGTAAGGATAAGATGTGTGACCACCTCTTCAAAGCGTGCTACAGATGCTGTTGCAGTCTCCAGTCAAAGTGGTGGGAAAACTTGTTTGCACTGAGCAAACAGCTACCCCATGATTGGGGTTGAACCTATGAGACATTCCACATGCATCAACTTTCCTACATGATAGACATTTTGGGGGAAGTAGGATAACTACCCTGGATTTGAGTAATTTACTATTATGCTAATAATATATAGTAGTAAAACACTGAAATCCTAGGTAAAGTTACCCTTTGAAATTGTATTAACAAGATGACTATGTAGGGAAGTTATGCTCAGCTATATGTTGTATGCTGTTTTTACTGTATACCAAAGTCAGTTTACATGTGGCAATTATGTACTTGTGTAGTGATGTAGAAAGAGTCTCAATTTTGGATAAGTTCCCTCCTCCCTCCCCACCAGGTACAGATCTAAAGTGGTACAGTTGTACCCCTCCATCTCCTTGCTGCTGACTCACTGTCACCTGAACGCACATACAGTGAGTGACCTTTCTGCTGCTACTACTGCACCCCACTTTTTTAATGTCTGGTATCCCTTACTGCTTCCTTCCAAGGTTTTTATCCAAGCCTTAAACCTAGTTTGATGATGTTCTTTATTTTTTTTCTCTGCCCTTGCCCCGTTTGACTTGCATGCACTCCGGTCGTACTTGCAACTTCACCTTCGGCTGCCTTATCTAAACCTGTGATCAACTTCAGAAGTACTTTTTGCTACTTGTTTTTCTTTCCCATTTCATCCTTCCCTATATGACCTCACCCATCCCCACTTTCAGTCAAGGAAAACTGCAGTTGGACAGCCAGTCCAACCCTGGTTTATGCTATTCGCAACTCCACAGAGATTAAAATTATTTTCTTCCTGCATATCTGCTGTGAGCCCCTGAACTCTAACCAGGTGCACCAACTTCAGGCCCCAACTGTGAGAAACTCAACAATGTACTGAGTGCCTAAAACATCCCAACAGGACATGAGTTCATAGTGTAGCAAACCTAAAAATAAGCTCAGAAGCAAAAGAAAGAAATGACAGTTTTTATCAAAGGTGCAGTTAGAGTAAGACCTAGGAAAAGAAAGGACAGCTGGAGTTGGGGGAAGAGAAAAGGAAATGTATATTTAACTTCCCAAACAAAAATGAGAACCTTAACAACAGGTTCAATTTCACTTAAATAAACAGGAAAGCCAAGGTTAGGTCTAGTTCAGAGTAGTTTTGTTTTGTTTGTTTTTCCATGCTGCTTTACCCGTTCCTTGGAAGGGAAGGGAGTAGCTGCCAAAAGTAAAACAAAGATAAGAACTCCCTCAGGCATAAAATGCACATATTTGAGGAAAAATACAAATATTTCCATGTGCTGTGACTCTTCCCATGATAAATTACTTGTTAGAACTTCAGTTTTTAATCTGAAAGCCTGTGAAGACTGGGTCTGAATTACTTGCAGATTATGCATTACCTGCTGAGTTTTGTTGTCATGGCTGACGCTCCTCCTCTCCCCCCAGGTATTCCGTTTTTTGCATTAACCACCAGGGGGCAAGGTAGGACAGGCAATGGCTCAATTTGCTGCTTTTAGATTCTCCGTTCTCTCTCTCCTTTCTGCTACTCCTCTGTACTCCTCTTTGGACTTCCACCTTTACTAAGGGCAGCATAGATGCCCAAAGTTGTCATATGATTATTAAAAGCATATTCTTATGACAAGTTTATTGTAGATCATGAGTTTCAATGGAAAGCTCTATGAACATAAATTGGCAGCTTTAGCTTTTGTTTTGCAAAAGCTTCCTCCTCCTTTCTTTGCTGAAAGTGCTGCAGGAAGGTCTGATTTGACAATGGGAAAGTACTGAAGTAATTTAAAACCTGGTAGGGGTTGGTTGGTAATCTGTGTTTGTTTTATACAGTGATCAGCTTGTTCAAAGTAAAGGTACAGGCTCTAGCTGGTTAGTCAGAAGAATGTAGTTACAAGTTAGATGCGTATTCTTCTTATTTTATAGATGTAGATCCTGAACCAGAAAAGTAAAATGATCTGTCTACTACTTGATACAGTGACACTGGGCTAGAGTACTGTTTAGAATTTGGGAACTTGTAAATCGTGTGTACTTTCAGACCACATTGCCTTTTTTCTTCAGTGGTTTTCTAAGCTGCTAAAATACAGTTGGACAAGACTTGGAGACTCCAGCTCTCACGTTAGACTGATACCACAACCCATCTAATTCAGTATGCTGTTTAAACAGGTTTGAATGGGTATAAATGTTTTTAAAAAATTAAATCTATCATTCTCTCTGAAACTAGATGATGATTTAATAGAGATGGTGCTGATTATTGTCATCATCATAATCATTGTCTGTGAAATTTGACTTGTTGATACTGCACTTATGGAACCAGAATATAAAAATTCTCAGATTCTCCTGGTCTTCAGAAATTTTCTGTTTTAGGAACTGAATTATAGTGGGTTATTTATACTGCAAAATTAGTGATGATTCACAGGAGATTCCAGAGCCTGAAAAGACAAGCTACCAACTTAATTCCATTGGGGATGAGCTATGAGCACAGCTCTTTAGGCTTGCCAGGTACTTTTAAATGGCATTCAAGCAACTCATATTTATTATTTGTTATGATTGCTGGAAACAGTTCTTTCCTCAGATGTGGGCAGCTTCCATTGGCCTTGGTAAAAGTCACACGTACACAGCAGAGGCAGAATTGGCAGTAAGCTGTTGCTTTCTGTCTAATAAGTTAAATGTCATGATGATATCATACAGCTGTCATCCGGAATCATTAGGAAACTGGGCATTTACTCTTTTTGTTTTCTTGCTAGACCATTTCTTTGCCACCAGTATTGTGAGCTGTCCAACCAAGAATTAGGTGTGCACCATAAAACCTGTAATGTTTTAAGTGAGGTGTACATTTTTAAAACATGTAAAATGGTATTCTCCAAATTGCAGAATTTTGGAGACTGACACTAAAATTAAACGTCTAAAAGGTCACTGGCTTTTCTGCTGAGGATTGTATTTAATATATTAAAGCAGTATAAAGGTAATTAAGGAGAGCCACCACACCAAAATATTTCAAAGTCATTTCTATTTCTCTGTGTTTGAGCAACAATGACCTATCCTATAACTTAATACACAAATCATGCAAATCTGGAGTTGCAGTATTTCTTGTAAGTCTCATTTAATAATGAAATGAAAGATAACTATTGAAGACTTTTGTTTTGTAAGATAGCTCAATGTATCCCTGAGCTGAAAGATTTTTCTTGAGCACTTTCTTAAAAGCAACCTTTAGGTGGTAAAATGTCTTAAATGCATGTACAGCCTTATAGGACAGTATTCAAATTGGGATTCATGTTTTGAAATACAGACCCTCCGTCTCATAAGTAACTGTCAAATATAGAAAACTTGTGCATTGCCCAAGTAAACGATGAAACAACCACCTATGTCTAACAATCTGTCTTACTCATACGTGTTGCTTCAAAAAATGACCTTTATTAGAAAGTTTCCATCTTGAAACCAAGACTTTATATTATGAATTGTTGTGTAAGGTACAAGTTCTGAAGCATTTGTGGAGACTGGTAAGTATGATTTATTCCCATACTTTACGGAAAGAGGCATGCATGAGACAATCTCATTCTCTTTAGACGCAGTGATTTCTCAAGTAAAAGGCCTTTGACTTTTGCCTTTTCGATATTGTTAGTAATCTATCTGCCACCTTTATCAAAAATTTAAAGCACTTCCTTAGAGAATAGGGAAGGAGAGAAAGTTATCTTCAATGAATTTAAGTTGCTCAAAAACCAAACTGGTGACTGTAGGATGAAAAAACGTAGATGAATGATTTCTGAAGAGATGGTAACCTTTGTGGTGAAGAACCAGGGGCCTTTGTACATGCTACATTTTTTGCCCTTTTTTGTGCTACAACAGCGTGATTGTTTGTTTGCACAAGCAGCTTTTCCAGATGATTTAAGTCTTTCTGGTGCATTAAACTAAAACTCCTTTTAATATAGTTTAGTTTGGTTCACCACAAATTAAAGTGTCATGTCCATAGATTCATTGCATGCAAGCAAAAGCACTAAGATATGTAATGAGCCTCTTTGTCGACCAGATGTTGATGCAACTTTTTTTTTGTCACACACCCCTTTGAATTGTTTCTGCTTTCAAATTGCTTCTGCTTTTTTTTTGTCTTGTGCTGTTTGCCAGCTCCCTGCTCCCACAGCTGTGTGGCAGAGCATGGGTTGGGGGGCCAGGGACCAGGCTTAATTCATTTGAAAACCAAGCCTGTGAAAACACTGGTGCAATGCTCCAAAGCTTATTTAGTTTGAAAACCTACTACATGCAAACACTGATGCGATGCTCCAAAATAAACAAGTTTAAATTTTATAAACCCATGTAATTTAATGAGGATTAAACCCTGTGGTGTATACAGGCACCCCATAAGAACAAAATAATAAGACCTCTGTGCAGACAGTTGTTCAATGTCTGGAAAATGGATCCCCCTTCTCTTGCATATTTGATTCTGTGGAGTATTTAACTCTCCTGGATTAAGAATCTGAGGGGGGTTTTCTTATGTCTTAATATCCGAAACATAGTACTGGTGTGCAGGTGGTGCATTTCCTTTCAACTAAAGTTGCTGTAGAATAGAGTTCTGTCTTGCCTACTGGATGCCACTTTCCACGAAGTGTTCAGAGTACCTTACGAAGCCCATATAAAGTTTTAATGAGCAGGAACTTGTTTCTCTCCTACTTAAGTAACAAGTGGAACATTGTTTATGGGGTTTTTCTGAAAGATGTCATTCTTAGCGTTGGTGGAATGAGAAGCTTTAGTCATGCTTGCCTGTCATTGCTCTCAAGAGCTTCACACTTGGAACTAACATTTACATAGTTTTTGTTGAGTGCAGCTGGATTACCTGGCCATTGTCTCTGAGTCAGAAGAGAGCTGTGGGATGGCTATAATCCAGGATATTGAAGCTTTATAACTTTCAATTTATCTGAAAACAAACTGTTAGTTATCTGGTTTTTAGTCACCTGCTACTAAGCTGGGTGACTTATGCTCTTGATTCCTTGTCCTAGTCTTCTAACAAGCAAATACAGAATAATACCTGATTTCAGATACGTGTAAACACCTTTTACTATGAAGAGTGCTTGGCAATCTCTGATCCTCTTGATGGATGAGGCTGTTCTTTAATGATCAGTGCAGTTACCACCTCAATGCTTGACCTCTCTGTAAGAGTCTGTGCCTGATGATTATCGCAGTTCACCTGCAGCATTATTGCTAATATATCCCTCCGGTGCTTTGCTCAGTAGAGCAATTCCCTACTGGGTCCCATTTGAAGTCTTGTTGCTGAAATAATTGAACAGCTTTTGAAAGCAAAAGTTCCTAGGTAAATTAGCATAACCAGGAAGGTATGGTCAAGGTAGTGAGTGATCAAAGAGGAAGATCAGTTGGCTTCCTGTTTGCATGCTTGTGGACTTGTGCTTTTTTAAAGAGAAAACAAGCAGCTTGTTAAGACTGAAATAAACTTCATTAAATCCATATCACTCGGGTGGGCCAAAAATGATCTAATCCTGTCCTGAATTTGCAATGTCTGTGAGCTCTGCCTTACCAAGGCACTGAGGAACCAGAAGGTAATAACTATGTTGTTGTTGTTACTGGGATGGGCAATGTATACAAATAATTTGCATGCAACAGTATAAAAGCAGCAAAAACTTTAGACCTCCTTATTTATGTCACAGCTGTCACCACCCATACCTCAGAGATATGGAAGGATCTTTCAGACGATGAATACGTAATTGCTTTCACATACCCTAAAGGAAAGTTTTCTTCTGCAGCCTGACACAGAAAACTCTCCCACCCTTTCCCCCAGGTACATGAGGTCATAAATCTTACAAACAGAAGACAAAGGAGGGTGATGTCCCCATAACAAAGCAGAAGATTCACTGAATAGAAATCTCAGCCCTTGCCCTATGCTGTGAGAATTGTGCATTTACAGAGAAGAAAGTGGTTGTTTTGGTTCTATTCAGTTACTCAACATTACATTTTGGGGTACTGAAAGAAAGGACAGATAATAAAAAATAATTTTCTCTGTTTCTTGATATCTTCCCCCTCCCACTTCCTTCCACTACTTCTGACCAATAGTATGAGAGCACTACTAATATAACCTTTTCAGCATCTTCACAGTGCTAGACTTTGGGGGGGTCTATTTTTTCTGCTTGTAAACTTGTAGAGGAACAAGACTGATCTCTTTATGCTTTTGTATTTATTTTTTCTTGTGGAAGGTGGAAGCCTTAAGATTTTTCAGTTAATACATACACATACTCAAAAAATTAATGACTGAATTAAAATTCCTCCAGTTCACAGTGAAGGCAAACCATTGAGGGGGAGTGCAATAAATGGCTAGCAAATGACTCATACTTTTTATGGATGTCAAAGGATTGCTGAGAGTTGGTGACTGGCTTCTGTTTCAGACAGACTCTGCTGTCATTCTAACCAAGACTCCCTTCCATTCAAATAAATTTGGCCCATTCATTACAAAAGACAAACTGGTGACGTGTTTTTCAGCGTACCATATAAGCCAGATGGTAATCTTAAGTTCTGCCAAGTGTTTTTGGAATGGGGAGGGGATAATTCTTGCCTTTCTAAGGTAGGGATATCAAGCCTTGCTTAGCAGTAAGGGTTATAAAGTGTGCAGAGTTATCCATGTGTGTTAGTAGAATTAGAACTCCTGTGGCCATGGGCAACTGGTGCCTCCTGAGTCAGAGGGGGTGGAGGGCACTTGCCCCCCCCCCCAGTGGCCATTCAGCAACTGGGGGTGGGGCCCAATGCAGTCAGTTGCACAACCAGGGGGAGGAGGGCCCTGCAGCCAATGACACCAAACCACAAGTGCCAACGATGCTTTTCCTGGTACCCCCACTCCCTGGCTGGCACTCTCGGAGGGGGTGGGGGAGGGCACCTCCCCCCATTGCCTAAGCAGGGAACACTGGTTGTCAGGATGAACCAGCAATTTCAGGGGATGCACATACACCCCCTACGCATCGCCACTACTTGTGGCTCCCATTTGAAAAACTTGGGCAATAGAGGCTGGCATCTGGAATGAATGCTAGGCAGTAGTGATGACCATCTAATAATGTTCAAGAGGCAGAGTAGTAGGGACATGCCTAGTCCCTATCCCATGGGATAACATGAAGAGTGCTGTAAAAAGTGGCATTTGTCTACACATGCCTACTCCAGTAATTCAAGGTTACTCTAAATTCTCAGCCACTTCAAATTCTGTTGCTGGATTTTCAGTAAAAATAGTTCTGTGTTTCCCGCCCCACCCCCCACTCCTCATAGGTTGGGAAACCTGATCAAACTACAGGTGAGAGGAGAAGGAGTGGGAGGAGATCATGCTGGGGATTCAGGGGAGGGCTCATTTGAGGCATGTCACTCTTCCAGAGGTCTCCTGGGAAGAGAGGAGTTTGTTTGGCCTTGTGTTCCTCTTCCATAATTTAAACATGTGCTTTAGAGTGCTGACAAGTGACATTTGTTGCACAATCAGCCCCTTGAAAATATTTTACAACTGTGCCCTGACAGAAGTGTGTGGCTGCAGAGCACTTTAAAATTACCCAATCATGCGACAAATTAACCCTCACGTAACAGCATGTCACCTGAAGGCACTCTAAAGTGGAATGCCTTCGTTAACTTCTGTCCCTTTGCACAGCCGTGCCCCACCCAGGTGCTGTCTGTAGGAAGGGAGGGGAGGGAGCTCCGGGGTAGGGTTTGCGCAGCTTGAGCTGAGCGGGGCTGGCATGTGGACTGGAACCCTTTGCCTTGGTGGGGGGGGGAGGGCAGGGGAGGTGTGGAGGGAGAGCTCCAATCCATAAACCTCCTCCTCCCCCTTCTCTCTCTCCCTCCATCTCATCCTGTAGACGAGCACTGGAGCTGGGGGGGGACGGACACAGTACAGGGCTAAAAGAGAGGCTGCAGACAGGCAACTCCTTCTGGATCGGTTCCAAAGTCGAACCTGATCCCCCACCGTCCCAACCCAACAGCAGATGTCTGTTGAGTTGGGGCAGTGTGTAGTGGAGGGTGCACCCCCGGTCCAAATGCAGACAGGACTCCCTACAAAAGCCTTATAGTTAGCTTCCAACTGGCCAGCTTCCAGTGGGAGGATCTTGGCTACATGCTGACTTTTTATGGAAATGGGGAACTCCTCCTTAGCTGGTCTGTGGCTGTTGGCTGAGGGCAAGTAAAACTCGGGGGCACCCGAACCCCAAGCCTCCAGGCCTGGACCTGAGCATAGGATGCCTTCCAATTGGATTTGAAAGTATCTGATGCCTCAGGCTGAAAAGTCTGGGACGGAGGATTCTCGCCAGTTGCAGGGGTGCATAATAGTGTTTGAACTTTATTTAATCAAAAGGATTTGGAACTGATCTGGCTAATTTGACCTGGAACACAAAAATTTCCCAAAAAATATATATATATTTACCGTAAACAAGAAACCTGGATTCTCGTCATATATGACAAGTAGCCAGGTTTCTTGTTCACGGTAAACAGAAGAGTGGCTTCTAAACAAGGTCTAAACAAAGCTTTCCTGCCTACGTGCTGTCATATTTCCTTTCAGATTAAGAAACAGACAAAATACAGCAGAGCAAGCAAGTATTAAATCTGGTCATATTGAAACAAAAACAATATTTTACAGCAACATAAAACTAGAACACTTTTCAGTACAAAATGCTTATACATTTTGTGTGCAACATAAGAAAATGGTGCATGTGTTTGTTTCACCTTTCTTTCTGTGTTCATTATTTTTGGTCACTTCTGTATAACTTTAGTAATTATTCTTTAACATCTTGTTCTATTATCTTTTTTGGTCCTATAAATATTTAGCTCATAAACTGAGCTACTTGCAGTGTGTAAAGGAACAGGGGAGGGTGTAGAGGGGATATTACTAACTGTAGTAGTAAAGGTGCAGGTAAGAGATTGCAGTGGGTGCCTGGAGTTTTTTATCTATCATGAAATATCCTTTTTCCATAATGAATCCAGCTACCAATGTAAAGGATGATAATCACAAACAACAGCTTGGTGTGCTAAATAATCAGGTAGTATTTTCATATCATCTTTCCAGCCTAATACAAGTAGCAGTAGCTTATCAGTGCAATATGACAATAAACAGCAAATTAAACTGTAGTATTTACCAGCACAGTATTTAGAGCTTCTGTAAAAACAATTATAGGTCAACCTCAGTTTATATTTGCTTCTTTTCTTTAAACTAACATATGGTGTTTTTCAAATACAGTATATACAAGACTTGCCAAATATTTAAAAAAAAAAAAAAAAA
>NW_017729032.1:141395071-141396926 GCF_001723915.1 Gavialis gangeticus
AAAAAAAAAAAAGGCATTCAAGGCAGCTTGCCTTGTACTTGCCTGTCATTTTCATTCCAGTAGCGATTGGCTGGCAAGTCTGCTGCTGGCATCACACAGTTGGCTTGGATGTGAAATACAAAACAGTAGCAGATTTCTTTATTTGTACTCTGTGACTGTAAGACTTGCAGTTGAATGCAGCAGAAAAACAAAGGTCATCTTTACAAGTGGATTCGAGTGTGATCTTTCTCACAGATGTTTCCTTCCCAAAGAAGTGCATCTTATCTTCTTTTTCTAGTGTATGACTTTGAGCTCTTGGATTCCGTGGGGATTTTTTGCTTTGAATATAAAAATTCCCCTATTAGGAAGTTTCTAACATGGAAGACTGAAAAATTCAGATGCAAGAATTAATGGGAGGCATGGATCCTAGGAGCTTGTGTTTTTTAAATGGGTTCAGACACCAACAGAGTAAGGAATGAATCCAAGAGGGAGTTTACAGTAACATTTGTAGAAGGGAAATGATTCTATTTTCAACCTTGAATTTCAAAAAGTACGTGAAAGATGGATTATGTTTGTAACAATCCTCCTAAAAAACTGAAGGGACGTACATTCTCTTCAAGGAATTTTGGTACAGGACATGCAAAAATCTTGCCTCCTATGGTTGATGGCAGTTCTGTGTGTTGACTAAATGAAGCTGCATCAAATCCATTTGGGAGCACTGTCTTCCTCATGGTAACTGTATGCAGTCACATGCATAATTGAAATAACTTAAGGTTCAGCGCAAGAAGGTTAATTTACTAATTTTGCTCAACTGTGAACTATGGCTTCAGAGAACTGGAGACAGATTTCAGCTGTGTGTTGTAACTATAGTTTTTCTTTTATTCCCTCCAAACTTAGCTTGCGAGATGCTGGAATTGGATTTATCCTTGTCATAGATCGTAGGCAAGACAAATGGACCTCAGTGAAAGCCTCGATCCTGCGAATAGCGGTGAGTTCAGCTTTCGGTGAAAGCCTTATGAAGGCCCTTTAAAGTTTGAACTTCTTACATCTATAAAATGCAGTAAACTTATGGAAGTGTTAATGTATATCTCGTATATAAAGATATATGCTGTAACAATTCTTCATTTTTCTCATTTTAATTTGGTAGTATAAATACATAGGATAGCATAAGTATATATGATATGCTTATATGCTACAGCTTCTAGCACTAAAGTTAGATAAATTTGTTTTACTGCATCTGTGTATGAATGCACACACCTGGATCTGGTCTAAAATAGTCTTTGCACTGATGACCCAAACAGCTTGAATGCTGTGGCATGATATTTTCATTTTATTTGTTTGTTTGTTTTTACTGAGAGTGAAGGGTTTGGCATCTGTTTTAAAATTTTTGCTACCAGATTTAACATGTTCTAGACATGCATGTTGTTGGCAACTAAAATATGAATCCCACAAACTTCCTAAAAATTGCATTTTATTTTATTTAAATACCAAGTTGGCTTCTGTGTGAGTTCGTGCCGAATTATATAAGGACTGAATTAAGCACAGGCTCAGACCTGGATGTTCAATTTAAAACTTTTATTGTTTCACAAAGTCATAAACTAAGGAGGTCTGTTGGTTCACGAGGTTCCCAAATCAAGCCCTTGCTTTCTAACCCGAAGGCTAGGTGCGGCTGCCTGATTCAGTAGTCTCAGAACTGGTCAACAGCTCATTTAAAAGGAGTCCCTTATCTTTTTTTAGACAAAAGATACAAAACTGTCCCCACTCTGTCTGAGTGAGGCATCTAACATAACTTTTCTATTACTTATATATGATAACACGTATACATATGCATTTCTAATTCTTACTTCTATTGGTTACTAGTTAACTCATCTATATT
>NW_017729032.1:141396936-141397648 GCF_001723915.1 Gavialis gangeticus
TTCTACACGCTCTTTATTATAATTGGTTATGCTGCTTATGTTAATTTCTAATAGTCTACTTATAATACTCCCCAGACTTTATCAGCATGATATATGGTTGTTTTTGTTCTTGCGGTTTAGTCTTGCATTTCCGTATTTTCTAAAAAAACACTGCTTTGCTTGCAATTTTTATCATACTATCAGTTATTCAAGGGTCAGATAGTGAAAACCAGAATGTCAATCGCTGACTTCTCAACCTCCTTGAAGCATTCTAGGAGTTTTAGTGCGTTGTTAATTATGCTAGGCCTTGCTTAGCATGAGCACTATCTCACAGCTTCCATTAAAACTGGAGGTTCTATAAAGAAGCTACAAGGCACCTGATAAATGCCTTGGCATGCTTTTCATATATTTTCAAATAGAGCTTAACTCAAAACTTTTGGGCTACTGATTTTTCAAAATGTAACTACAGAATGCACAAAATGTATTGAACAGTGCAAACTCTTAACGTGTAAGCAGAAAAAGGAAAGAGAGGTTGGATGATAAGAATGTTCATTTTAATGAAGTCTGAATACTTATACTTTTTGCTATTTTCTAACTTGTCGTTATCAGTATTTCAGGAATTTGTATAAGTACAAAACAATGCACAATGTAGCTTTCCTTTTGAGGGATGCATTTTCATGTTACTCTTAAAGTGATTCTAAGTTTAGAGGATTTTTATTTATTGCCAAGTGTC
>NW_017729032.1:141402648-141403503 GCF_001723915.1 Gavialis gangeticus
CCCCTCTACTCAAAAGAATACGGCTCGCCGGCTCTCCCTGAGCCGAGCCGTTCTCCGCGCCGTCAGTATCCGCAGTGCAGCCGCTGCTCCTCAGCTCCCGGGTCCCGTTGGGGTTTTCCCCGGCCCCAGAAGGTCCTCCCACGCCGGCCGGCCGCCTCTCCCCATGCATGGGTGCTCCTGACAGCTCCCTCTTCGCCGCCGCCGCCTTCCGGGTTCCTCCTCCCAGCTGCCTCCGGCGTCCCTTTAATAGGGACCGGAACTGCCTTGAGGCTTCTTCCCTGGTCGCACCTGTGGAGCGTGAGTGTGCCCGCCCGGGCAATTTGTGCCGTGGGGCGTAACCCGGATGGGTTATTTCCGGGTGGTGGGGTTCCAGGGACCCCCTGCTCCCTTCCTCCCCCACACCAAGAAATGCTGGAAAAGTAAATCTTGGCTCAACAAGTCATGAAAATTAGAGATACTAATTTGAGACACAGAGGAATCCAGTGGTAGAGACTAAAATGAGGTGAGTTTGGAGCTGCTGAGTTTTTTCATAGTATTGAAGAAGCAAGGATTTCTTGGGATAATGTATTTTATTGGACCAGTTATGTAGTTGGGATAGTTAGACAAGCTTTCAAATGCAAGACATTCTTCATCTGTTCTTATATTCAGAAGCGTGTTTAATTCTATCTCAGCTACAGTTTATATCTTTCATGGAATACAACCTGAATCTGTACACACTGTGATGCAAATGGGACAGATCATTCTCATGAATGTAGGAGCAGCTGGAGTTTTTGCCTGGAGATGGATGTTAAGCTGTAAATACCTATTCTGATCCAGTCTATGTTAGAGTAAATTGCTACTCATTGGAACCCAGCT
>NW_017729032.1:141403599-141413452 GCF_001723915.1 Gavialis gangeticus
AAAAAAAAAAAAAAAAAAAAAGCAGTAATGTCCCTAATGGATTAAGCTGAGTCTCTGGCTCTTCTCTCTTTGGCTTTTAGGACTATGACTTTGGCTAGGGCCTTTGCTTTCTCTGTTTGTTTGCTTTTTTCATGGGTGAGCTGGATGAAGTGGCCAATGACGTGAATGCTATTCTGGTTGTGCTGGAAAAATGGCTATCAAATGGTAATGTTTTGCAGCATTTCTAAATGTGAAGAGGGATTTAATTAATTGAATCTGCTCTGTAAATTTGTTTTACAGCCTGCCCCTCTCAACCAAGTATTCTGTATGCCCTGCTCTTATGCCTTTCTTCTGGACTTTGTGAGCTTAATTGTCCAATAGGAGTAGAGTGGTCTTTAGTGGTTCACAGATCAGTATGCAGCCTCGGATCCCATGCAGTATGCAGGGATCCGATCTGTTGATTGCTTCAATGATTAGGATCAAGACCTTCAATTTAGGGGCCTGAGAAGCAAGACTCATGAGGAAAGGCTGGAAGTGTTAGGGTTAGTTAGTTTGGAGAAGAGAAGACTGAGGGGGAATTTGATAACAGTCTTCAAATACTCTAAGGATGATTACAGAGAGGCTGGAGACGGGCTTTTCTCTGTGACCATAGTAGACAAAACTAGGGCCAATGGCCTTACGCTTCAGCAGGGGAAATTTAGGTTAGAGTTGAGGAGGAACTTTCTGACTGAGGATGGTCAAATGTGGAACAAATTACCTAGAGAAGCTGTGGAATTTGTCCTTGGAAGTTTTCAAAAGCAGGTTTAGACACTTGGCTGGCTTTGTTTAGTTAGGGGTGATCCTGCCTTGAGTAGGGGGCTGAACTGGATGACCTTGTGAGGTCCCTTCCAGCCTTATTTTCCTATGAACTGGCCATGAAAGTAGGTTAGAAGCCAATGGAAGGACTATATTATAGGTTAGAGATGTTCATAATAGCCTAAACCAGAGAAGAAAAACAGGTAGTCACGTTGTACCACTTGGAACCTATACATTTATTTCATATTCAGGTTCAAATGAAGTAATTTACAGTAATCCAGACATGTAGCTCTGTGACCCATGACCTTGTCCAGAAAAAGGAAGTGAAGCTTCCTAGACAGATGGAGATGGATTAAGATGCTCTTAATTGTTGGTGTTGTGTAGTCAGCCATGCTAACAGATGAGCCAAACTACTTTTGAGGTTGTTTAACTTTAGCAAAAGTGGGAATAATGTGGGGATGAGTGCTTCAGTTATTTTATTTGCAGCATGTCTTCAAACCCAGCAGTTTTACTTTGAATACTCTGAGTTAGAAGGTTATACTTATCCAGGATTTAGTACCTTATAAGCCCTGTGATCTCATAGGAATGGTACTGATTGGATCAGTGGACTGTGACAGGTTAATTTTCTGTTTTGAGATATTTCTGTTTGTGTAAAACATTGTTCTCTTTCCAAGACATGTTTATTGTAAAAACAAAAACAAAACAAAAACCCAAAAAAACATTATATTAAACAACTTTTAGACTCTTGTAACAAGTAATACTTAAGACTGCCATAACGGACAGAAATTGAATGAGCTCTATTCTCTTTTGTTCAGCCTGTTTGCATTAGGCATTTGACATCACTTTGGGCATAATCACTGACACAATTTCCTTGATATAATCAGTCTTTTTCTCTTTTATGTGGATCTTTGACATGTAAAAGAGAGAAAAGATGGGGAAAATGTTTATAAAGCCATTATCATTGAGGGGTACTTGGGCACAGCCATATGAACAATTTTCTATAAGGTAAAAGGTCTCAAGGGCTTAAAACATGCCAACTGCTCTGAACTAACTACCCAGATGCATGCTCTCACTGCACTGTGAATGGAAGGTAAATCGCAACATCTCAGCTTTCAGTGAAAAGTAAATTATGCATTATGTCTGTATCGCTGCTACTTTAAGATGATTCCAACTCATGATGCCTGCCTGTCAACCCATTTTAACTCAAGCTTCCTGATAAACCTCCGTAAACAAGTAATCCTAAGAAAGAATATGCCATTGAACCATGTTGGGTAATTGTAGCAAGTTAATGGTTTATGTAGTTTCAGGTTGCCTTATGTTCACTTTCTCACATTAAAAATATTTGGGTATTCTGGCCAAAAGTGTTTTGCAACATAGGAATAAATGTAAAAAGAAAGAAAAAGCATAAACCAGCCTTGGGGTGCTTGCTTACACAAGTTCAATTCTTCACACAGTTGGGCCCCTAAAATCGCTGTACAGCCATGACATAACACACGTGCATGGCTGCAGAGTGCTTTTAAAATGGCCAGTCATGTGAAAAATTAACCCTGGTCAAACTGAGTATTAGATTAAAGCACTCTAAAGCAGAGTGCCTTAGGGAATTTGTGTTTCCTCCAGGGTTCATTTTTTGTGCTTTGGGGCTGGTGCTAACACAGAGCACCACCCTCAGCCCTGTCTCTAGGCCTGTCAGTGGGGAAGGACAAGTGAGGGAGAGGGAACATCAGGAGCTGCTGGCTGCTTTGCATGGCAGGAGCTGGAGGGGAGGGTGTAAAATGGAGCCCCCCTCCTAGCTACTAGGGCTGTGCGAAACAGCACTGGTACGTTTTGACGGAACAGCATTTTGTTTTGATTCAAAACTGTCGTTCCATTTCGTTTTGTCGTAACAGTTTCACTGTTCCAACACTGTTTCAATGTTTCGCCCATAGGCTATAATGGGGAAGCTTGAAACAGACTATAGACTTTATTTCTTGTCTGATTTGGATGAAACTTGCAGGAATGGTAGCCCCTTCTGAGGGCACAATGCCTGCCATGTTTCTAGGAAATAGGTGCAGCAGTTTCAGGGAAATTGCCCTTCAAGCTGCCGACAAGCAAAACTCGTGACATGGGTGACACTGTATGTGAAGGCACAGCAGGGTGAAAACTGCAGGGATGGTAGCCCCTGCTGAGGCCACGAAGCCTGCCAGCTGTCAAGGAGCTAGGTGCAGGGGTTCTGGGGCCCTGCACCTCAGGCTGCTGAAAGGCAAAACTCATGTCATGGGTGGCTGTGGGACTGTGTCTGTCTTGGGGCACAGGGGAGTGAAAGCTGCAGGCCTGCTAGGCCCTGTTGCAGCCACAAAGCCTGCCAGCTGTCAAGGAGATAGGTGTAGGGGCTTCTGGGGTCCTGCACCTCTGGCGCTGACAAGAAAAACTCATGACATATGTGACTGTCAAAAATGCTGCTTTTTATGGAATTTTTCCATCCCTCCCCCAAAGCACTGGGATTGGAAGGGACCTCAGGGAAGGATGACAGTCACTGGCCAGCTCCACAGTCAATAATGAGAGCGCTCCTTCCCCCTCCCTCTCCTTACTTTAGTTTCTGTTTCCCTGCAGGCAAGCCCAGCTTGAGCTTCAAAATTCAAAATGTTTCAACTGGCCTTATTTCATTTTGAGGCTGCTTCAAAGCTCTCTGTTTCATTTTGATTTTGCTGCTTCAAGCTCAAAACAAGTAGAAACAGCATCGAAACAAAACTGCCAGAGAAATTTTGCACAGCTCTACTAGCTACCCCGCCTGGGCTGTTGGTGGGAGCTGGGCTGGGTCTGGAGGTGAGGGGCCTCTGTTCCATCCTGCCCTCAAATTGCACTGAATTGTCTTTTGGAGTACAAACCTTGTAAACCAGAATTGTCCTATATTTTTGTTCCATCTCTCTTGTATTGTTCATTTAACGTAGAATGATGTTCTTCGCATTCTTCATTTTGTGGCTTAGTAACTATATTAACATAATTGACGATTTATTTTTGTGCTGCTTAATTTGGCATAGTGCTTTTAAGAAGTCATTGTGTGGTCTGTTAGGTCTGCTTAGTATGTGGTGAGCTTTATAACAAATGTTCTGCTGAATTGGAATGAAGTGACTTTTTTTTTTCAGTACTTTTTTTTTTCTTTGTACATTGTAAAATTGGCTGGCTTTTTAAACTGAACTGTGTTCCAGGAGTTCCTCTTAGATCATATTCTTGTCTCTGCAAGTCACTAGGGCTTTAAAAAAAGGCATTAATGTTAATAGTGATGATGTGAGCTCAGAAAAGGGGGAACAGCTGACACCTGACCAGCACTGTTTACTGTAGCACTTCTCCAGTTTTACAACTTGTCCTAATGCTCATTAGTGATTCAAAGTAAAGTAAGAAATGGAAGGAAGTGGAAATGTGAGGACAAAAGTAGGCTTGTATGAAGCCAAGTACTCGACTGGAAACTACTTAAGAGCTTTGATACCTCAATGGAAAAGTGAAACCCAAGGCATGAATCTGGAAAGATGTGTATGCAAACAAATGGAGATGTGCAATAGAAAAGGTGAGAGAAAAGCAGACTGCATTGCAAGGAAGGCATTTTGAAAGCATGATAAATTTGCCACAAATCAAATGGGACTAAATTTTCTTTCAGTGTTATATCATATACTTGGAGCAGTTTTTTGAAATAGGACAGCTTGACTGGCTACAGGCTTGCCAGTTCATCTGTCCATTGCCTCAGTGTAAATAGTTGCAGACTGAATAGCAGTGCTGTTTTGGATAGACTGCCTGGGCTGGAGGAAAAAAATATGCCTCTTTCCTATAATATTTACCCTTTAGATTAATAATGATTAAAAAGAGAAAACTGACTTCAAATTAAGGTATCAAGCATTAATTAAATTCTGTACAGAGAATATGTAAAAGCTTATTCATTATTTCATTGATTTTCTTCCTAATTCCCGTCTGAAACAGAAGCCATTGCTGTTCCCATCTTGAAAACATTCTTGGGTTTAGGCTTTCAAGAATTTCATTTTGTGTGCATCTGCAAAGTCATGTTTTAGCCAAAGCAATTTAAATTTACTCCTTAACATGAAACAGTTATTCAGCCTTTTTGTTTTTGTTAAATTATTGTAACTTAAATGGATTTTTTTCCTATTTTTTTAAGCAAAATTAGCTTTCATAGGATTTTTTTCCATGCATTTGGCAATTATGGATCAATCTGGCATAAACAGTGACAAAACCTTCTCTTGTTGATACAAAGGGCCTATAATCTGCAGTAGGATAAGAATGATTTGATGGTTGATGCAAGAAATTAGAATGATCTGGGTTTGCACTTCTCCATATTCTCTGTGAAAAAATGATCAAATCACTTTTTGTTTCTTCCCTTAATTTAGAGGGAAGTTTTATTCATACTAAAGCAATGGTTCACTAACTTTTTGGACCCACAGATTGGTATCAGCCCTCAATTTCTCACTGACCATCAAGTACTTTATCAAATTTTTGAATGGCAAATGCTATAACCAAGGGCTTAGTACAATCTGCAGCCCATGATTTGAGAACCACTGTGGCATGGGCAGCCTGTATGTGACACACAGCAAATCAGGGAGCAGATAAGCAGCACAGCCACAGATAAGGGAGAAGACAACAGGAGATCAGGCTGGGAGCAGAAATCAGAGCAGCAGCTCAGGCAGGGAGTACAGAGTAGAAAGCAGAGCAGCAAGTGGGGGAAAGGGATCTTAGAGAGACTCAAGGAGAGTGTGGGGCTAATTTGTGGTACACCTGCAAAGACTGTTGGCCCCTACTGTATTAAGCTGTCTCTTCATATTTAACAATGTTATCTTCTTGAACTACCACATTTTAGTACAGCTAGTATCAACAGTAATTGTGAACCATGTAATACAGCACTGGAACATTTTACAATCCACAAAAAATAGTTAAATCATAATTAGATTAGAATGGCTTTCTACAGTAATTGGAGGCCTGGAGTTTTTATTCGGTGAAACATTGAGAGGCCTTCCTTATATCCTGATTCAAACTGGGTTACTTATAACTGTAGAAACCAGATGCAGAAACTAAGACAAACTGGCTTCATTATAATTTGCAGGCATCTTTCCCAGGAAACCTGCAGCTAGTCCTTGTTCTACGCCCAACAGGATTTTTCCACCGAACTCTCACCGACCTTGCCTTCAGATTCAACAGAGATGAATTTAAAATGAAGGTACCTGTAAGTATTCCTTTTCTTCAACTTATGTTCATAAGAATGTATTAAAAGACTTCATATGGAACTTGAGAACACTTTGTCAAAAGAACAAACTTGCATAAAAATATTTTAATACTTGGTCTGTGTAATTTAATATAGGTATTATTTAGTCCTGTGTTGTAATTTTGAGGAAAACATGTCTATCAGCCTTCTCACAGACGAATAATAGTATTTTAATAATTATGTAAACAAAATTGGTAATCTGATACAATGCCTTGCCTGTCTATGTCCTTAGACCAACACTACTACAACTAAAAACCCAGCAACGTGGAAGCTAATCTGATATGAAGCACTTAGCCCAAAATTCCTTGTCACTGGTTTGGTAATGTTAATCCTGCTCTTGCTGTTGCAGATCATAATGTTGGGCTCAGTAACAGAACTTCAGCGTTACGTTAGTAAATCGCAGCTAACAGAAGACCTCGGTGGCAGTCTAAATTATTCCCATAGCAGGTGGCTGTCTCATCGCACTGTAAGTTTCCAGTTGTTGCTTTATTTTTTCAGTTTAATGGACCCTTCTGTTTTATGCTATCATTTATAAAAACAAAGTCCAGTTAATGTGCACTGACATAGCCTGAGTGAGGAGTCCCAGTGGAACTTAGTCATATTGGAGAAATATTATGAGTAATAAGTTTGGGAGTGGTTTTCTTGGGGTTTGGAGCAACAAAGCTGCAGAATATTGTTGAGGGGAGGTTTATTGTTCCTTCAGTAGAGAGAAAACTAAAGTTAAAAAAATGATACCAGTTTGTAAAAACATGTGGGAAATGTATCTGATGTAGTCCTACAGAAAATATGCTGTTAAGGAGCTGATGGTGAAGGTAGCTTGTATACAAAACTGTTGCTTGCAAAATCTTTTGTATAGACCATCTTTCATCTCTGGAAGTCTGTCAGTTTTGCTCTGCTTTAATGGTTATCTTACAACATTTGCATCTTTTTTTTTTTTCAGTGGGAGTTTGTGTTCAGAGAGTGTGAAATTTCTTTAACTTTTTTCTGTTCCCAAAGGCTATAGAAAATTTCGCCCTAATGGTTAAGGAAACAGCTCAAACCCTTCAGTCCTTTGGGACTGAACTGGCTGAGACAGAACTGCCAAATGAGGTGCAGTCAACCAGCATCCTTCTTGCCACACACACAGAAAAGAAGGATAAAATGAAGGTAAGCATGTTGCAAGGAGGGAACAGTGTTTTTAGTCTGCACATTGTTTTAGTTATAACTAGCAATACAAGTACAGCTAAAAATTGAAGGGATTTTTAAATTTAAATGTATAGATGCATATAAGATCTTCTTGTATAGCTAGACAGTTGTAAGAAAGTCTGAAGTTAAACAAGGAACTTTATTCTTTGCAAAAGAATACTCCTTAAGGTCAAAGAAAGACGCTACACTTGGATGATCTTTTTAGGCATGGATTGCTATATAAACAAAATGTAGCAGTGATATTTTTATGTTATTTTTATGTGCAAATACATTAAAAATGTGTAAATATTTAAAGTCCTGTAGCTTTATTTGCTTTAAACCAGGAGTGTCAACCACATAGCCTAGTTGTGGCTCAGCCATGTGGGGCTGGTAAAAAAGCTAGGACTTTGGGGGCATGGTGGGTAGGGATGGACTTACCACCAAAATCTGGGATACTGACCCCCTTTGGGGGGACACATGTGGGCATTAGGGTGAGTAAAGATCATATTAACCCCCATGGATGCCAATGCATGCTCGGCTACTGCCATACTCAAATCTACAATGTGAAGAGCCCCACAGTCCAAATCTGCCCAGGGAGTGGAATGAGTTTGATACCCTTGCTTTAAAGCATTGCTATTAATCACATTACTAAATGATTCTCACTAATCTCTCTGTAAAAAACATTGCATTGTTACAGGGTTTCTTGTGAATTCTGTGATTGCTCTGATATATTTTATGGGAGTGTTTTATCTTCTGCAGGAAGACATGAGATTAGCAATAGAACAGGGACATGATATCCTTGCAAGTATCACAGAGCCAATGACTGAAAACCCTGACTACCAACTGAACCAAGATCAGCTTGACAATCAAACCACAGTGGAAAGGTGAGATTAAACCAATTCCTGCCACTCATTCCATTTGTCTGTGAATTTCTTTCCTTTTTGTCTTCTAGTGTTTAACATTGGGCAGGTAACAGAAAAAAAGGCTTGCCATTGTAAACAGACAGTGCTGTTCAGGCAAATGCCCTTCTGCTGCAAGGGCTCTGTTGTAGGCCTTAGAATTTTATCTTTTGTGCTGTGCAGTCATCCTATGAACAAACATTTGTTTCAATGTCAAAAATAGATCTATGGCACTCACTCGGGGTCTGGTTCATCTGACTTGGACTTGGACAGCTCTAGGTAGCAAAAGAGAAGGTTGCTACAATGGCTGACTGGCATTCAACTTGAATAAGGCAGAGAGAGTGTTTTGGAGAAAAGATAGGAATCCTATCAATCCCTTCTTTTGAGTGAACTTGTTAACCTTTATTGCTAAGAACCTAGGAGACCAGTTAAATCACCAGTAGTTTCTATACCTCCATGGAGTGGCAGAAATGGAGAAAGTTTTTTTTCTTTTTTCTTTTTATTTTTCTGTCATCTGGTAGGAGATTGTCATCATTCCTGCCAGATGCAAATTTCTTGAAGTTGACTTCCTTGGCACTTTCAGATTTGGAGTATTGTAACATGCTCTGCTTGGGACAAGCTAGAAGATAACTGAGAAACTTGAGCAAAGGCAGAATGTAACAGGATGATTGTTTCTGTAAAAATGTGTGAAGCAGAGCAGAGAACTAGCTCTGTTCTCTTGCATCCTCTGATTTACAAATCAGGGTATTGAGTTTTGATTTCAAAGCACCTGAAGCTTTAAGCCTTAACTGGTTCAGAAATTGTCTCTGTCCTTGTGCTCAGATCTGACAGTTGAAATCAGTTTCTAATTGTCTGGGAGTAAAAATAATTTCAAGGGAAGACTTTCTGCTTTAGGACTTATGAGAGCAAATGCATGAGATACCACATTAGCTAACCTTATGCAGGCCCTTTCCTGGTAGGGGGTGTTTGAGGTAGGGAGGTTTATTTTTTCCCTTATGCAGGGGTCAGGAAGAGTCTGTAGCACTGCTTACATTTTTATCGGTGTAGATGTTGGCCTTTTTGTATATGCTGAAACAGTACTTAAGAGATTGCTAGGTGCCAGTTACATGAACACAGAAATAAGTAATAGATATTAAGATTTTTCCTCTTCTCCCTTTTGTCATCTGTGTTTATATTTGCTTTAGCTCCAATTATTGTTAGTACACTTTTTATTCAGAAGAGCCATCTATTTCAATGAGCAGAGTTTGGAAGAAACTTCATTTTCACTAATATAGCTATTGGCTATTTGCAAGCCATTTGCTGCTTGTTTCTGCTTAAAAATGTCTCAAATAGCTATAATAACTGAAAAGCCAGAGTGGATTTTAGGGTTCATACAAGTCCCTCTTCTGCATTAATCTTATTTTGTTTTGAATTCAATTCCTAAATGTTTTGTGTGTTTTTCATTCCAAAATTCTAGGTTAATTTTTACACTGAAAGGTGAAGAGAGTGTTCCTCTGACCTAAGCTGCAAAATATCATAAATAACATTACATTGTAAGGAGATTCTCGGATACTGTGGTGTGCAGTAGTGGTGTATGTTTGGATATAGTATTGGTGCTTATGTAGGTAGGGAAGAGAAAGAAGTAAAATAGTCTCAGAACTCAGGTTCAAAGATGACTGAAGTCTGCAAAAGGAAAGAAGTGGGGGTTTTATTACACTACTGCATACTTGTCTGGGAGAAGAGTCTATATCTGTAGCTTAAAGTGGAACGTGTGTGTGTGTGTGTGTGTGTGTGTGTG
>NW_017729032.1:141413580-141416425 GCF_001723915.1 Gavialis gangeticus
TGTGTGTGGTTTTGTGTGTGTGTGTGTGTGTGTGTGTGTGTGTGTGTGTGTGTGTGTGTGTGTGTGTGTGTGTGTGTGAGCACTAACTATAGCCAGAGCTGTCAATGCTAATGTTCAAGGTTGTT
The DNA here is from genome assembly GCF_001723915.1 of Gavialis gangeticus. Classification (NCBI taxonomy): domain Eukaryota; kingdom Metazoa; phylum Chordata; order Crocodylia; family Gavialidae; genus Gavialis; species Gavialis gangeticus. The sequence goes on from NW_017729032.1 coordinate 141,413,706, forward strand.
CCTGTTTTACATCATTATCATTTAAAAAGAAACAAAAAAACCAACCCACTTTCTGCATACTAAAGAGAGAAAATTCCACAGGTGAAGAAACTATACTGCTAACAGACCATTTTAATGCTTTGAAAAATGGTTACTTTAAAGGAGGCTATGAACTTCCCACTCAAAGATAATGTCTCTTGATCCATATATCTGATGTGGCACTTTCTGTTGTAGGCTTCTGGCTCAGTTAAATGAAACTGAGACTGCCTTTGATGAATTTTGGGCTAAACATCAGCAAAAACTCGAGCAGTGTCTTCAACTTCGTCATTTTGAACAGAATTTTAGAGAGGTGAGAGTTTCCTGGTGCTATTCTAATATTGCCTTTGTGTCACTGGCTGGCTGCAGAAATTGGTATACCTTAATTACACTAGCCAAATTGGCCATTATGCTCAAAAGAGTCTTTGACTCTTTTTACTTTTAAATTACATCAGAATCTACACCCAGGTTCTCTGTATTGTCAGTATTTGAAAACATCATTCACTTTTACCACTGGCATTCCCAGTTGCTTGGCTTAGTAAGAACATCTCTCATATCTATCCAGTTGTCTTTGCTATGGTAAAGGCAGAGTTCCTAAAAATGTTTTCCACTGTCCTTGTTGAATTTGCTCCATTTGCAAGTACCAAGTAATAGGATTGCCTTAGTTTTTATTTTTATAATAACAATGATGTATTTGTTTGCACCTTGAGTTATGATTAAAATTAGCTTCACAAAGTTGCAATTGTCTTTTGCAATCCTTTTTTTAATGTGAGCAAGTCATTGCTACTGAAAATAAGGGTATCCATCATCCAACTGATCGCTTTCAATAGTAGTTTTGAGGTAGATGAAGTAAGCCATTCTAATGCATTGGTCTCTCTAATTTCAGGTCAGAGCAGCTTTAGATATTGTGTCCGAAAGGCTATCTGCTTTCACAGATGTGGGAAACAGTTGCTCACATGTGGAGCACATCCTGAAGGACCTTGCTAGCTTTGAAGAAAAATCACATGTAAGAGCTTTGTAATTTCTCCATGGTTCTTAGCCTACCTGTGTTCCCTTTTTAAAACAAAATGTAAACATGGTTGGTTGATGCATATATTTTATGGGACAAAATCTAAACCCTGAACTGGGCAGAAAGATAAGAAAACACCTTGATATATCAGGCAGTGCATCAGTTAACCATTTGATAATGGCATAAAATGATTTGTATAACATATAAATGTAATTTTCCATAATAAAACCATATTTATGTATTCTACTTGAGATGTTTAAAAATGCCAATCCTATATTATAGATGTATGTTAATCCAGTATTTAAAAAGGTTTTGCTTTCTTAGGAAACTGTAGAAAAAGCCAGAGTGCTTGTCTCTGAAGGAGACCGGTTTATTCAAAGCGAGCATTATGCTGTGGACTCCATTCTTCCAAAGTGCAATGAACTCCAGCATCTCTGTGATGCATTTACTACAGAGACAGACAAGAGGAAAAATCTACTCAACAAATCTCTGGAACTACATAGCCTATTAGAAAAGGTAAATGTAATATGTAATAGTTCTGAATTCCATATCTCGTGCCAATGGCACTGTAAACATGTGGTGCTTCCTTTTATAATGTACATAGTGATTCAGTAAAGAAATACTATTTCTGGCCTGAATCAGACACTTGCTTAATAGATAGGGAAACCATCAGAAATATGATTCTTTTTCTTCCCCTTTTCATAGCTGACTAGCGTATAAGTTATACACCAATGTCCACTCTTTCTGTCTCCTTTTGTTTCCAGTCTATGAAGTGGTGCAATGATGGAATCTACTTGCTGGCTTCACAGCCTGTGGACAAATGCCAGTCCCAGGATGGTGCAGAATCAGCTTTACAGGAGATTGAGAAATTCCTGGACACTGGTGCCGACAACAAAATTGAAGAACTGAATAAAATATGCAAAGAATATGAAACCATCCTTAACCAGGAGTTAATGGTACTCTTGGTGTCTATACATGTGCATTTTGTTAACTTTAGGATTGCTTTCTTGCAAGACCAGCATTAATGATAAGCCACATCACTGTCCTCCTAAGGTGGCAATTTTTGAGGCTCTTTCAACTCCTTATCCATTCTACTCACTAATGTCAGCTACACTATCTGTTGGCTGTACTGGTAGCAGATAGGATGTACCATTCATGGCTGCTTTATTTGATGTCTTTAAGTTAGAAGCTTTGTGAAAATTTCACTCTTTTTTTGGTGTATGAACCCAAACCCATTTTCAAAAGTGACTTGGGCATTTAGCAGCCAATGTCCCACTAATTATTTTTCTTTATTTTTTTTCCTCTTCCTCACAGAACTAGAGCACATTGTCATAGGTAAAATTATTTTAATAAGTGATATATGCTAATGGCATATGGCAACATAGGTTGTGAGTATGTTCCTAACCGTGATGATAGTTTTATGCTACTGTTACAGGAGCATGTGCAGAAAGTTTTTCAGAAGCAGGAGAGCATGGAAGAAATGTTTCAAAAGAGACAAGTGAGCCTTAAGAAACTGGCAGCTAAACAGACCCGTCCAGTTCAGCCAGTGGCACCTAGACCTGAGGCCTTTGTAAAATCACCTTGTACCTCGCCAGGTAAGTACCTGTTGTGACAAAGTCCTTCTGGAAACCCAGAGTTTCCAGGAATTGTCATCTCACGAGGAAATTCGAGTAAGAACTTCCCAGTGACACAATAG
>NW_017729032.1:141421425-141431772 GCF_001723915.1 Gavialis gangeticus
TGTACCTCGCCAGGTAAGTACCTGTTGTGACAAAGTCCTTCTGGAAACCCAGAGTTTCCAGGAATTGTCATCTCACGAGGAAATTCGAGTAAGAACTTCCCAGTGACACAATCGGCACAAAGCTAGCCACAAGACCTTCACAAGAACAGTATTAAGGCTGTTACCTGTTTACCATAAATAGTTCTATATATAAAGTGTTGTACATCATAAAGAGCCGTTCCAACATCACAAGCCTCTTCAAGATCTGACAGCTGTAATACTGTATCCCTGAAATTAGAGTCCTACTTTATGCAGATGAACTTGAAAAGAACTCGAGCTTTCATCTGTGGCTGAACAAATAATCCATTTTAAATCTATTTCAGTTTTTACAGATGTTGATTCTGTCATCTATACTAGGTCTTCGAAGAGACTATGTAACCAGCCCAGAAAGTAATATGATTCCAAGAACGAACTACCGAAGAACAAAAGTAATTTTGTTTTTGATTATTTCATGTCCTCCTAGTCATCTGACTGTGTGAAGTTACCCTATTTCTTTGAGTTTTCTGGTTGAGGCCAAAATGTTTTCTGGTTGAGGCCAACCAGAGTCTTGGTTAAACAGTTTTATGTCCTTCAGGGTCATGCCATTGCCCTGAGGTCTTTCCTCTGAGAAGGAGGACTAGACCACAGCTTTTTCAAGCTGTTGTCTCGCCCCTATATCTATTTACACCTGTGGTGTGATGTCCCCCAAGACCTTTGTATAACCTTTTGTTCAGTTGCTCTTGAATTTGCCTCCTATGTTTCCTTCATTTTTAGCCAAATCTCAGTTGTGCTTGTGTATGAAACTAGTTACAATATCAGTGTGTGTACATCTTCCTGTTTTTTCCTCCAACACTTTTTTTTTTCATTTTTTGTTCCAGAGTGAAATGAGTGAAATGCAACAAAGCAGAAGTGGATCAGTGATGGATGATGAAGAAAACCTAGCTGTGTTACGGAGGTGGGTACAGCTTGGCAAACAACTATATTTGAGTTGAACACAATCTACTACTATGTTTGGTTAAGGGTCAGATAAGAATCTGAAGTTTCATGAGCTTCTGGAAATAAATGAGTTGTATTCTGTCATATACAATGGAAGATTTTCCCCCCTTTTTAATCTTCAGGTTTATGTGAATTTTGCTTGTACCATATAGTTTAGCTTCACTTCATTGAGGCTGATGTTCCATTATAAGCACACTAATGTAAAATTATGTTTCAGATGTTTATTCAAGTCTTAAATAAACCAATAATACTTTCATCTTCATAATTCATATTTCTGACATAAGGCTTTTTAAGCTTTTATTTGAATTAATTACTTCTGTCTGCCCCATTATATGTTACAAAATTAGCTTGATACAAATCTAGAATTGTTACAGAAGAGCTTGCAGAGTCAAGTGTCCTACCTCACCTATTCAAAAAAAAAAAGCTATACTATAGCTAAGCTAAGCATTGGCATTTAGTCCATGTGTTCATGAATATGCAAGGAAGCCATTCAAAATCATAAAATATATTGCTTGCTTGATTATTTTGGGGAGAAAATCTAATAAATACAGGCAGGGATACATTCATTTTTTCATATGCCATAAAATACAAGATGATTTGAGTATAAATTGACCAACAATAAAAATCTGTATTTCTTTGCGCACAAAGTTTTGTCCAATTCCAGCTCCTGTAGTATTTCCAGACACAACATAACCCAGATTTAGAATGAGTGGGGCTTAAAAAAAGAATAATAATCCAAAGACTCAGTTTGTGACAGTACTTGCAATATTTGAATTGTGTGCAAATATCATAGTTCCCCCTGGCTTTCCATCTCAGGCCAAAATTTTTACCATAAATATATATTTAAATGCTAGATTACATATAATTTTGATGGAAATTATGTAGCGTTCATAGCTGGCATTTTATTTTATTAGTCTAAGGAAATAAACGAATTCTCCTTGATTTTGTTTGCAGGCATGTAATTAATGAACTTATTGAAACAGAACGAGCATATGTGGATGAGCTTCTATGTGTTCTTGAGGTAAGTATATTACTAGTTATACATCTAATAGGTTCTTATTTGACACTAGAGTATCTTGACACGTACCAGTTTTGCATTAAACAATCTGACCTCTGATGGCATGTGTGGGGTTTTTTTTCTTTCCTCCTCCTCCTCCTCCCTTTTGCTCATTTTTTTTGCATCCAGCTGAGTTGTAGTTATTTTTCATTTCCAAACCCTCATCCCCATTAACTCTCTCAAATTTCCATCAAGATATCAGTTGTCTGCTGAAACCCCAGGTGAAATGTTCATTTAGTTCTTGGGTCTGACCTGATTTTTTCTTCTTTTTTTTTTTTTTTTAATCTCTACATCATCTTTGCAGCATTTGGACCTTCAACTCCTCATCTTTTTTCTTCACTCCCACTCCTTTTTTTTGATTCAAATGGCTGAAAAACTGTGCTACTTGTTTTTAGTACCTTTTGCAAGGTCTAATTTAGTCTGACATTTGGCAATTTTCATTTTCTTTCTATACTTCATGATTGTTAAAACTTAGATTTCATTGCTGATCAGTTCTTTTCTCCTTTTAGAAGAATTTCATTGCTGAACAGTTCTTTCTCCTCTTTCCTAAAATCCTCTTTGAGGTTGTTATTAATCCAGTTACCACTGTAGCTCTTTCTTCTGGATTTTTCCAGATAAAATCTCCAGATAGAGTGTTTACTTTTCATTTAAAGACGTTTTCTTGAAAGAAAATATCTTTTGTGCTCAAGCCTTTGAGCACTTCAGTTGAGTCCTTCATTAATTATTTTCCTTAATTTCTTTAGATGTTGCTCTTTTAAAATTTTAAATCTTAATTACATACCTATTCTTGTTTATCCTTCCATTTAATGAGAACTGAATCAGCTCATAGTTATGCATGATCCAAGAGTATTTTTGTGACCAGCTCAAGTGATATCCTCACTTGTTCAAAAAAAAAAAAAGTGGAGGGGAGGGCGGAGCTTCCATCTTCTCAATTCAGTGAGTGTTTGGAGGAGAAACCTGTTGGCTATCATATCATGGAATATCCAAATGAGTTCATTATTAGTGATATTTGTTCTCTAATCTATTTTAAATTAAATTCTTCCTTTGTCATCAGTATAATGTACCTCTTCAAGAAGGACTTGTATCATTCTAATTAATTGTCCTGAATCCCTGGCCCAAGTCTTTCAGGAAACAGCTGTCTCTTCATCAACAGTGTCAAATGCTATGAAGAGGTCCAGGCAGATGAGGACTGGTCTGCTTTATATCGGATCATCCATCTGTACCACTGAAGTGGTTTCAGTCTTATTTCCCAGACCAAATCCAGCCTGTCCTTTCTTTGAAGTAGAAACTTAAATTTGATTATTTCAATTTTGGTCTTTGTCTACCTTGGGGAGATTGCTTTGAAATGGAGAGGAAGGCTTGATTTGTGAGTAGTTTTGCACTGATTAATACTGAAGGTGCATTTCTTTGTTGGTTGGCTGCACTATTGCCTATTTAAAAGGTAAAAGAGTCCTTGTCTGAATGATGTATTGGCTGTTTCAAGCAGTAGGAGTACTGGTTGTGTTTACAACCCCCCTACATAAGCAAGAAAAGGTGCAGATCAAATTTAGAAGTCTTGAAATTAGGGAACTATCAAATTCATGGCATATGTGGGGTGCATTGTGGCTCCTTTAATGCTGCAGTTTCCCATGCACCCTCCCCCCCCCCACTCTCTCTCTCTCTCTCTCATTGGTGGAGGAGCCCCACTTGCAGCTCGCTTCTCATCAGTGGGGAGGCAAAAACTGTGGTTTTTAAACATGGTGCCTTTATGACTCCCATCACTTATTGGCTGAGGGGCCCCAGATAGCCCAGCTGTTTGTTTCTGACTGGCGGGGAGGCAAAAATGACACCATGTTTAAAACCATGGTTTTAGCTTCCCTGCTGATCAGGAGGAAGTGGCAGGGACTTCTGTGGCCAGGAGGGGAGGGGGGAGCTAGGGGCAAGGTGCACATGGGGGAACATACAAAATTAAAGGAGCCACCATATATTCTACTTCTCCCATGAATTTATGTCCCTACTTTAAATGTAACTCCATTATGGTGTCCAGAACTTATTGAAGAGTGAAGGTATTTGTGACTGCTGTTTTTAAGTGGGCTTCCCAAATATACAAGACCTCTACAACATGGAATGATTAGTTCTTTGTAGTGCTTGGTCCATGGCTCTAATGTGTCTTACAGGCACTCAGGTTTGATGAAGCATTTTATTCCAGAGGAGAGGGATTTGTCAGCTTCAACAGAAGCTTATTGGAAAGGTCTTCTTGGCAATGTAATGCATTATCAACATAGGCTTTGATGCATTCTTTATTTCCTCCTGTCTCTGGCAGCCATTATCTTTCTACTACTAATGCTTGAGTATCTGTTCTCTCTCTTCATCCAGTGCCAGGTGTTATAAAACCAAGGAGACCCGTGCATGTAATGTGTGCATGTGGCAGGGGAACAGAGGCTGTCTGAAGTCGGTGTTAATGATTGAGACTAGCATACAATGATGATGGTCCTCCAGATTCTTTACTCTTTGTCCTGCAGGTGGAGCACTGCTATTAGCAAATGGGCTGTGGAATTTTTTGGAGTCTGCGAATTTCTTGCAAAGGAATTGGGAATGTTAATCTTGTTGCCTTGGTCCTGGAAGGTCTCTGACTACTGCCTAAATGCAGTCTGTCCAAAATAGCAATTTGGAATGTCCTCAATCTTGACATTTAAGACAAAAATCAAGTCCAGGGTGTGAAAGCCATAGGGGAAAGCATGTGAGAACATACGTGTTTAATCTCCTGGGACAAATCTGGGGTACTTTACCACCATTTCCAGGAATGTATGGATAAGCTCCTTTTATGAATCCTCTAGTCTTCAAATGAGCCTGAAATCAGATAATTTTTGCTTTGGTTATGACTACTAAATGAATACATTCAGATGGATATATTTACCTGAGGGATGTCTCTTGGAGTGGGTATTTGCAGCAAGATGAATTCAGAGCTGCCTTACGCCTTGTCCTGTTAGGGTCTGAGAAGCAGGAACTTTCAATAGTTTATCCTTAAAACGACAAATTCTGACGAGTTCTTGGTACACAAAAGCCTTGTTTTTTCTATGTATAATCTATCTGGAAATCACTATGCTGGGGCACTGTCCAGTGTTGCCAGGACTGGAGACAAGTGATAGTGATCTAAACCCCTTATGTAAATTCTCCCTTCCTAATTTATGCCATGTTCACTGGCCAGAGAATCTGTCCCAGTATGCCTAATTGGGAATGTCTGAATCTGATGCACTTAAACTATACTGTATGTGCTACATGCTGAAAATGGGCTCTTCAGCATGACTTTTATTGCCTGCAGTAGTATATAGCTGTAGGTTAGTGTTTAGAGTCAAATTGGTACTATACCTTACCTTTCAGAGTATAACCTGCAATTTTAGCTTTGAAGCTAAGAGCTTAAATGTACAAACATTTTTAAATCACAAATTCTCTGAACTGAATAAGGCAGGAGTTAAATTAACATTAGCCTGGGTATTGTGATTCTATAAACTGCTGCTTGTTTATTTTTCTACAGCATTCAGTATTTTTTCAAATTTTCTCTTTAAATGGGTATAGGTTTCACTTAAGTGGTAGTAAAAAGAGGTGCTTTTAAGGTTCACTATTTTATCATTTATTTTGAAATCTTGCTTTGCTGTTTATAAGCAGCTAACAGGTTGACTTTTTAGTAAGGGACAGGTGTTGGAACTAAATTAAGCTACTTAATCTTCCTTTTTCTTGTGTCATAGGGGTATGCTGCTGAGATGGACAACCCCTTAATGATGCATCTTATGTCACCAGGACTCCAAAATAAGAAGGATATTTTGTTTGGGAACATGGAGGAAATTTATCACTTTCACAACAGGTTAGGAAGTCATGTTCAATTAAAAAAAAAAAAAAAAAAGAGCAGTGTGCTGGTGGGCAAGGCTGAATGTTTTAACTGCTTATGAAAAACTTTAATACCATGGACAGACTTGCATTTGGATCACTCTGAATCCCAGTGTGTTCCAATTTGGGCTCCATGTGTAACCCCACCCTCTCCCATGCAGCACTTCAAAATGTCTGCGAAGACATACAGGCTAGGGGCAGAAGTTGCACAGAACCAGAAGTCCAGCACATGTAAACCAGTTTCAAAATGACTGAAACTAGTTTGAGATGAACCTAGTTGAATATGGTATCAGACTTACCTAATTTAGGTCAAACTGGTTTATGGAACTTGTGTCCCAGATCCCTTCCTGGCTCAAGTTAAATCACAGTCCCCCAGCATCACAAGATGCTTTGCAGCCCTGGGCTGGGCTGCGCAGTCTGCTCAAGCAGAGAAGGGTTGGCCCCACCTTTCTGCTCTCTAGCCAGAGCAGTGAGGGCTAGCTGACAAGGGGAGGGGGGTGGAAAACCCAGCTGGAGACACAGCCCATCCATCTGGTGAAGGGGAGAGCAGCTCCTGCCAGAATTTTTCCTGCTGGAGTGGAGGGCACAGGGAACAGCAGGCTCAGGCAGAGGGGGATTAAACCCCCCCACCTCCCCTCTCCCACCAGCACGGGACCCCAGCTGGGGTCTGCCTAGCTTTTCTCCCCTGCTTGTGGCTCAAAACAGCCTGGGCCCCCCAGAACCACCCTCCCAGCCAGGGGGCAATCCTGCTGCACCTTCCCATCCACTGGGGCACGGGTTTCACTTGGAGTAGCCAAGAAGCAAAGGCCAGATCAGGCAGCGGGAGTGAGGGGAGCAAAACTGGCCCCAAACCCAAGTGGGAACATGCACAGAGGGATTGCAGTGTTAGCAGCTCCATCCTGGATGTGTGCCCTGCTGTGCAGAGGGACCCAGGGGAAAAGGGTCTCATCCCTGCCTTGCTTGGTGATGGTCATTTCAGTCTGATACCAATGGAACTCGAGCCACCAGAGCAGCTGGTTGCAGAGGAAGACCTGGACATAAAGCCCCATGACAGAGCCAGCCACACTGAGGGTGCCGGGCCTGTAGAGGCTGGCCACTGGGTAGGTGCCACCTGTGCTGGCCCATGCCACAAAACTGGCTGGTTGCTAGGCAGGCAGCAGCAGGGAAGCCACCTGGGGGCAGAATGGAGCTGCAGGGTGCCTGGTACGTGGGGCCATGGTGTGATGCCACCACCACCAGGTAGGGGAAGAGCGAGCAGGGTGTGCCTAGCTCAGCACTTTGGGGTATGGCAGGTAGTAGCTCTCAGGGCTGAAGCCATGCAGCAAGTACCATGCAGAGCAGAGCCCAGAGGGATTGTGGCAGCTGCAGCTCCATCCTGGATGTGAGCTCTGCCAAGCAGAGGGACCCAGGCTGCTGGAGGGGGGGCAGGAGGTAGGAAGGGGGCTTGAGTGAGTCTGCGCTAGCCTGGGGCAGAGCACGGCTGAGCCAAGTGTGCAGCTGGGCAGTGCCCGGGTTGACCCCTAGCCCCCACAGTGGCTCCTATGGCATGGGCTCACCCCAGCAGCACCTGGACAAGAGCACCAAGAAGCCAGGTGGCTCAATCTTGGAGGTTGAGCCAGACCAAGCACCAAGCTCCTTTTGTAGGCTCTAAGGCAGATGGGCACAAGGGCTTCCTGGGCAGTGAGGAGGAGCTGGCCATGCCTGCTGCCACTGCGCAGTACTTGCTGGATGGCCTCATCTTCAGGCGCTACTATCTACCATCCCCTGGGCCACTGGGTGCTGAGCTGGGCATACCCCACTCACTCTTCCCCTACTCGGCCAACACTGGTACAACATGGCCCTGTGTACCAGGTGCTCAGCGCATGGCACTATCCGTATGGCTCTCTGCTGTACCCAAGTGGCTTCCCTGCTGCCACCACCATCTGTCCACCTCCCAACTGGCCGCAGTTTGGCAGTGTAGGTGGTGCCTACCAGTGCAGTCATGGCAGACCCCCTGGTAGCCAGTGCCTGCAGCAGGCTGAGTGCCCTTGTCATGGCTGGCTCAGCCATGGGGCTCCGTGCCCAGATCTTCCTCTGTAACTGACCACTCTGGCTCAAGTTCCACCAGCACCAGACCAAGATGATCAGCACGAAGCAGGGCAGGTAGGATCCCCTTCTCTGCCCCCCAGCCTTGGGTCCCTGTACTCAATGGGGCTCACATCCAGGATGGAGCTGCCACCACTGCCGCGATCTCTCGGTGCTCTACTCTGTGCATGTCCCCACCTGGGCTTGAGGCCAGTTTTGCTCCCCTCCCTCCCCCTGATTTGGCCTTTGTTTCTAGGCTGCCCCAAATGAAACCCCTGCCCCAGTGTCTGGGAAGGCACAGTGGGATCACCCCCTGGCTGGGAGGGGGGCTCTGGGGGGCCCAGATTGTGCTGAGCCACAAGCAGGGAGTAAAAGCTGGGTAGACCCTGGCTGGGGTCCCATGAAAGTGGGAAAAGGGAGGCAGGGGTGTTTAATCCCAGTCTCTCCCCACCTTATAAACCTGAGGCACTGCCTGGGCTGCCAGCTGGCCATGCCCCCCACCGCTTGGGGACAAGCCTGGCAAGGGCTGCTTCCCCCTCCAGGCATACCCTGGCTGGAGTTCCTGCAGGCCAGGGTGGGGGTTATAACCCCTCCCCAATCATATTCAGCCTGCTGGGACCTGGCTGCACTTCCCCTTCCAGCCACTGCCAAAGGGAAGGGAGGGCTCACTCTAGTGCCCACCAGCTTCTAGCCTACCACTGGAGGCATGTGGCTTATTTCCAGAATCAAAAGTGACTGTTTATTCACTTGCTTGTAAGTTCAATCTACACAGTTTAGACTAACCTGCAAAGATTGAATCAATTCAGGCTTGGGGTTTTTGAATGTCTGTACTTAGCCACAGAGGCACTGGCAAGAATCCCTGCATGCCTCTCGGTTGCCAGTGTCCAGAGGTTGTCAGGGACAGCCAAGTGCACAGGACATCCCTTATTGACTGTCCAGCCCCAAAAGTGGAGCTACTATAATGCCTTACTAATAGGAAAGAAGAAAAGAGCAAGATTTTTCTTTAAAGGAAGTTAGATATCTCCCTACATTTTAAAATCTTTCCCTAACTTCAAATGGGAAGGAAAACCAGAATTTGTATCAACTGCTATAACCATCTTATCCCACCTTTTAGTATTCTTATATGTCATATTCTGTGTCAGAGCCTGCTGATTTTTTTTTACTATACTCAGGTAAATTATCCTCTCCCAGAAGTTTGAATTAGTGCCAACTGTGTGGCAGATGCTTCTAGCCAGATTTGGAGCTTAAAAGTGTAAACTTTAAAAGGAAAAATAGAAGTATAATTTCAAAATATTACGCACAATAAGCAGTTTTATTCATTGTTTGGATTTAACTAGACAGCAGGATTTGGCTCAAAACTTTTAAAGGACCATTATCAATTTTTAAGTCACTCACTTTTAAAAATTAAAAATTATTTTGAATGTAATGCCCTTGAGCCCACCTTGCATCTTATGTAGTTTTACAAATCCTTTTAAAAATACATTTCTTTAAACATTTTTTCTTTTTGGACAAATGATCCACACAAACAACAAAAGAATAGGCCTGCATTGGCCATATAGTGCAAATGGCTTCATACAAAATATTGCCCAATGTACAAAATGTAGATAAACCTAAAGATGTATTATTTTTCCTAATTTCTTTGAGATTTTGTAATAGTGATACATCCACCAGAAAAATGCATTTTAAGTTGATGCAAATGGCTTAGCAAAAATATGTTGCTTTTTACATAACAAATATGCATATTTTATATTTACATTTTTATAAAGTGTATTGTTTCCTAAAGTCTAGAAAATGAATGCAAAGTACATGAACACAAAATGTAACTATTTTCATGTAGGCTATCTTATCATATGGTATCCTAAAATCTTTTGTAGAATATTTGTGAGAGAACTGGAAAATTACATCGAATACCCTGAGCTGGTTGGAAGATGTTTTCTGGAAAGGGTATGTATCACAAATATATTGTAACAGAATGTGTTTTGTTAAGTGTCCATAGTGTTTTACTCTGTAATGGCAGCTGCTTGAACTAGGTGGATTTACAGCTAGCACTCTCATTACAAAACTGGGACATTTTTACACAACAGTTGTCTGCAGTTTCCTGTCCTTTAGTTAGAGTACCGAAGGAATCCAAACAGAAGACATTTTAATTAACTTATCTGCAAATGTCTGAAAAAAATAATTTGCTTGCTGAATTACCTTTGTCTTATCTGTATGCTGAAAAAGAAAGTGTTTTACTAATGTCTCCATTACAATCACTGATGGTATGTACAAGCATTACATTTAAATCAAAATGCCCAGTCATGCAGTTGTTCACAGAGCTCAAATTGCTTTAAAAAAAAAAAAAAAAA
>NW_017729032.1:141433039-141438101 GCF_001723915.1 Gavialis gangeticus
CCCCCGAGCGCCGCAAGGAGTGACCAGGAACAATGGTCACAAGCTGGCGGAGGGAAGGTTTAAGTTGGACATCAGGAGGCGCTACTTCACGGTCAGGGCGGCTAGAGTCTGGAACCAGCTTCCAAGTGAGGTGGTGCAGGCTCCTACCCTGGGGGTTTTTAAGAGGAGGTTGGATGACCACCTTACTGGGGTCATTTGACCCCAGTGCTCTTCCTGCCGTGGCAGGGGGTCGGACTAGATGATCTGCTCAGGTCCCTTCCGACCCTTGAAACTATGAAACTTAAGATCAATAAAAGGTTAACTCGATCTAGCAAATGCCTGTAGACAGCAGAGTGTTCACAGCATAGCCCTGGAGCTGGGAGAGCCCAGGCATGGGGCTGTGCTGTTTCTGTGCCCTCTCCCTGCTGCAATTCTGACCTGGCTATTTTTAGTCCCCAACTATTGCCACTGAACCCAGAATCCCCCACCTCTTCACCTTAGACCAGCCAGCCCTTCCTCCAACTCCAGGTTACTTACCCTGGGCTGCTTGTGCTGCTTCCAGCAGCAGCCAACACCTGCAAGTGATGCTTCAAATTGAGGTTTCGGTGGCTTCATGTTAGCTGCCTAAACCAATGCAGCAAATGCTTGTATGTACCCATAGATATGTCCTCAGTCGCATCAAGCCAATATGTTTGGGTGACTTCAGTCATGTTTTGTAAACTTTTTTTTAAAAATGCTTTAATTTAAGGTGCTAATCTCAACATAATCTTGTCAAAACCTCCAGTCATTGTAATAAACTAATACTTTTATTGAAACTATTTAAATTGCCATTCACTGTTTGAATGGATAAACATGGGTTGTTAGATAAAATCAAAAGCAATTCATTGTGGCCCTTTTATGTCACTTGTCATTCCTGAATGTCATGGAATTCAGCATTAATTACTACCGACAGGCACAAGTCTATTGTTGTTAGAATGCCTCTACCTAGGCCAAGATTAAAATTAATCCATTGTCTTCTCTCACCATTTATACTTTATCAGGTATATCAAGTTTTTGAATACTTTATTTAATGTAAATGAGGACAAATATCCCCTTTTAAAAATGTAAGCAAAATACTGCAATTGAGAAGTCAAAACAAAATGACGAGTTAGCTGCTCTATTTACTGAACTTGCACTGAAGACTTGAAATGCTCAGTAAAGTGTCATCTATAAACATTTTCAAGGCTGTAGAGCAATTAAAACTGAAATTATTGCAATTATAAATGTGAAATGAAGCAGATGCTCCCATATGAGTGGATTGGCCCCCATAAGTATTAATTAATTCTTTAAAAAATAATGCCCAGCCTTTATAATATACAATAATATACAAGTAATGCTTGTATAAAAGCTGACTTATTCCCAATATTAAAGCTTATTTTTTGTGTTGCTTGCAGGAAGGAAACTGAGCTATGTCAACAGGGAAAATGGGAAGGGTGGCCCAGGAAGGCAAAATTGTAGTCAAGGTGTAGAACTGGCAACTACTGCACAAATAATTGTAAACTTTATTTTGCATAAGATGTTTGAGGATGCCCCATTATGTTCACAACCCATGTTTTGTGACCTATGATGAATCTCTAGCGTGTATATGTGTGATGTTTTTATTTAGCAGGTGAAATTTGCCACCATGAACACCAGCATAAAACTTGGGCAGCATTTGATTTTAGTCCTTAGGCTGTAAGAGGCTAGTAAAATTTTGTCATGGACAAGTCACCAATAGCTTTTAGACCTGAACAGAGCTGCAGGCATTAGCATCTGCCACCAAAAGAGCATCCAGCTATTTTATTATATTTTCAGTTTTATGATTTGTGATGGACTATTATGCTGTATAGACTGTTTTCCATTTTACTGATTAGAAGACTTGTAAATGTGAAATAGACATGTTTATAAGATGTTTTACTTTTGCATTGAAGCAAGAATTATGGAGGGGGGGCAGTTATTCTGTAAATACTACATTGCAATGTTCAAATAAACAAGAATATCCATTAAGTGTTTAGAAGGGATATAGGTCAGCTTCCGAGTATGAAGTACCCATCCTCTGATCTTTGTGTGAGAGAAGATATTTTATACCCATAAGCTTGTCTGTACCATTCCTAACTATACAGTTGGTTCAATCAAAGATATCTCGCATACATCCTTGCCTCTTGCTTTTTTCCTGGACCATCAAGCCAACATCACCCCAACCCTACTATTACAATGACAACATTTTTGAACAATCAAACTTTGACAGTTAAGACTTCAGAAAATCTTCATCTGATTTTCTTATATTTTTATATGCAGGCCTTAAAAATGTGTCAGATTTTAACTAATATTTCACTCACTTGAATTAACAAGCCTTTTTTCTCACCAAATTCAGATGGAAGATTTCCAGATTTATGAAAAATATTGTCAAAACAAGCCCCGATCTGAAAGTTTGTGGAGGCAGTTTTCAGACTCAGTATTTTTTCAGGTATGCTTGTTTTACAAAAATAAATATTTTAAGGAAATAAACGGACATATTTTTGTGAGCTTCGTAGATGAAAGGTTTCTAATTATTAATTGCATTCTACTTTCATCATAGGAATGTCAAAGGAAACTTGATCACAAGCTGAGTTTGGATTCATACTTACTGAAGCCTGTTCAAAGAATAACCAAATATCAGTTACTTCTAAAGGTATGGGTTGCAGAATGGGGTGTTGGTTGTAGCCGTGTTGGTTTAAGGATGTAGGCAAACAAGGTTCTTTGGGTAAATCTGATATCTTTTATTAAACCAACTAAAATAGTTGGAAAACATCGTCTTTGCAAGCTTTCGGGTATAAACACCCTTCTTCAGGCAGAGGGAGCGTTCCCTCTGCCTAAAGAAGGGTGTTTGTACCCGAAAGCTTGCAAAGAAGAATTTTTCCAACTATTTTAGTTGGTTTAATAAAAGATATCAGATTTACCCAAAGAACCTTGTCTGTCTGGGTTGCAGAATGATATTAATGTGTGCTTATTGATGCAGTTCTTTTAAAAACAAAAAACAAAAATTATATTGCATTTTAAATTGTAAATCACATGTCCTATGCTACCTGAATTTAGCCCCTAAAATGCCAAAAGTAAGGATACATACAGACTTCCGACTCCAGAGAGAGCTTATCTTGCCAGCATCTTTTCAGTTCTCTTGTCTCCTTACTTCTAAAAGCTACAAATAAACTGATGTTGCTATATATAATACCTGTTTAACAATTCTTTTGCCTTTATGCTTTTTCTGTGTAGAGTGAGAGAAGAGGACTAGGAAAACAGAACTGCCAGGAAAACTTCCTGGGAAGGAGTACCAGATGTTAGTACTGTGTGTTAGCTGACAATCATAATGATTTCAGGCACCCGCAAGCATGAATGTAGTTAGCAAATGTCACTGTAGGTAATCAAGCCAATGCTACTTTAGCTCTGCAAGACGGGCGAGGGCTCCAGGAACTATTTTGCCTGAATGAAATGCTTTTTAGCTAACTGCACTGTGTGTGTTTAGAAAGATGCATGATTTTTTTTTTAAGCTACAATATACGTGCAAAAGATTTAATAGATCTGATTAATAGGTCACCTCTTGGTCTTGCCTCTTGTATAGTTTCTGGACAATCATGGCTGCTACAACACTAACACTATCAAAGATTAAAAAAAAAAAAAAGCCTGGAAGTACAGTACTAGTAAAAATAGCCAGAGAGCATTGAATAAATAGCTGAATATATTACCCCACATTAGCAGATATTCAAACTGTATTTTCCTTGCATATAACTTATTTGTTCTGAGAACTGCTTGACACACAGAAATTGAGTTTCAGAATTAATTTTTTAAAATATATAGTTCAAGTATTTAAAAGTTGCTGTGAATCAAATATACCTGTGACGCACAGCATTAACATTAATGGAGCTACAGCAATTGAATGAATGAATAGAATTGAATGAATATTCCCATTACGTTAAAATAATGAAAAGAGAAAACAACATCGAGTGGTTTTGTATCTCTAAATGTCCTTTAGTTTCTGCAATCCAATCTGCATGGGTGAGTGCCAGTTTCCATAGGACCTCCTTCTGAAGTCAATGGGACGTCATGTGAGTTCAGAAGTATGCTGGTACAGATCAGATTGCACACTCAGGGCCATCCAATTGAGAAAATAATCTTAATTTAGAATATAAACTTGTGAGGAAGGAATGTAGTCTTGCATATTTGGATGGTACTCTGTACAATAGGTACCTTTCTCTCCATCTCTGGGGCCTTAATGTTTCTGTAATTCAAACAATGAAAAGTAACATAAAAAGGAAGCAAAAAGAAAAAACTGCAAAAATTCATATAACTTTTTTTTCACTGTTGTGATAATATATATCTGGACGTATTTAAATCAGCTGGTCCAGACTATCTCCACCCCAGAGTGCTGAGGGAATTACTTGAGGTCATTGCGGGACCCCTGGCACGGCTTTATGAGCACTCGTGATGCTCTGGTGTGGTGCCAGAGGACTGGAAGAGGGCCAACATGGTTCCAATTTTCAAAAAAGGGAGGAAGGAGGACCCAGGAAACTATAGGCCAGTCAGTTTTACCTCAATCCTGGGTAAGCTTTTTGAGAGAATTATCCTGGCACATGTCCACGAGGGGCCAGCGGGGGAGGTTATGCTTAGGGGCAACCAACACGTTTTCATTACAGGCAGGTCCTGTCAGACCAACCTGGTGGCCTTCTATGATCAGGTGACAAAATCCTTAGATGCAGGGGTAGCAGTGGACATAGTCTTTCTGAACTTTCGGAAGGCCTTCGACACCGTCTCTCACCCCATTCTCATTAAAAAACTGGGGGACTGTGGCATCGACACCTATACAGTCAAATGGGTCACTAACTGGCTGGAGGGCCGCACCCAGAGAGTGGTGGTGGATGGGTCTTATTCAACCTGGAGGGATGTGGGCAGTGGGGTCCCCCAGGGCTCTGTCCTTGGGCCTGCACTGTTCAACATCCTCATCCGCGACTTGGACAAGTGGGTAAAAAGCACCCTGTTCATATTTGCTGATGACACTAAGATGTGGGGAGAAGTGGGCATGCTAGAAGGG
>NW_017729032.1:141443101-141443864 GCF_001723915.1 Gavialis gangeticus
GATCTGGAACCAACTTCCAAGCGAAGTGGTGCTGGCTCCTACCCTGGGGGTCTTTAAGAGGAGGCTGGATGAACACCTTGCTGGGGTCATTTGACCCCAGTACTCTTTCCTGCCATGGCAGGGTTTCGGACTTGATGATCTGCTCAGGTCCCTTCCGACCCTACCAAGTATGAAACTGTGGAACTATATTAGCAGGATTAGACCTATAAGTAGAGCCTGGTTGAAATCACAGGCCCAGCTTAATAATATTGTGACCTGATTATGGTGGGGTCAGTCATTTTCATGCCCAGATTGTGGCGCCCCCTCAACCTCCTGGTTGGCTGAGGGGGCAGGTTTAGAGCCAAGTTTAATTGCAGCAGCAGAGGCTTTTCCCTGGGCTTGGAAGCTGATGGCTCCCTCTGGCAGAAGGCTCTGGCATTGGGTAGGGAAGGGGCTGTTTGCTCCTCCAGGTGAGAAAACTGGGCCATGGGGTGGGGTTGGGGGTGCCTGGTGGCTGCCTTGGCAGACACCCCGGCATCAGGTAGGGGAGGGCCATCTGCCAGGGGAGCCCCCAGGTGTACCCAACCCCTCCACACCCCACATTTTCCACCCAGAGGAGCAAAACACCCTTCCCCCTGTACCTTTTGTGATCCTCTTTCTACACTGCCCCCCACAACCGAGCTTTTGGGCTGCTAGGCTTTTGCTGCTGGATGGGGAATGCTTTCCCTAGCCTTCAGCAGCCACCTTGTTGCAAAAAAATGCCACAATATGGCCAGTTGCTGGG
>NW_017729032.1:141448864-141454392 GCF_001723915.1 Gavialis gangeticus
GCAGCCACCTTGTTGCAAAAAAATGCCACAATATGGCCAGCTGCTGGGGAACTTGCTGCAACAACCCAGCAAGTGGCCATATCATGGCATTTCATTGCAAATTACGTTTTTCATGAAAATCACTTTGATTTCATAATTTTCACCCAAAAAATGAAATGGCAACTTAAACCAGGCCCTAGTTATAAACTTAATTTCCTGGTGCTTATACGCTTTAACTTAGTAATGTTTATACTGTACGTTCTTTATGGGTGTGGATTGAAGCCAGTCATTAGAACAAGAGGAGTAGGACTTGAAGTCCTCCAAAGGTATAGCTCTGTAAGTGAGTTACTGTTAGGTAGGGTTTGAGTTTACAGCACATCATTCTCTATTTTGTAGTAACTGCCAATAAGCTTGATCTTACCCCCAAGGAAAATGCCAAGGTAGTTTTACCCCCAGAGCGAAAGTAGGTCAAGCTCCCTTGTATTTACTTCAGGGTGAGAGCTTGCACATGGGCAGATACTGTAGAGTAGCTAATATGCCATAAATTCATATTCTAGTTTACCTTGGGGAAACTTGCCCAGGGAACCATACCCCAAGTCCCTACTGTATACTTAATCTGTCATTCCATATGGCTTTTTAGAAATGTTTTTCCCTCTAGCCTCTTTTTTCCTCTGGTCTTTTCAAAACTGTAAGATGGCATTTGTAACTAAAAGCTTTCCATGTGACCAGACAGATTTTGCTGTTTACAAAACTGAGCATCTCATTATGTGTTTACCGCAGGAAATGCTGAAATACAGTAAAAACTGTGAAGGTGCTGAAGATCTGCAGGAGGCATTAACCTCCATACTAGGTATTCTCAAAGCAGTCAATGACTCCATGCACCAGATTGCCATTACTGGCTATGATGTAAGCAGTAGGGTTTTTATTATTTCTAATGTTTTGTTATTTAATATTTACAGTTTTTTTTAAAGGGGGGGTGGGATGGGATATAATGATTTGAATGGCATTTTACAACATTTTCCTTTTAACATACTTGAACTGTGTGCCCTAGTAAGATTAAAGGGAAAACTCATGTCTTGTATATTTTTCACAAAGCCATACCACTGGTAAAGTTGCACAGTAAGCCAGCATCTCCTTTATTACACAATTTAAACCACAAACAGGAAAATAAGAATTTTTAAAAGCAATGCTCCACTGAGTCTATTGCAATACCCTGTATGTTTTTATTGTAGCTGAACCTTTGAAATAGAGGTTTAGATGAAAAGTGTGGTGTTTTTTGGATAATCTCAAGAGTCTGCGTTGTTTTCTCATCTAATTCTCTTCAATGTTTGTTGTCATACTTGGGTATGACATATTACATGTGTTTTTGTTAATGTGAAAGTACGTACAATTTGGCAGTTTGTTTTTATTGAAAAGGATTAATTTAAAGTTTTAGATAAGAAGCAATGCTGCTGTCCCAGACTGATTCTGTCTTATTACTATTACTTTGGACCAGGGGTAGGCAACCCCTGGCATGGGTTCCAGAGCATGGCACCCAAAGGCATTTTGCTTGGCATGTGCATCTCAGAGCAGACAGCAGGGAAGGGACCTGTGATGCCACAACAAGAATTGAGCCTCTCATGGCTTCCCTGCCATCAGCCCCTGGCACACCACCATCTTACAAATTGAGATTGCAGGTGTTTTTGGCACTCTGCCCAAAAATGTTGCCAACCCTTGCTTTGGACCATCTTACATACTGTAGCTTTGTGTAAAATCTTGTCAGCTGCACAATTTAATGAAGCAAATAAATTGTGTATAAGGGTACATTTTCAACTTGATTTTTTTCATTAACTATTTTTTTGACTACCATTTTAAATAGAAATTCTTGGTTAAAGATATTTATACTGGGGGTTTCTGTTTCCCAGGAGAATTACTCCAACTATTTCTGGGCACTCCTTCCCTTTTCTGCTCTGTCTATACAACTACCTGCTTCTTAATTGCCACTCTGGTTCCTTATTAACACCATAGGACAGCAGGTGTGTGAGTGGCTCCATGGGCAATGCAGCAGGTATGCTCTATAAGTAACCATTAATAAAAAAATTTTTTAAAAAGTGACCCCCCCAGTGCTACACAGTCAAATCCACCAATGTGAAAGGTTGCTTGGAAAAACAGCACTTCTTGAAAAGGCAAAGCTTTGCATTAGAATTGTAGTGTTCAGGTTGTTTGTGTCTCTTTAGAGTCTAAATCACTACCCTTTATTGGTTTTTTGTTTCAGGGAAACCTCAATGAACTGGGTAAGCTGTTAATGCAGGGATCTTTCAGCGTATGGACCGATCACAAAAAGGGCCACTCAAAGGTGAAGGATTTGGCACGATTCAAGCCAATGCAACGACACCTGTTCCTCCATGAGAAGGCAGTGTTGTTCTGCAAAAAGCGAGAAGAAAATGGAGAGGGATATGAAAAGGCACCTTCCTACAGTTATAAACATTCCTTGAATGTAAGCTATATTTAACAAACCAAATAAAACAGTACTAACATTAAGCCATCAATAATACAGGAAATTACTTTCACCCACTGATGATAGGTTATGACTATAACGTCCCTTGCGGTCTCATATGGCCCATATATATTACTAGCAAATTGCCTGTCAAGAATGACAGGGAATAGGGAGGGGATGGAGTGCTGTGCACCACCACCGTGCACCGCTGCCACATCCCAGGAATGGGGGGAAGCTTGCCCACACTGCCGCCGCTTCGCATCCAGCCAAGTGCCCACCCCCCACCCCCTCGCTCCACATCTGGCCCCTTCAATTCAAGGGAATTGAAAACAAAACAGAGGACATAATCATGCTATTGCACAAATCCATGGTGCACCCGCATCTTGAATTCTGTATGCATTTCTGGTCCCCACATCTCAAAAAGGATGCAATGGAACTAGAAATGGTACAGAGAAGAGCAACTAAAATGATCTGGGGCATGGAGCCAGTTGCAATACCAGGAGATACCGAAAAAGCCCTAGGACCCTTCTGTTTGGAAAGGAGAAGTTTTAGGGGGGGAATACAATAAAGGTTTATAAAATCATGAAAGGTATGAACCAAGTGGATAGGAAATAGTTGTTCACTAAGTCCCTGAATACTAAAACTAGGGGAAACCCATTCTAATTACTAGGTGACAGGTTAAAAATTAACAAGAGAAAGTACTTTTTTATGCAATGCACACTTAACTTGTGGAATTCATCGCCACAGGAAGTGGTAGAGGCAGATGGCACAGCCAGGTTCAAAAAACGGACTGGATAAATTTATGAGCGATAGATCTATTAATGGCTATTGAATAAAATGATTGGAGATGTTCCTTCTGGCATCTCTAAACCAAAAAATGGTGAATGCCTAGGAGAATATTGAATAGGGAATAGGTTAGTCTAGATGGATCTGATTCAATGCACTCCCTCAATAGTATCCATCCCTACACAGTTGGGGACGGGATACTGGAGCATTGGTCTCACCCAGCGTGGTACTTATGTTAATTTGACCTAATCTTCAGCTCCCACTGTTTCCTTAATATGTTAACTTCAGTTCATTCAATTTTTCAGATGACAGCTGTTGGCATAACAGAGAATGTTAAAGGTGATGCAAAGAAATTTGAAATCTGGTATAATGCCAGGGAAGAAGTTTACATCATACAGGTAATGGTGCTTTACTATATCTTTAGAATAAAGTAACTGAATTTCAGATTTATTCTATGTAATGCTAAATCTGAATTCTTTACACAGTTCTCTTACAGGGTTTGTCCATGCTGCATATGGCAGCGTAGTGTAGATACCTGAGACATAGGGTAAATTAATCTGCCCTGAGCTCCAGGTTGCCACAGCTAGACTGCTGCTGATACCTGAGCTAGCTCATTTGAGTATTTCTGTAGACTGCAGTGCAGTGTAGTATAGCAATGCCCCTTATGTGTTGAAGTGATGGTATTCTTGACGTTGTTATAAAACCAAGCAATCTTTGACATGCAAAAATCACTGAACATAGTCTAAAAAGGATTAGCAGTTGTTGGACTCTGCCTCAGGTATGAGACAGTAATGCTTTTCATATGGGAGGTCAGAATCTAAGAGTGGCCAGAATCTATATGCAGCACCAGGAGAGCCAAACTGAACACACACAAAAAAAATCTGGTAAAGTGTGTTCCCTGTTTGAACAGAGAGGTTTCCTTCCATAAGGGTCTCAGACCCTCAGAACTGTGCAAACTGTTACTCAGTTGAAGTCCATAGAGCTATGAAAACTTACCCACTGAGTGTAGTAAGTCACTCAGCTGAAAGCTTTTTTCTTTCCTAAAATACATTTCCTATATTAGAGGAGTAGAGAATCTTCCTCTGATAAGATATCAAGAGTAAAATCATAGCTTTTTCTACTTGATTAAAGCATTTTGAGATGCAGTATTATGAAACCTATTACGCAGTGGAGACTTTCTAATCCATGGTTGCAACCCAGTAGTTTTGTGACCTGTCACCAGTGATGTTGACTGAAAAATGGAGTAAACCTTGTGCAAGAACCGATAGGTATTAGGGCTGTGCGAAGCTTCGAGTGCTGATTTGATTTGGAGGCGATCCCAGCCCGATTCAGTGGCCGAATCTCTGAATCCGAATCAAATCAGGGGACCAATAAAAAGGTCTGAATCGATTCTGAAGCTCTCCGAATCTTCGGAAAAGACTCAGTGAGCTTTGGTGATTTTGGGCAGTCCCTGCCTGCTGCAGTAGAGAGCTGGAGCTGGACTTGGAGCCGGTAAGTGGTGGGGGGGAGGGGAGAACCATGGCAAACCTTTGCCAGACCCATATCCTGCCTGCTCCCCCAGCCCCCCCCATGCTTGCCCCACTTGCCCCAGCTACTGGTGCTTTAAAAATAAGCCCCCACTCACCAGGTGCTGCTGGATGGGGGCGTGACCCCTGCTGCCCCCCCCACTGCCCCATGCTGCATCAGTGGCTATGTACAATCACCCCCAACTCCCCCACGGCTACCCCGCCCACCCCAGCTCTGGCCCTTTAAGGGAAAAAAATGAACAAAAAAACCCCTAGACTCACCGGCTCCTGCAGCGGCCTCAGAGCTTGTGGGGGGGGGCTCATGGAAGAGACCCCTGTGGCATGGGGCAGCAGGGATCACCCCTTGCTGGGCAGGAACTGGTGAGTGCAGGGTTCTTTGTTTTTTTTTCCTTAAAGGGCTGGAGCTGGGGTGGGCAAGGAAGCCATGGGGGGGGGCTGGGACAGTGGTGGGGAGTCAGGGGGGCTCATGCAGAGCCCTGCATGCAGCATGGAGCAGCAGGGGGTAGCAAGGATCACCCCCTGCCCAGCAGCACCTGGTGAGTCGGGGCTTTTTTTTTTCAAAGTGCTGGGAGCTGGGACAGGCAGGGCAGCCATTGCGGGGCTGGGAGAGTGGGCGATGAATGGGCCTGGATGATTTGGAAATTCAGCAGCAGCCAATTCTCCAAATCAGATTTGGCTGAATCAATTCGGGACAGTGATTCAAATCACCGAATTGAATTGCTGGCCCCTGAATCAGCCGAATCTGAAGCGAATACTAGCCG
>NW_017729032.1:141459392-141462027 GCF_001723915.1 Gavialis gangeticus
TGTTACTCAGTTGAAGTCCATAGAGCTATGAAAACTTACCCACTGAGTGTAGTAAGTCACTCAGCTGAAAGCTTTTTTCTTTCCTAAAATACATTTCCTATATTAGAGGAGTAGAGAATCTTCCTCTGATAAGATATCAAGAGTAAAATCATAGCTTTTTCTACTTGATTAAAGCATTTTGAGATGCAGTATTATGAAACCTATTACGCAGTGGAGACTTTCTAATCCATGGTTGCAACCCAGTAGTTTTGTGACCTGTCACCAGTGATGTTGACTGAAAAATGGAGTAAACCTTGTGCAAGAACCGATAGGTATTAGGGCTGTGCGAAGCTTCGAGTGCTGATTTGATTTGGAGGAGATCCCAGCCCGATTCAGTGGCCGAATCTCTGAATCCGAATCAAATCAGGGGACCAATAAAAAGGTCTGAATCGATTCTGAAGCTCTCCGAATCTTCGGAAAAGACTCAGTGAGCTTTGGTGATTTTGGGCAGTCCCTGCCTGCTGCAGTAGAGAGCTGGAGCTGGACTTGGAGCCGGTAAGTGGTGGGGGGGAGGGGAGAACCATGGCAAACCTTTGCCAGACCCATATCCTGCCTGCTCCCCCAGCCCCCCCCATGCTTGCCCCACTTGCCCCAGCTACTGGTGCTTTAAAAATAAGCCCCCACTCACCAGGTGCTGCTGGATGGGGGCGTGACCCCTGCTGCCCCCCCCACTGCCCCATGCTGCATCAGTGGCTATGTACAATCACCCCCAACTCCCCCACGGCTACCCCGCCCACCCCAGCTCTGGCCCTTTAAGGGAAAAAAATGAACAAAAAAACCCCTAGACTCACCGGCTCCTGCAGCGGCCTCAGAGCTTGTGGGGGGGGGCTCATGGAAGAGACCCCTGTGGCATGGGGCAGCAGGGATCACCCCTTGCTGGGCAGGAACTGGTGAGTGCAGGGTTCTTTGTTTTTTTTTCCTTAAAGGGCTGGAGCTGGGGTGGGCAAGGAAGCCATGGGGGGGGGCTGGGACAGTGGTGGGGAGTCAGGGGGGCTCATGCAGAGCCCTGCATGCAGCATGGAGCAGCAGGGGGTAGCAAGGATCACCCCCTGCCCAGCAGCACCTGGTGAGTCGGGGCTTTTTTTTTTCAAAGTGCTGGGAGCTGGGACAGGCAGGGCAGCCATTGCGGGGCTGGGAGAGTGGGCGATGAATGGGCCTGGATGATTTGGAAATTCAGCAGCAGCCAATTCTCCAAATCAGATTTGGCTGAATCAATTCGGGACAGTGATTCAAATCACCGAATTGAATTGCTGGCCCCTGAATCAGCCGAATCTGAAGCGAATACTAGCCGCTTTGCACAGGCTAATACATATCTTTAACATTGCAAATCTGAGCAGCCCTGTGACTATAACAACCACTGCTCAGGCATGTAAAGTTGCATAGGCAGCTGGTAGGGAGGGCATGGGGGGGGCACGTGCCCCGTCCCCACTGCCAGCAGCTTCTGCGGGTGACCGCCAGCCCTGTTCCCACCGCCGCTGCTGCTGCCAGCTTCTGTGAGTGTCGTCCCCCTTCCCCCCCAACTCAGGAGGCACTAGTTGCCAATGTAAAGTTGTGTGCATGTCTGCAGGATCAGGATCTTTATGATGAAAAAAATGATAGATATCACAGCACTTTGGAAATGTTTTGCCATAACAGAACTCAAGTTAATTTTCTCATAGCTAACAAATTATTTTGTAACTGACAGTGCTGTAATGTCCTCAGCCTAGCCTAATATTTAATAGTGAACTCCTGTTCACCCAAGACTTGAAGTAAAGTTGCTTTTATTCCTCCTTCAGTGCTGTTCCTTGGTTGTGTTTTTGTTCATAGCAAGTAGGTGACAAGCTTTTCATACTTGGTTACTGACTTTTGATTTTCTGTGATAGGCACCCACTCTTGAAATTAAAGCTACCTGGGTAAAGGAAATTAGGAAAGTGCTAACTAGTCAACTGCAGGCATACAGAGGTAAAACATTTATCTCTTTCCTTTTCCCATATATGCAGTGCAACTTTGTACTGGAAGCCTCTCCCTGTCTACCCACTCTATAAGTAAGTTTTTAAAATCAAAAGCTCTGAACAAATAATGTTGGAAGATCATTTTTGTTCCTCTTTGCAGAAGCTAGTCAACACAGAACATTAGAACAGACGCACAGTTTACCTCTTCCTGCTTCATCTTGTACAAGGTGGGTAAATACATTACCAAAACAATTTGGTAGGCTAATAGGGCATAATACATCAAGGTTACTACTAAGATTTCGCTTCTCAGCCTCTTGAAGGCTCAGATAAAGTGTAGTATTTCTGTCCACGTGCTACCTCTTTTTTTTTTTTCTCCTTCTTTGCCCCCCTCCATTATAGTTGCAGACAGTAGGTTCAGACTACTTTGTGCCAAATTTTATAGCCATAATATTCTTTTATAAAGCAACCTGCCCCTGCCTTGCTTTCTCTTGCATAATATTATATGAGTGGCCATTTCATTAAACTACCAAGGATATTAAGAGGTAGTATTCCTGTTGCCACTTCATATGCTGTCTTAGTACATACATGCATTAGGGTTTGTCAAATATCATCCCATACCTATGTACCTCAACTCAAATGGGACTACCTCTGAACACCAGCTATTG
>NW_017729032.1:141467027-141470135 GCF_001723915.1 Gavialis gangeticus
AGATGACTTCCTGTCACAGGGAGAGAGACAGAAGCTCATCAAAATGCCACTGATCTGGCTAGCTTCACTCCCTGTGTGCCTGCAGCCAGTGGGTATTTGTTGTTGTTGCTTGAGGGAAGGTCATAGAAGTGTAGGCCTGATTTTTATTTATGCCTCCACCAGAATAAGCCCATAGCCTTATGGTCTATATTTGTTCTCCGGCACTTAAGTGCAGGTTTGCTAGTCCAAGGGAGATTTCCCCTCTGACCCCAAGACAAATATTCATCAGCCCCATTCAGACTTCAACCCAGATCTACATAACACTTACCGACTTAATTTTTTCCAATAAATAGTCCTTCAAGGAATCAGACAAGAAACCTCAAAAAACTAGAAGAAAGGAAAACTTATCCTACGAGTCCAGAAGGTTATATCTTGCCAAAGTATCCTGAGAAAGGCAAAGGTGAGTTGCACGCAGTTTGGTTATCCGTGGGCAAACCAAAGATTACTGAGCACAATGAAGGGTGGTCAGGGTAAAATGGGAGGTAAAAGCATATTGCTTCCTGTCGTAAGACCTGCACTCATAATGGACTAACTTCCCAGATTTGATTTCCACTACCCCCTTCCCTCCCTCCATGACTGTTTTCTTTATGTGGGCAACTGTCTTTATTTCTTGTTCTGAAAAGTCCTTGTTTGACTTCTCCAATCTGACTTCTAGGCCACTATTCAAAGTGAAGGCCAGCACAGTGGTCATATGTTGTTGTGTGCGTTCCCTGTGTAATATATCCTTTCAATTTCTATTTCATTCTCAAAGTGCTGGTTCCATGACACTGCTGTGGGTGACTTTTTTTTTCTTTTTTTGCGTTGACCTTTCCATGTGCATTTCCCCTTTCCCTCTTTCCATCTTTCTTTCATAGATGATACAGTTACTAGTCCTACCTCAGAATACTCTGCACTGTCAAAAAAGGGCTTTACTAACCTCAAAAGTCAGAAAGGTAAACTTTTAACTAGTTGGATTCCATTTCCTATTCAATGTTGTAATTGGTTTGTTGATTTGTGTGTGAGAGAGAGATGTAACATGTATATGTTTTTGTTTTTTTATCTGAGTATATAAATATAAGTGATATCTTGTTACTTTCCTAAAATCTTAAGTTGGTTTCTACCATCATAGGCCCCAGGGAAGGGACTTGGAGATGAGCAGTAAACAGTACAGGGCATCTCTAAGCTCCTTTGCCTGTTGGAGGCGGGAATTGTAGGGTGTAGTGTCCTCCAGGATAGCAAAGGCATTGGAATAGTGAGGAAGAGTGCCAGATGAAGTACCTATTCCCACTCTGAAGTCCCTAAAAAGAGTTCAAGCTGCCCAATTCCAGTGGGAACTCTTAAGGGACTGCAGAAATCTCACTGACTTCCTGTCAGTAGTAGTTAGCCATGTTAGTCTGAAGTCAGGCAAAAGGCACAGTGCAGTGATACCTTAAAGTAGTGGTTCTCAAGCATGGTGCTGTAACACCCCAGAGTGCTGCAAACCCCTTTCAGGGATGCTGCAGTATGAGCACTGCTGCTGTGGCAGCAAGGTGAAACTGCCCCACATGTTTCCATGTACAACCAAATCAGAAAGGGCTGTGATATGAGTGCACACTCCTGCCTTGAATTAAGGTTATCTGATGAGTCTAAGCAGGCAGGAGCTCTGGGTCCTGCTCCAGTCAATCCTTTTCTGCCCCGCTCTCCCCACCATGCACCTCCTGAAGAGGTGCCCAAGGCAGGTGGACCTGTCCCAAGGAGTGTTGTGGGGGGTTGAACTGAGAAGGCATGCTAGGTAGTTCCACCTGGTTGAGGTGGCTGCAGCAGTGCCATCACCTCAGCTGAGAAACACTGATTTAAGCTGAGACAGCCCAACAGTGGTTCTCAACTGGGGTGAAGCCTACGTAAAAAAGTGATGGAGCAGTGCCCTGAATCAAAGAAGACCTCCTGGCTTAGAAACTAATTGGTTCAGATAGATATATGCTTTGGTAGGTGAGTGGTGCACCCTGCCTTAGTTAGTCTGCCATGTGAAAGAATATTTAATAATCATAAACCAAGATTCTGTTAACAAAGTTTCTGTATTAACTTGATGTTAATCACATGTGTCAAACAAAACTGCAAGGCAGAGCTTCTGTTAATACTATCTTTAAAGGAAGTGAGAATTCTTTTCTCTACAAGGAAATAAGATTTACTTTTTTCCAAAGGAGTTTTTAAAATTTTGTTCCGAAACAGGAGCTGTTGTGACTTGGATACTTTCTACTGCCCGCTGCCTAATAAATGCTTCTGTAGTCCTTGCTCTGACTGACTCTTTGCATTTCATTGCACCCTCTTAAAATATCTCTTTAAAAACTGGTTACCTTTGAGTTCTTTCTGGAGAGACTGTAGAGTAGTATATCTAAATAGATATGAGGTGGGCACTAATGTTCCATGCTTGCCTTGACAGAAACTTCAACTCCTACTGCTAAAAGCCAGACATTGCCAATGATCCTTCTAACAGGACCAGGTATTGCTATAGAGCTAGCTTTGCCAGATTAAAACTATTTTCATATAATGGCTATGCACAGATGGTCAGTTTCTACTGGAAGAATTGCTGTTCTCCTAGTAGAAATCACAAGCAGGCAGATGTTCATACTTTTTTCTCCCAGAGCAAAACTGGCTGCTCTGGGAGAAAAATAATCCAGGAACAACCAAGGTGAAATTGTTCTTGGGGGAGTTTCTGCTAGGAAACTGAATGTCTGGACCCTTTTTCCCAGCCTACCTCCTCCTGGAGATCTCTTGTTTGCAGAACCAAGATGTTTACACAGGGGTAGCTGCTCCTGCTCCTTCCCCTTTCCGTAGACCAGGAAGGAAAGGGAGGAGCAGCCCTCAGCTGCTCCGTGTCTGCTTCTCACACTGGAAACTTGTGTGAAAAGCAGGCAGACCAGCAAGGCAAAGCTTTTCTTTCTTTGGCTCCCAGGCACCAGGAGCTGGAAGCAGTGCTGATCCCTTCCAGCTTCCTCTTGCTCCTAAGAGAGAGCCAGGACCATGAGGAGCTCTCCCTGGGGTAGCAGTGTGAAGTGTCCTGTTCCCTATCTTTCCCCCATCTCCCAAGTCTGCTTCTCTCACCAGCATCCC
>NW_017729032.1:141470349-141473848 GCF_001723915.1 Gavialis gangeticus
CCCCCACCCTTGCACCAGGAGCAGAGTGCAGGGAGCAGCATTGTGAACCCCCTGCCTGCTTCTCACATGAGTCCCCAAGTGAGAAGCTGGTTGTGGGGGTGGGATATGCCCCCTGCTCTGCTCCCTGAGACAAAGTAGCAATGGTTCTGGTTGAAGGCTACTGTGGGAGGGGAGGAGCAGCCACCATGGCTCCCTGCCTCTTTCCCAAGCTGGGTACTGGCCAGCTGGGAGCTTCCCTCCCCTTCCCCACCCTGGGATCACCCTGGTGTTGGGAAGGAATGGGAAGCAGGAGACAGGGCAGCTGCAAATTGAATGTATGTCCTGCTCCCTTTGATGGACAGGGGCAGCTGCAAATTGAATGTATATGCTGCTCCCTCTGACAGAAGGATATTTTTTAGTGGAAATTTCTCAGAAATTTCCACAAGCAGAAATGAAGGTCTGTTTGTGGCCAGTGTAGCCAACATGTAGATTAAGTGTATTCTGGGTTTTTTGTAGTTCCTTGAGGAAATTTTGCATATAATTGTATCTGTACATGTAAAAATGTCCTTGCCAGTTTATTGCAAACTGGTTTAAAATATACAATTCATTTTTTAGTAACTGACTAACAGCAACAAAAATAAATTGCAGTGATCAGAAACTCATTCACTATATTCCAGTGTAAACTCAAAGGTATTTAGCATGCAACCCACCTGTTCACTCTTTTCCACCCCTCTTCCCAATTCTTTAATATCTCTTCTGTGTGTTTGTTGTTTTTTTTACCTATTGATCCTACTGCAGCTTCACCTACCAGCCCTGACAAAAAAGCTAAGCGGCATGAAGTAAAGAGTGATCCAACTCCTGTTGGTTTAAGAGGTAGAGTGATATCACATTTTCTATTCCACAATAAGCCAGCCATCCTTCATATTATCTTCATGTAAAAGGGGTGTTACTGCATATAATAATACTGTGTGCACCACAATATTGACATCAGCTGGGTTTTCTAAATTGCTCACTCAGTTGCTGTGGATTTTTGGTTTTGACAAAAAAGCTTTTGCAACTGTGTACCTCATGATCAAATAATGTAGCATACCATTCATTTCAAGAGTACTGTTACTCTATCAAAGAAACAAGGGGCTGCCCATTTCAATGTGTATATAATGGAGTCTCGTCATTCTGGGTAAGGGAGGAAGCAGGTTATCCCAGATATCTGCAGAGCTAGATCCCTTGTCATCTGTTTGACTTCTTCCACACACAGCGCTCATTGTATAAAGGGGGTATACTCATATAAAAGCACTCCAGTAATGGCATGCTTCCATTAGAGTGGGAATTATGTTGCTGAGGATCATGAAGGTGGAACTTGCATTATTTTTTTCTATCCTTTTATTATATGTGTTAAATATTTATTTTCCAGTCTTTTATCTCTGAGCACTTCCATTTTTAATTCTCCCGGGTGCTAGGAGACAACTTTTAGTGCTTGCTTTTAAGAAACCCCAGCCCATATTCTTGGACCTTGTGTAGTTTTCCCTTTACCCCAACTGAGCCAAGCAATACCTAGTCTATGCAGAAACGTTTCATCAGGAGAGGTCCCATTCTGTTTGTAAAGTGCTGCACACATACATGGTCAAAGCCTGTAGTCAGCTCGGTCCTCTACTGTACCAAGTGGATTAAGGTTTCTGCTGCCACTCAATAACCCACTAAGGTGTGTGAAAATACTCCAGGGCTATCAGATGGCTGCTGTGTTTCTAGTAAGAAGTTGGCAGCCTCCCAGAATGCACTTTGAGCTGTAGCAGAATGGAGTGCCACACAACGTTAGTACTGTTAGGTGTGCAAAAATTATTCACAATGATTCACATAGTGTCAGAAATAAATCAGCTGGGTTCCTCTGAGCTGCAACAAGTCTCCCACCAGATCATTGTTGTTATGGTGGACTTGTGAAAAGTTGGGTATAGTTTATGACAGGGTTTTAACCAAGCTCCCGACATCCTTGCTGCCAGTATTTTGTGGGCAGGCAGGAATTGGCTTCTGTGGCTTATTACTTTCTGAAGCCCTGGGAATGAAAGCTGCTAGGATTTTTGATCATTTCACTATATGCCTGCAAAGTTCTAATACTAGTGAACCTCTCCAGAATCTTAGAAGCATTGAAAATTAGGGTTGGAAGGGACCTCACTTGGGGGGTCATCTAGTCCAGCCCCCTGCTCAAAGCAGGACCATCCCCATCTAAATTATTCCAGCCAGGGCTTTGTCAAGATGGGTCTTAAAAACCTCCAAGGATGGAGATTTTACCACCTCTCTAGGTAACCTGTTCCAGTGCTTCACCACCAGCCTAGTGAGACAGTTTTTCCTAATACCCAACCTAAGCCTCCCTTGCTGCAAATTGAAACCATTGCTCCTTCTTCCATCATCTGTCATTACTGGGAAGAAGTCTAGCACCATCCTCTTTTGAACCCCCCTTCAAGTAGTTGAAGGCTGCTATCAAATCCCCTCTGGCTTCTCTTCTCCAAACTAAATAAATCCAGTTTCCTCAGCCTCTCCTCAGATGTGCCCCAGCCTCCGCAACATTTTCATTGCTCTCTGATGGACTCTTTCCAAGTTGTCCACTTCCTTTCTGTAGTGGAGGGCCCAGAACTGGACATGGTACTCCAGTGGTCTCCCCAGTGCAGAATAGAGAGGAATAATTACTTCCCTCAATCTGCTGGCAAGACTCCTACTAATGCAACCCAGTCTGCTCTTAGCCTTTGTGACAACAAGGGCACACTGCTGATTCTATATCCATCTTACTGTCCACTGTAACCCCCCTGGTCCTTTTCTGCAGACCTGCTGCTGACTGCTTAGCCAGTCAGCCCCCAGCCTGTACCGGTGCATCAGATTCTTCCATCCCAAGTGCAGGACTTTGCACTTGTCCTGGTTGAACCTCATGACATTTCTTTTGGCCCAATCCTCCAATTTGTCTAGTCTCTCTCAATTCTAGTCCTACCATCCAGCATAGATACTACTCCCCCCCCCACACACACACACCCACGGCTTCATGTCATCTGAAAATTTACTGAGTATGAACTCCATCCCATCTTCTAGATTATTGTTGAAAATATTGAACAAAATTGGCCCCAGGACCAACCCTTGGGGCACTCCGCTTGACACTGACTGCCAACTAGACATTGAGCCCAGCAGTCCAGACAGTTTTCTATCCATCTTACAGTCCATTCATCTAACCCATAATTCCTTAGTTTGGTAGCAAGAATGCTGTGGGAGACTATCAAAAGTCTTGCTAAAGTCAAGGTATATCACGTCTACTGCTCTCCCAGCATCCACCAATTCTAACCTCCTGCTATCCAGCATCCATGGATGCAATCTCCTATCCTCCCCAGAACCCCTGCCATTGATAGCCTAAGAGAGCTTTTCTATTTTAAAATGCCTGTTTTCACTGTTTTTCTCTCTCTCATTCATCTCCTCTCCCCCACCAAATTTCCAGCAGGAAAAATGGACTTATGGGGGGGGGCAGGGCAGGGCAGGAGGGGCAGCT
>NW_017729032.1:141478848-141479831 GCF_001723915.1 Gavialis gangeticus
CTTAAAAACCTCCAAGGATGGAGATTTTACCACCTCTCTAGGTAACCTGTTCCAGTGCTTCACCACCAGCCTAGTGAGACAGTTTTTCCTAATACCCAACCTAAGCCTCCCTTGCTGCAAATTGAAACCATTGCTCCTTCTTCCATCATCTGTCATTACTGGGAAGAAGTCTAGCACCATCCTCTTTTGAACCCCCCTTCAAGTAGTTGAAGGCTGCTATCAAATCCCCTCTGGCTTCTCTTCTCCAAACTAAATAAATCCAGTTTCCTCAGCCTCTCCTCAGATGTGCCCCAGCCTCCGCAACATTTTCATTGCTCTCTGATGGACTCTTTCCAAGTTGTCCACTTCCTTTCTGTAGTGGAGGGCCCAGAACTGGACATGGTACTCCAGTGGTCTCCCCAGTGCAGAATAGAGAGGAATAATTACTTCCCTCAATCTGCTGGCAAGACTCCTACTAATGCAACCCAGTCTGCTCTTAGCCTTTGTGACAACAAGGGCACACTGCTGATTCTATATCCATCTTACTGTCCACTGTAACCCCCCTGGTCCTTTTCTGCAGACCTGCTGCTGACTGCTTAGCCAGTCAGCCCCCAGCCTGTACCGGTGCATCAGATTCTTCCATCCCAAGTGCAGGACTTTGCACTTGTCCTGGTTGAACCTCATGACATTTCTTTTGGCCCAATCCTCCAATTTGTCTAGTCTCTCTCAATTCTAGTCCTACCATCCAGCATAGATACTACTCCCCCCCACACACACACACACCCACGGCTTCATGTCATCTGAAAATTTACTGAGTATGAACTCCATCCCATCTTCTAGATTATTGTTGAAAATATTGAACAAAATTGGCCCCAGGACCAACCCTTGGGGCACTCCGCTTGACACTGACTGCCAACTAGACATTGAGCCCAGCAGTCCAGACAGTTTTCTATCCGTCTTACAGTCCATTCATCTAACCCATAATTCCTTAGTTTGGTAGCAAG
>NW_017729032.1:141479877-141481538 GCF_001723915.1 Gavialis gangeticus
TTTTCTGGTTGTCTTAGTACCAATCATTCTAATCAGCCGGTTAGTCTTCTGTGGTCCTAATGTCATTAACCATTTTTGGTGCAACATGGATTCCTGGATAGTACTGTCTTGCACAGACACGCACACAGTTGAGACAATAGCCTTCATCATCGCAGTATTTGTCATCCTTGGTTCATGCATGATTACTCTACTTTCATATATCTATATCATATCTACCATACTGAGAATCCCATCAGCCAAAGGACGACAGAAAGCCTTCTCCACTTGTTCTTCCCATCTCTCCGTTGTGATTATATGGTACGGCTCCACCAATTCTAACCTCCTGCTATCCAGCATCCATGGATGCAATCTCCTATCCTCCCCAGAACCCCTGCCATTGATAGCCTAAGAGAGCTTTTCTATTTTAAAATGCCTGTTTTCACTGTTTTTCTCTCTCTCATTCATCTCCTCTCCCCCACCAAATTTCCAGCAGGAAAAATGGACTTATGGGGGGGGGCAGGGCAGGGCAGGAGGGGCAGCTCAAGTGAGGAGGAAAAGGAGGTTCCCTAACTGCACTCAGCAGTATGTTTTGTCAATTCTAATTTAGTTAAATCCTTTCTGAAAGTAATAGAAAATTACTTCATGGAAATTCTTTTACCTGTTTGTGTTTGCCTCCTTCCACCTCTTTTTTTAAATCTGCCCTGTATAAATGAAGACTCGCTTAAACTTTTATAAAAATTCAGTGCCAGTTTTTATGAATGGCTACAACACTGTAATTTGTGTTATGCTCATGTCTGGCAACCCCAACTGAATTTGTGGCCACATTGTGCTGTAAGAGAGGCTCTGTGAAACAATGCATAAATAATGTTAAAAAGATGAGACAGAGTGACTTGCTTACACTACAGCAACTCTGCTGTTATAGGTAGATCAGCAGAGCTTGGATATCTCCACTTAGAGACACCAACATTTGTTGGGCTATTTCTACTAGTGAAGCTACAGCACCACCCCAGATAACATGTTATGCTGATGCGTAGCTTACCTGCACCCAGTCCAGGGTTTATTCTGGTGCAGCTATGTCAGCCAGGAAGTGTGATCCCCTCATGTGCCTAGGCAACATAACTATGCCTGCAAAAGTTGATAGGGAAGACCTGGCCAATGGCTGAAAGAATGAGATGAAATATATATATTCACTAAAATGAAATACACGTGAAATGTAGCCTGAACTTAATTACTCAGTTCTTTCACAGATGCAAGGTCAGTATTATTGGACAGGGCCAAATGGCTCAGTACTTCTAATCTTATTCCGGTCGCACTACGCAGGCAAGGTAATGTGTCCATCTTGGGTCAAGTGAACCTGTTTGGTGTGCTGTGCAGTACTGTTTCTTAGCAATTGTTCTGGCTTTTCCCTGATGGTACCAAAACTTTTTTTTTTCCCCTCAAATGTATTTTCCTTATTAGTCTCATAGGAAACAGTGTCCTAGGCAACCAGTGAAAAGCATAAATGCTAGTTTCCTTTTCAATCTAGCTAAGTCTTACCATGCATTTATGTAGAGTTGGCTTTGTGAATGCTCTTCCTTTTAATTCTTTTCACTGGCTCCTAATGATGTAACTTTGTCCTCGACAGAAATGTGCCCATTAATAATGGGCTGCACATCTTTTCTAGTGCCGTGTTCCAGTTTGCT
>NW_017729032.1:141486538-141488220 GCF_001723915.1 Gavialis gangeticus
TTTGCTACAACATATCTGTATTTGTAATTCATATGGCTCTAAAGCCTCCAATGAACACTCATAGCCTGGGGGTAATTTGCTATCTGAACCTGGGCCTTCTCTGAACTATATGTATGTTTTGTTTGTGTTTTTAAACTCCTGGCCACAGTGAAAAGCATGTTGCTACTAGTAGGGCCTGTGGTTTAACTTTATACTGGACATGCTTCAGTATTGTAAATAAGCCAAATGCTTTATAGCCTGTGTTACTTGTTACCAAATATAAGTAGTCTACAAGGTACCTTCTGCCAAATAACTAGTGACATTTCATAATGCATGCTCTGTTCTTGGGATGCTCTCTTCAACAGCTTTAATAGCAACCAATTCTGTAATAGTCATAATGTGATTGGATGAAGTGCTGAAGTCCTGAAACTCCCATCAGCAGGGAAGTGCTTTACAGTTTGAAAAACCAGGCTGCTGTTGTCACTTGTCATGTTCTAATTGACCAGTTAGCTGGTTAGCTAGTGTCATACCTATGTGGGTAGTGTCATACCTATGTGCTAGTTCCCAGCAGAACACAGCTTGAAAATTATTCCTATCTCCACCTCCTCCAAGTAAAAGAACTTCTGTACACTGGATTAATATGCAAACACGGGATCTTTTTTTTCTCTCTTTGAAAACATAAAGGGCCAGATTCACCACTCCCACGAGATTAATTTACTTTAGAGTTGTGCCACCTCACGCTAGCCGTGACCTTGGCCCAGAAAGTGTATACATTTTCCCACTTAATATTTCCCTCCCATTTCATTCACTAAAACAAGTGGGAGCTTTTCTTGTTTCTGGGACATTTTTGCAAAGTTGGTGACTGTCAACAATTTTTATTTACCAAGGTTGGAGTAAAACATCTCATTCACTTGATGCTTCTGAAGAAAATGATGGCTGGTCTAGTGCTGAAGACCCACTTAATTCATCAGATGCAGAAGAAGAAGTTGTAGGAGGGGGAGGAGAGATGAAACTGGTAACCAGAAACATTTTCTTACCAGTTCATTTAAATTTACTAATCAATATGCTGGAAGTAGTGAATACATGGGAATTGTTATTTCAGCTGGGGGGGGGGGGGAATTGGTCCCAGACCTGGTTTTAATTCAAGCAAAATTTCCAGTGATTTCAATGGGATGTTTGCCTGACTTAAGACACTAATGCAAGGCTTAACCTTGTGAAAGGATCTGTAAAAACTTAGACTACTTACAAAAGGCTTTTTCAAATGAAAGTCATGCAGCAGGTAAGTGTCATTTTTTTTACTGCCTCAGTAATGAAAAATAGTGTGGTAGAGAGCATCTGGAAATTCACGACTTGCTCATATTGTTCACTTCTGCATCTTTTAAAATTTCACTTTTCTTTGAGACCCTTTAAGTGGAGAAGGATTTTTTTAATCAAGTCTTATGCTGGAAAGATTTCTCAGGAAGTATTCAAAATGTATGAGATTTCATATATTGACTTCACATGCCAGTAAATTGTGAATGTAAATCTATGCCCCTCTGCCCCTTGCCACTCCTCAAAGTAAATGTTCATCTTGGCATCTTTTTCATTTATTGAGAGGAGAGGGAGAGAATGCCCCTCACAAAATAAAGTATCTACTCTATTTTAACTATTAGTTTATTCGTTTTATTCTCCCTTTGTGCCTTTAGACTCCTGGTAAATACACT
>NW_017729032.1:141488231-141492531 GCF_001723915.1 Gavialis gangeticus
AAAATAAAGTATCTACTCTATTTTAACTATTAGTTTATTCATTTTATTCTCCCTTTGTGCCTTTAGACTCCTGGTAAATACACTGTTGTGACTGACTATGACAAAGGAAGCTCTGAAAGTTTTACAGTGAAAAGTGGTGATGCTGTTCAGCTGATCCGTGAAGGGGAAGATAGACTTTGGTACGAAACTGGAAATTTGTGTTTAGCTATCTGGAAATGCATGCAGAGCTTCAAAATACTTTTTGCCTATGCATAGCTTTGCATATATGTGTATATACATATGTATAACTAGGGGTGGATGAGAGGTACCAGAATCTTTCACCACCACCACCCCCAGAGTCTGTGCCTCAGCAACATGCCTATGCCAGGAATGCCAAAACAGTTCCTGGCTGCTGCTACTTGAAGAGCAGCAGCAGGGGTGGGCAGAGCACCCAGTGGCAAAAGTTCAGCCAGGACTATCTACTAGTTCCTGGAATGGGTAAAACTGTTGTGTCCCCCACTGTCCTCTCTCCCTGCTTTCAGAATCCACGTATAGTGCCTGACCTGTGAACCTGATATAGCTCTTACAGAAGGAGGGTAAAATATTTTATTCTCTCTTCCCCCTCCATACTCTCAGAACCCATCCTTTCTCCAGACCTACAGCCCCCAGCTCTCAGAACCTGTGTGCCAACACCTGCTCCTGCAGGGTTTCCCCCACAGGCACCCAACTGCTTGTTACACCACTGTACATATACACATATATTTGTGTGTGTGTTTGTGGAGTGTAACTATTCTAAAACATCTAAATAAAATGTTTTGACAGTATGTGTTTGTTTTTTTAGGTATGTAAAGAATCTGACTAGCGGTAGGGAAGGTTGGGTCCCAGCCAACAATCTATTGATGCTCATAGGCAACTCAAAATCTGCACAGTCTCTAAGCAGCTCTGGTAAGGCTTCTGTGGTAAATGTACCAGCAATCCATTTTGCTGAAGACTTATTAACAATTACCTCTTATTAATTATTCCACTGTTCTCCCTTCTATTCCAGAATCAGGCACTGCTTCCAGTATTTTGAGCTCATCATCAAGTTGCAGTGATAGTTGCAATGTTAGTAGCACCAGCTTTTCGGACCTTAAGGGCTAATGTTAAAATTTCATCGAACCTCCTGTGAACTTTCAGTATCCTGTGCAGACTTCTGAGTATTGGGGAACCAGCGTGCGTGTCCCTGTTGTATGTTTTAAATGGTGGCTTACAAAGCATCCCTAGGAAGATCTCACTGGAAAGTATGTGGAGTGTGAATACTATAAATGAAACAAAAAAATGATTGGAAAAAGGCTCTTCAAGAAGCTTCTCATTTGAAGCCTGAATCTCAACAGTTACTAGCACAACACACCTTTTCCCAAGTCAAATTTCTACGGAGAAACATTGTTTTGCAACTATCAGAAACAAAACAATAGAAATGTGTTCAGTGGCAAATACTATTGTAAAGTAATAAATTGGTAATCACTGTTTTATATACAAGTTAGGATAATAAATCTAGAGTTTACTATTCATTCTCAATCCTTCCTTTAAATACAGTTCTGAGTTAATGCAGTGCAGGAGTAGTTTTTCTAGTAACCGGGAATTAAATTTTGGCCTAGCTGTTCTCGTGTTGTCTTGCATTTTAACACCATGTATTCTGCAGTAAAATACTTTCCAGCTATGCTGCAAAATAAATGGACTACCCCGATTTATAAAAGTATCAAAAGAGAAGACCATTTTATCTTTTCCAACTTTTAAAACTGTGCAATGGCTATTTTTAGGTATTTTGGTCTCTTAAATTCTTTACAAGAATCACTGTGTTCACATAACATTAGTAATTTAATAGCATGTTTGAAACCAAAATTATTTGTTGGCATTAGGGTGCACATTGAAACTTAACATGTTTATATTAGTTAAGCAATTTCTAAATGGTCTGTAGTGCAATGCAGTGCCTGCAGCTCTAACAGTTAGAAGATGGTTACAAGCAAAGAAAACTTGCAGATGAACTATGTAGTTGGGGTCTTCCTTCTGCTTGAAGACATACTGTGAGGGCTAGAAACCTGGAATTTTTAGTTGATGATGTTTGTAGATATACTTAAAAGGACAGAAAATATAAACTCATAACCTTTTCTATAAAGGGGGACAGAAGAGGGTGGAAAACTTCTTTATTAAAATACTGAACTGTGTTAATGACAAATATTTTAATTATTTTTTTAAAGAGGGGGAAATCATAAACATGCAGTTTTACAGATGTGATGTAAACCAATGCCGTAAGCTATCACTCCATAGGGTATCCTTTACAATTCAGCCTTACAAATGCAAACAATATATAAACTTATGTATATGCTGCACTGAATACTTCAATCCAATCCTTGATATATTTTTTACTTTATACTAAGATACCATTTTCTCTCTGGTCCATGTCTTGTATTTAAAATAACCTCAGACATTAAGGGCTTGAGTCTCTGAAACTCTGAGCACAGCAAGCTACTATTGAAATTAGTGGCAGCTGCTAGTTGTCAGCACGTGAAAATCAGGCCATAAAAGTTTATCTCAATGCCCAGAATTTAGATTAGAGCTGGAAGTGCAAATAATGAAAAGAGAACTGCCTCAAAAGAAGCATCTTTAGTGTTCCAGAAATGAATCCTTTTCCACTTACAGTCAAATGTACTGACTCCAGTCAGTGCAAATTCGTGTGTGTGTGTGTGTGTGTGTGTCTGTGTATATATGTATCAATGTAAAGGATTTATTTATAGCCTTCATGTTGATGGAAATGTCACTTTACAATGCATAAATACGTTTCTTGTAATATTGCAATATTAAAATTGTTCAGGGTTTTTACTTTATATATCATTTCCAACAGCCTGTTCCTTTTTTAAAAATTATCCTATATAATACTGTACTGGCTTGGAATGTTCAGCCTGATACGTGATAATGAAATGGCAGTGTGTAGACATTTGGGGTTTTTGTCCTGTTTGTAAGTTATTTTGTAAATTATCTGTAACATAACCTACCTACATATCTTACTCCAAAGCTGTCTGAGAGTGAGACTGTGTCCTTTCATCTGTCTCCTGACTGCGTCATTTGCATTATTTTGGTGATCTTACACACATCACTGCACTTTAATACAGCACATTTCACTGTTTCTTTTTTGGTGTTTTTGTTTTTTTACTACAGCTGTAAATCAAGAAGTATAAAATCAGAGGTCTTTATTGTATGACAATTTTGATGAATAAATTTCAGCATTTCTTGCTGGATATCCTCAATCTAGAGGTGTTGTGTTTTGTTTTGTCTACAGGGGTTAAAAGGAAGTGCATGGCTGCAGAGCACTTTAAAAATGCCCAATCACATTCATTATATGAGAGTTCAGGACAATCTGAACCTTCATTATATGAGAATTCAGATGAAGGCACTCGAAAGTGGAGCACCTATATTAACATCTGTCAGCACGCACTGGGAGCATGGCTGGGCTGAAGCAGCTCAGTGCCGTCTTCAGAATGGGAGAAGGGAGGGGAGGGAGTTCATTCTGCCCAGCCTGCACTAGAGGATGGAGAGACTGGAATGGACCCCCCCCACCACCACCACCCCTAGATGGCTGCAGACAAGCAGCTGCTCTAAACTGCAGCTCAATCCCCCAAACTCCCAGACCCTGCAGCCAATGTCTGTCAGGTCAGGGGAACACCAATCCATGGCAGTTCCTGCGAAGTGCCATGAGTTACAGTGGGGAACTGCATATCTGTCAGATCCTGAGGAAAAAACATTTAAATCTCCCTGGCACTTTCTTTAGAAGATAGACCATAACCCTCAATGTACATTAAAGCCCTGCTATAGCAAGAGGCACATATAAGAGAAGAGCCGACTCATTAAAACACTGTTGCTCTTCTGCTTTACTATATTTCCAAACCTCTTGCCATGAGTGCCAGCAGCAGCCTCAAGGTGATGCTAGAGTATCAGCCATAATTATTTATATCAATATTTTGAAAGATTCATCTAGATGAGTCTCTGGTCAGTTCAACACTCAACTTAAAGTAGTTCAAAACAAGTATTTTTCAGGTTTCCATGCTTCTAGCTTGCATTTTTGTGTTGCTTTTCTATCACTACCCAAAATGTGATTAGACAGAGGTATCTCCTGCATCATTTAAAGAGAATTTCTTTGCTTTGATTTTTAATCTATTTTGTCCCATTTTTCCCAGTGTGTCTCAGACAGATCAGACAAACAGACAGTGCCCCGCATTATCTGTATATCCCAGAGCTATGTACAGAGAGTCAAAAAGCCCAAGGCTGAATTGATTCAATCTTCACA
>NW_017729032.1:141492542-141496496 GCF_001723915.1 Gavialis gangeticus
GCTGAATTGATTCAATCTTCACAGGTTAGTCTAAGCTGCTTAGAATGAACTGATAAGCAAATGAACAGATATTCACTTTTGGTTCCAGAAATGTAGCCATATGCCTACAGTAGCCCAGGCCAGAAGCCAGGGAGTGCAAGAGCATGCCTCCCTGCTTGGCTGGAGCAGACCGCTTGGGCCAAGGCTAGCCCACCAACAGTGTGAGGAGGGAGGTTGTGGAGGAGGTGTAAAGCATCCTGGGATGCTGGGGGATTGTGAGTTGATTTTGCATCTGGAGGGAATATGGGACAGAAGTTCAATAAACCAATTTAACCTAAGTCAGGTAAGTCTGATACTACATCTATCCAGGTTCATCTTAAACTGGTTTAGGCCATTTTGGAAAGCAGTTTATGTGCACTGAACTTCTGTTGTGTTACAGATTTGACCTGGTTTCCCATCACTCGCACAGGTGTATGTGTAATTTCTGTCCCTAGCCCAAAAGACTGCTGTAAAGTATGAACCAAGTATTGCAATCAACATAAATACCATTTTAATAGCTCATCATCTTTAGAGCTGGTCAAAATGCTTGGTGCAAAAAAATTTCCTCTGTCTAAAGTTCATAGCTTTTATGGGCATACAGACCTTATGTGAAATGTAAGTATTAATTTGGGTTTCATCTTGATAGACTAACTTAAATTTCTTGTATTAAACAGAAAACACCAGAAAAGCAACTAGTTGGCCCATCGTTTAGCTCAAAATGAACATTTGTTTGTTTGTTGTGGATTATCAGGGAAGAAACTAGAAATGAGGAAAGCTAAAAAGGAAGCTCTGTAATTTGGTTCTCAGATTTCAATTCAGTCATTAAATAATAAGTTGATTTGAGTATTTTGATATTTAGTCAGCTCTGATATAAATCAAGCAACAGCCCTATTATAATGAGAATTCTATATACAAGGACTGTATAAATTTGAGGGTTGCCTTCCAACCCCATATTGAGACGAACCTAATTTGATTTGATTCAACTTGGATTTTATATCTATACTGTTTCATTCTGAATTTTATTTAATATTAATAGTAGCTTAGAACT
This sequence comes from Gavialis gangeticus, assembly GCF_001723915.1. Lineage (NCBI taxonomy): Eukaryota > Metazoa > Chordata > Crocodylia > Gavialidae > Gavialis > Gavialis gangeticus. The sequence continues at coordinate 141,493,609 of NW_017729032.1, forward strand.
AGTAGTATATTTTCTTCAGGTACATTCTTAAACATTCTAACAACATTTTAAAAGATACTGCATCACACATCTTTCAATTAGCAAAGTCTTGACACTTCTGTTTTTCATTTCAATTTGAAAAGAAAATAATTTTGGAATTCTAACAGCTAAAAAAAAAGTTCATTTTTTCAACAATTTCACCACAAAAGTAATTTTGTATATAGTTTTAGCTTCCTGATCATTTTGTTGCTCTTGGAATCATGCAGAAAGTACAAGCCAAGACAGTATCTTAGACTGCAGCCTGATCTATCTCCACTTTAATATAGCTACCCATATTTATAGGGGCTCACCCAGCTCAAGGTGGCAGCTGACCAATTTCACTGGCAGATAGTAGAGCCAGCCTCCATTTTCATGGGCTTCTCATGGTGCCCCCTGCCTCCCCCCAACAACAGGCACACAACAGGCAGCCCTCTCAGCCAATCAGCACTGAGGGGCAGGGGTGGTAGCCATCTTGCTTGCTCACCTTAGTGCCAGCAGCCCCCTTTCTGCTAGGCTGCATAACCAAGAGGACTGCTGACTCCCACTGGGGAGCTAGCACTTTTTTTTTAGTTGGTTTTTGATTTTGTTCTGTTTTTTCTATGGACTTCACCAAGAACACCCAATTTCATGATTTCTGTGAAATTGTGATTTGCATAGGTTCCTACTTGTAGACCAAAAAACTGGAAAGCAAACAGGATTAGGAATTCTCTGTGTAAGAGAATGGTAAGCATTTTTGCTGGATTTTTGACACACAGAAGTACGATTATTTTTGTTATGAATAAGATTTTACCAGAGTGGGCTTGTTGCTCCTTGCAGGCAACAGCTTTGAGAAGAAGTCTGTGACTATAGGTCAAGTTCAAGAAAATGCTATAGTAAACTCCATCAAAGTTCTTGAGAGATTACTAGAGGCAGCCAGTGCCTGGCCTTCTTGTGAATGCCACCTTTATTGTCACTACCCAACAAAATTTCTCCAATATTTTTTAGCTGGTGGCATTTTATCACATAGACCATGTATTGTCTATCATTCCTAGAACTTGGTCTCCCCTGATAAAATATTTTATTTCATAGGCTTTACTCCATAAAATAAGAATGTCATAGATCATAAAGACTAACAGGAAAAAGAAAAAAACTAAAGGTCACAATCAGCCAGAACACACATGAACAGTAAAATATGTTTGTGTAATGCATGTTGTAGGTGACTGGGTCAAATATAGGTATGTTGTCATACTTTAAGCTGTTTTGGTGTGCCAAAATGCACTTGTTCACATGTTCATGGGCTTTGTACCACCAGGCAGGACTTTCTTGGACCAAGAACAACAACTGGTCTGGAAAACCCTCATTCCTGCCCCCCCAGGATCCTATATTGCTCCACTCCTCTCTTGGTCCAAGAAGAAGCCCATCAGGAATCCCCTTGAGAGCAGCCCTGGGTAGCAAGGGCAAATCAGCCAGTCTCCACCACTCAATCAGCCACTGCTGCAATCCTGTCACCCAGCAACAAGGGTGACAGAACTGCCTGCAAACTGAGGACTTCTGCTGGTTGTCCCCTCCCCTTCCTTTCTGCTATGTGTGCTACGGTGTTTTTAAGTCTTCCTCAGAGGCATTGAGTGTTGGCTACAGCCAAAGCTGGGGACTTTGACTGGGTTGTGCCAATGTTCCTGCTGGTTCCAAAGCCAGAGGTTTCTGGGTAGAGGATTTTGCCCATCTGCTCAGGGTCAGACCAATTGCCATATTTGGAGCCAAGAAGGAATTTTACCCCATGGTCAGATTGGTGTGCATTGCAGGAGTTTTTGCCTTTCTCTGAAGTGGGGAGTGTGGTCCTCTACCCAAGACCTCTTGAGTGTATATTGAATCAACATTTTCTAGAAGCAAGATGTTGACCGCTATGGTTCTCCTGCTTTACCTGTGGTAGGTTAGGGTGTTAGGTCTGTGTTGTGTCAGGGTTGACTGTAGTTTTATGTAGAGTTTCGATTATGGTTTTTATGGGATGTTTTGGATAGGGAAGACCCTGCCTCAGGCAGAGGATTAGATTAGATGACCTCTGGTGGTCCCCTCCAGCCCTACTGGAGACTGACTCTCACTCTAAAGGGCTGCTGTAGCTCAAGCACCACCAACTTTAAACTGTAATGGTATTCAGCCATCCCTTGCAGTCACAGATGGATGACTGTCTTCCATGATTGTCTTATCTGTGTATCCGAAGATAGCTGATGAGGCTTATCCAAGATCAACAGAGTCTGCTGCAGCTCAGACATGTGTTTCCATGGTGGGGGGGTGGCACTGGATTCTTGATTTGGACCGCGACACACTCTTTCTGCAGCTGTCACTTTAAAATCTCCTGTTATCATCATGAGGTTGTAGACTGTAAAGGTGCCATCGTTTTAACCATTACTGCCAGCCCTGGCGAGAACTGACTGGGTGGCAAAGACTGTTCAATCAGCCCTTACCCTTGCAGGTAGCTTCCATGCAGCCTCATCAGCAGGGATCCTGATTTTCTCTGATTAAAAAAAAAATCCCCAATTTCCAGTTAAAAAAAAGTATCCCCAAATCCACATTTTTCCATGATTAATAAAATGCCATTAATCTATATATTAATAGATTAATTAATATGGTATGTCATTTTCATCATGGAAAAATGTGTATTTGGGGTTAATTTTTGGTTTAAAAAAAGTTGGTATTGTTTTTTTAAGTTGGAGAAAACCAGGATCCCTGCTCCTCAGCTATTGTTCACTGACAAGCTCCCCAGGCATAGGAAGAGTAAGGCGTACCCCACTATTATGTCCTCACAGGACAGCATGCCTCTGTGGTGACTCTGTCAAACTGCAGCCAGGGAGCTGTGCATAACCATCTATTTTTTTGTAGTGCTACAAAAATAG
>NW_017729032.1:141501496-141522606 GCF_001723915.1 Gavialis gangeticus
CCTCACAGGAGAGCATGCCTCTGTGGTGACTCTGTCAAACTGCAGCCAGGGAGCTGTGCATAACCATCTATTTTTTTGTAGTGCTACAAAAATAGCATGTCTAAGGCAGTGCTAGGGCACCCTTATGTGCCTTGTGATTTTCCAGGGTGCCACACAATGTCAGCACTGTTAGGCATGCCAACTTTTTCAGACTCAAGGTACCCCATGGAAAATGCTAGCCCTTAGTTTTCAGTTATTTGTTGGTTACAGAAAAATAATAGAGCAACTCTTTTGTTGCAAAGAACTCAGAAAGACTACAGCAGGTTAGAATGCCTGTAACACTATGGATTCCTATCTGAAATCTTTGGATTTATCTTGTAATTTTCTCATGCCAAACAGTACTAATATTGTGTGGCACCACACAGCACCCTTGAAAGGATGTCAAGGTACCCCAGGGTACCACATCACCCTAGGTGAGAATCACTGTTCTATGTGCTGGGCTGCCAAGGAAATAAACCCAAAGAAATAATAAGAATAAACAAAACAAAAACCCACTGTGTGTGTGTCACTCCTGGAAGTGAGACACTGATGGGTGTTTGTACCCAAAATCTTGCTAAGAATTTTTCCAACTATTTGAGTTCATCTAATAAAAGATATCAGATTGACCCAAAGACCCTTGTCTGCCTCATTCCCTTCATTACACTGACATACACAGAGACTCCACTTTCCTTTATCCTAAAAAAGTAGAATCATAAAAGGAACCGGTCCCTATGGAATGCTTCAGTCTCCAAAGACAAATACAATCCTACCATTGCTGATATCTTAAGCAAATCTTTGCAAACTCTATTCTGAAGTTATTAGTCTTTGATACTTATTAATTCAAAGCAATGCTTGTTTTCCAGATAAAACTTTGGCTGTGGATTAGACCACATTCAGCAAAACCACTGAAAAGATTAATGAAATATAACTTTTTCTCCAATCACCTCTTCTATTCAATATTTCTTAAGATATTTGTACACACCAATATATATTATATGACTCCTTAACTGCAAAAAGAACAGAGCAAAACAGGACTTGACCCTTCTTGTTAGTTAATTAGTGCTTCATAGTAGTGTCAGGCAGTAGTTTGGAGTAACAGTGGTGATGAAGTAAAAGAATATGTATGGACCAATACTGTTAAGCATCAACAATGCAATCCCATTTACGCCAATAAGCCTGAAACTTGGAATTCTGCCAACTCAAGGTATTTTGTGCATAGCTTGAGTGGCTATGCACATAAAACAATGCTATTCAAATTGAAGCCATTTATTGACACTGGTATTAGGAATGTTAGGTAACTAATAAAAATGCATTGCAAAGTTCGTAGTATTCAGCCTGGTCTTTGCACAATACAAGTAGGAGTTCTTCACAGTGGTCATCTTGGCTTGTTTACAAAAATGTGTTGGGGAATCACGACATTTCCCCTTGTAAAAGGTTTCATTTTTCTCTGTGTAGTGACTCTCCACCCCTTCCTCTAGGTCAAAGCATTGAATATAGAGATCTTTGGCCACACTGTTCTTCCTGGAGTGTCAACAAGTTATTGGGACACTGGCATTTAGGTTTCATCATGATTTCCTGTCACTACAGAGTTTTGCTTCTCTACTTTTTGCTGCTGTTTCCTCTTTCTCTGGCTGCAGGTATGTCCTAGGAAACAGATGTACTGTTATTTACAATGAAATGTTCTTTTGTTAATCACATTATTTTCATGTCAGGAGGTTTGAAACGTACATAAACATACCTCATGAATGTGGCTGTCTGCATGAGTACTCTAGTGCTCTTGTAGCTTCTGGGATGGGTGTCTACTCCTTAAATGTCAGTGAAAAAATTGCTTCTAGTTTCATTTGAAAATCAATTATTGAATTACACAGAAAGCAGAGAATCAATTAGCTGTCATTCAATCAGGGAGAAATTAGAAAAGTGATATTACAAATATGTAGCATAACATGAATGTGAATCAACAAGTTAGTTGCTGGCTTATCTGTAGTGTTAATATATGCCTGGAAATCAGCAGCCAAGCAGCCAGAGGGGCACTAGTGAGATTAGACTACTCGCTATCCCTTTTCAACTGAGGTGGACAGGCAGTTTTTTAAAAATACAAAAAGAAAAAGGAAGGTTTTCTTCTTTCATATGCACATGCATGAACACAGAAGGGGTGAGGAGGTCATTACATATGCGTCTGTATTTACTTTAATAAATGAATAAGTAGACATAGCATAAGAAAACAATTGCAAAATACTGCAAACAATTGCAAAACGCTGGGAAAAATGACTTGTACTCTGAAAGAACAAATCTGGACATGAACAGAAACAAAAGGTAACTGACTTTCTCATAACAGTAAAGTTACTTCTCCAAATTGCTTTCACATATTTATTATCTCTCGTAAATTCAATGACAGAACAGTGAAAATGACATCTAAACAGAATTTTAGCAACTAGACTAAATAAAGACTGCTGTTAGAATTGTTATTTTGTAGACTTCCCTAAGGGAAAAAAGTCTATTTCAGCAAATGTTTATAGAAAAAATAATCATTGTCATTAGAGGACATGGCACGTAGCAGTAATCCTCTCTTTTTGTTTTGTTCTGATTTTGTCTGTGTGTGTATTAAAAAATATTAATGATATTAATGCTGATGTGATGGTTGGCAGTTAAACAGCATGAACAGGGCACACTTCCCTACTCCCACCCACCAGTAAGTTTCAACTTTTCCTTGCACAAATCTTCTCAAAGCAGAAAGCAGACCACTTTCTGACTGGAAGGTAGATCTCTGTCTTTAGGGGATCATACTGAAGAGGGAAAATATACTAAGAATAGTCCTTGATCAATCCCAGATCTCCTTAGAATCCCCCAAAGTAGTTAGAGGTTTCTGCTCAACTGCTCAAAAGTGAAATAAGTAGCAGTGTTGACATTGAAATTATCACTACACTTCAGAATTAACTCTTTAATATGTAGGAAGGTATTGTACACTAACTCAAAAGGACTGTTTGTACATTCTACTGCACAAAGTTATAGGAAAACACTACTGCATTGGGCCAATAATAATATAATGAATTATTGTAACAAAATATTATCTTTCACTATAAATTATATGGGTATCGTGAATATTATAAAGACCATGAATTCTACATTAATATGATCATGAATTATAACAATGGTATGAATTACTTGCCAATTGCCCATGAAGAATGACCGGGGGGGGAGCAGGGAAAGAGCACCACCACCCACCATCCTGCACTGCCGCCCAGTCCATCCCCACCATTGCCCATCATGACTGACTGGGGGGGAGGGGGCAAGCAGGGATGGAGCTCCGCCACCCAGCACCTCTCAGTGCCACTGCTCCACCTCTGGCCCCATACACCCCCTACCCTGCATCTGGCCCTGTGCACCAGAGTCAGGGGGTGAGGCCAGGGCTGTGTCTCCAGGACCCCATGCCGCCGTAACCCCCTTGGAGGCGGTGGCAGCGCGGGGTGATGTTGTATGTAGCAGTAAGGCTGGATCTGCCTCTGCCTTACACGCCCTCTCCCAGCCCCAATGTCCAGCCAAAGAAATTGCCAGGGCACACAAGTTTTTTCAGAAGAAATTAGAGAGGATTGTACTAAACCAGTGGTCCTGAAATCTGGCTGCTCAGTAGCAATTCACACTGCCACCACTCCCTGACTGCCAAATTTCCAAACACTGTGGGCCTTTTGGCATGGTCTGGGGTACAGGGCTGCAGCAGAGGCCTAATCCAGTGTGTAGTGCTGGGGCTGCACACTGGATTGAGTGCCAGCTGTGGCTCATGGACTAGATCTGGCCAGTGGACCAACCCTGCACCACTCATGCAACCCATGGGATACAAGTTTGGTCACCACTATACTAAATTAGTGGTTTTTCAGTTATGGTCTATGGACAACTAATGGCTCACAGAAGCCTTCCTGCTGGTCCAAAGAGTGGAAGATTTTGAGATAAAGGATGAAGCAATCACATGTGGGGAGTCATGTTATATCTTCTATTAGAGAAGCTAACTGTATAGTTGAGCGAGATGTTAGACAAGCTTCAGACAAAGAGTGCCCTCAGGTCTCGCATTATAGATTTCATAGATTTCATAGACATTAGGGCTGGAAGGGATCTTGGAAGATCATTGAGTCCAGCCCCCTACCCCGGGGGCAGGAAGTCAGCTGGGGTCAAAGGATGTCCCTTTCTCTTACCATGTGATTTAATACGTTGACTATAATTAAATTTATGCAAAGAGAAATAATATATATGTGAGAGGAGCTGTATTTCCATTCTCCAGCAGTATGGTAGCTCAGGTGTCAGAACTAAAGGAAACCCTGTCCTACTTTTGACAAAACCTAGTGTGAGGCATGACACTCCTTCATGAGATACTGGAATGCAGCACTGTTAAAATTTTCTAAGGTTATGGCCTGCGTAAATTGTGAGATCTGTCAGTTGACTTCATATGTACATCATGGTGAAAAAACATATCTATCAGAGATACTGCAAGTTGCACAGTGAGAATATTCTAAGCACCATTACAAAAAGCCCCCCGTTTTAAAATATACAAAAGTCCTTTTAACTGGAATCTTCCTTGACTTTCCATGATTCTGAAGAGTTAAAAGTGTAACAAATAAAGGCGTCCAATCATTTCTACTTTTCAGTCTTCTTAAAGCGAAAGGAGGCAAACAGTTTGCTCCAAAGACAAAGAAGAGCAAATAGCTTCTTGGAGGAACTAAAATCTGGGTCACTAGAGCGAGAATGCATAGAAGAATTGTGTTCATTTGAAGAAGCCAGAGAAATTTTCCTAGATCATACAAGAACAGTAAGTAATGGATAGCAGTCTTATGTTAGCCAGATTTTTAGCCTGGATTACATATACAAATTAATTAAGTTTGACCTTTAAACTGTGGGGGCTAAAAAATACCTTCTCTGGACCTTTATGTTTATCATAATTATAAAATACAGAGAAAGTAGAAAACTAATATTGTTAAACGTGATGCTGCTTTTCTCAAAGGCTAAGTACAGACAGTCAAAAAGCCCAAGGCTAAATTGATTTAGTCTTCACAGGTTGGTCTAAACTGCGTAGACTGAACTGATAAGCAAGGCTTCACTTTTGATTCCAGAAATGCAGCCGTACACCTGCAGCATGGGCCAAGGCTAGCCCGCCCACCTGCAAGGGTGGAGGAGGTTTGTGGGGGGAGGTGCCAAAGTATCCTGGGATGATGGGGGATTGTGAGTTAACTTGAATCCAGTGGAGATCTAGGACAGAAGTCCAATCAACTGATTTCACCTAAATCAGTTAAGTCTGATACTACATCCATCCAGGTTTATCTTAAACCTGTTTCAGACATTTTGATAGTGGCTTATGTGCACTGAACTTCTGTTGTGTCACAGATTTGAACCAGTTTCTGATCACTTCTACCTGTTTATATGTAATTTCTGTCCTTTGCTCAAAGCTGCAAATTTAGTTGCCTTCTCACTAGCTTGGTGCAACATTCATATAATCTGTTAGATACAGTATCACCAGTGTTCATGGCCTTTGGTATATGAAATGACAAACCATATATAGAGAATTTCCTTACGCCTATTTTCACTGATTCATACATTGTAAGGCCAGTAGGGACCACAGTGATAATCTAATCTCTTCTCCTATGTAATACAGGCCATAGAAATTCTTTGAATTTATTCTTGTTAGAATTAATTTTCCTCTTTTTCTTCCAGATGCAATTCTGGCACATCTATACTGGTAGGGGAATTTTATATGCTCTAACAATACCTGAAATTATACTATGGCATTTCTTCCTATAAACCAGACTGATGCTGAATGTTTGTTTTCTTTGCAGCTAGGAACCAGTGTGATCCCAATCCTTGTCAGAATGGTGGGACATGCTTTAATGAAGCTCAGGATTATGTCTGCTTTTGTCCTAAGGATTATGAGGGCAAAAATTGTGAAAAAGGTAAGCAATTGCAAATCTTGAAAAAAAGCATAATTCAAATACCAGGTATTCTGACAAATGGAACAAACTTTATTACTGTGTACCATTCCTGCACAGAATGTATGACTGCTGTAGTTAATTGTGCTATAAAGGAATCTAGCATACTGGCACTTCAGTCACTCTGTGTAATAGCAGAATACTTATTACACAACATGGATCTTCTGAGAAGTTCACTTTTCTGACCTGAAGAAAAAGAAACTTTTCTGTAACTAAATTCTAGTGGTGTGTTGGCTTGAAAATGGAAATGTTGTGTAGCCAAGTAAATAAGACTAGGGTCTTGAAAGCATATGGGGACAGAAAAACCCTACTGAACTTACAGAGGTTTTCCTATTGATTTCAATGGGCATTAGTCCTAACTCTCTATACCAGTGGTTCTTAACCTTTTAGACTTAAGTCACCTCTCATTACACACAAGGCACCCCTCAGAAAATGCAAGCTCTTCACTTTCACACATTTTTTACTATGAAAAAATTATAAAGCAGTTCTCCTGTTGCAAAGAACTCAAAGTCCACAATAGGTCAGAATATTTTTGACACTATGGATTCCTATTTGAAATCTCTAGCTTTTTCTTGTGGCTCTTGTGTAGGTATTTGCACACCTAACAATGCTAATTTTGCATGGTTCCTTGTAGCATCCTTAAAAGGATCTCAAGACACCATACGGTGTTGCAGCACTCTGGTTGAGACTCTTGACTGTATATTGACTACTAGAGTTAATTTCAGTCACTCTGTGTAATAGCAGAATACTGGAGGCCCAAAGAAAGATTAGGAGCTTGCAGATATACTGGACTCCCTAAATATTGTCTCTGACTACCATTAATGATCTTTACAAAGGGACTCCATCATGCCAAGCCCAGCCTACATCTCTACCCTCATCTCTTCTCTTTTACCTTATTCTAGTCATCCATCCTAGCCATTCACTTTCTTGCCCATTCCTAACTTTTACCACCTGTGCATGCTAGTCCCCCTAGAACAGTCTGCAATCAATATCTGCAAGGCTCCTCATTACTCCTCCTTCTCCAAAAAAAAACTTCAGAAAATGAAACTGTTCCTTAAAGTGAATCCTACCTGGAAAGGTTATGTCACACCCTGTGCTTATTCTTTTTGTACAGTATTGTTCCCTATGGCAGCTGCTAGTGTCTCCAGAGTGGAGACAACTTCTGGCTAAGTACTGTATTGCTAATAAATCTGGCTAAGTAATAATGGCTGAAGTAGAGTACTTTGGGTTCAAAAACTTGACTAAAATATCTCCCATACAGGGATCTAGGATATCCCATGCAGTTGCTCCAATAAAAGTTATCACCCCCAAAAATATCCTTGCCTGTCACATAATTAATAATATTTCTTACAAAATACCTGTTAAAGTTCAGCTATTCAGATGGCTGGAATACCAAAATGTTCAAATATGTCTTTTCTCTAGAAGAGATGTCATCTTGTGCAATCAATTATCCAGTGGCCTTTCCAGAGTGCTCTTGTGGGGGAGAGGAAAACATTATTGTTAATATAGGAACATTTAATAACAGTTACTACAATTATATCTAGCTCTAAGAATAGGAAGGAATTACAATATTGTAGATAATATGTTGTGATACCTATTAGCAAAGAATTTTAATGGAATGCTTTTTAAGGCAAACTTTTGATCTGTTTAATTTGTGCTGGAGAATTTAGTTCTAATTCTGTGCAGCTCTGCCATTAACATTTACTTGCACTTGCCTACCTGTCTTTGACCATCCTGGCAATAATGGAGATTGCAGTAAATTTCACACTTACAAACACACATGCATTTTTCCTTATTTAGGTTTTGATGACTTACTGAAATGCATATATGACAATGGTGGATGTGAACACTATTGCACTGAACTGAACTCAACTGAAAAACGAACGTGTTTTTGTGCAGAAGGTTACAAGCTAGCAAGTGATGAAGTGTCCTGTATTCCCCATGGTAAGGTTCTGTAAATCAAGAGTTAAATCCAATAAAGAACTAAAGCATCTATATTAGGTGTCTGAGCCCACAGAGTATATTTCAGAAGCCAGGATAGACATGTATGTCATCCCCCACTCTTCATAAAAGTCCAAGAGAAGAGTTAGGAACCTCAGAAAAGCAAGCCAAAAAAATTTATGTATTATGCAGGAAGCTGCCTTGAGCTGGTTAGTAGGACACTCTTTAAGTACAAGGACTTATCTGAAATTCCACCCCATCAGAATGAAATCCTTGCCCCACTAAAGTTAGTGGCTAGGATTGACCTCACTGAGCACAGGTTTTTACTGTCTGGGTGCTGCAGAATCTAAGAGATTTTAGATCCAGTGGGCACATCTACATGAGACATTTACTGCAGAGTTGCCTAATTAGCTCCACAATACAATGTCAGCATCTACATGTGCAGCCCTATTAGGCTGCAGTAAACTCATAAACACCACCATGGGATAGTACTGCCCAAAATAAATACTATCCAATGGTGCCATCATTTAGTGTGCCACAACACACATGTAGATGCCGATGGGGCTGGCTGGGTCACAGGGGTGTTCCAGTGCAGGGGCTCATGCCCCAGCCAGTCCATATGCAGCACATTGAGCTGGGTCATAGAATCACAGAAATACAGGGCTGGAAAGGACCTCAAAAGATCAAGTCCAACCCCCTTGCTCTGGGCAGGAATAGTGGTGAGATCAAATGATCCCAGCAAGGTGTCTGTCCAGTGTCCTCTTGAAGACTTCCAAGGCTGGGGACTGCACCACCTCCTTGGGAAGTCTATTTCAGATTCTGATCACCCTTACCATAAAGAAGTTCTTCCTTATATTCAACCTGAAACCATCCTCTCACAGTTTATTGCCCTTGCTCCTGGTCCTCCCCTGGAGTGCCCTAGTGAACAGTTTTTCTCCCAGCTCCTGATATTCACCCCTTACATACTTATAGATGGCAACCAAGTCCCATTTCAGTCTTCTATTCCCCAGGCTGAACAGTCCCAGATCCCTTTGTCTTTCCTCATAAGGTTTGTCCTCCAGGCCCTTAATCATTCTTGTGGTCCTTCTCTGGACACTTTCAAGATTCTCCAAAATTTTATCCAGTAGCAAGGTCAAACTGAGTAGCCTATAATTTCCCAGCAGCCCCAGGCTTGTCAACCAGAGTTGTACCACCTGAGTTTATCATGCCGCAGTCCCAGGCATAAGTGTAACCACTGCACCTGGGAGCAATAAACTCTGATACAAACTGTGCTGGAGTTTATTCAGTTGAATTAATTTCACATGTAAACACGCCCAGTTTGTCATAGAATACAAATCAGGGCCTTGCTCTCAAAGTGGGTCAGAGAGTACCCCCTCCTGCATACATCTTACAGGGTTTCCAGGACAAGGGAGAACAGAATGTTTAATAGCAGCAGACCCAGGTACCATGAAGGATCTAGAGAAAACTGGATCCAGAGAGAATTAAAAGACCACTTAACTTGCTGAGCTATTTAGAGTAACTTCTGAGTAGTTAATCCTATGCCACCAGGAATAACTCCACTGAAGAAGTTTAATGGAATTACCCCAGCACAGGGTTTTCTGACAAATTCACTGTATTGAGTCACATTATTGTAACTATTATACTTCTGTTGTTTTCCAAAGTGGATTATCCTTGTGGGAAAATACCTGTTTTGGCAAAAATAAATAAAACTGAGGAAGGGAGAATTGTGGGTGGTACAGAATGTCCTCCAGGTGTATGTCCATGGCAGGTGAGTCTTCAATGTTGTGGTTTGTTTGGGGGGAGGGGTGCATTTTTTTCTCATTTAATACTTTTTCAGCAGTTGGGCCCTTGTGAAAGATGCAGGATTGTCAGAGCTTGATAACAAAGTCCTCTCTTCATCTGTAGAACAGTTAGGGCACAGCTTAAGGTAACATAAGCTCCAAACCCTTCAATATCACCTGCCTCAACCTTACTCTGAAGTGGCTGTTTTTGCTGGAGTGAAATAGTAATTCAGCCTCCTCCACTCTCTGCCCATTAAGTTCTTGGTCTTGTGGCTTAGTTTTGTGTCTCGTGCAGTTTCTCATGTGAAGCCCTGGGGCAAAATATGGAAAGTTAATATGAGGGAATCTGAGGGAAGACTTTTTCTACCATGTCCCATGGAATGGAGGTGACTAATGTTTTCCAACATGAGAGAAAAAAGAAAAGAAAAGAGAAATTAGCAACATAAATGATCGCAAAACTGTACAAAAAGCCAGTCCAGAAATTTTTCCTTTAGAAAATGGAAATGTGTAATTCATGTTATGACTGACTGTTTTAATAACATATTGCAAATTAGCTTCTTAGGTATCCTGTTAAAAAAAACCAAAGGACAAAACATACCATCATTGCCAAGGTGCCATTATTTGGTGCCATATCTAATACTATTGCCCCTGCTAAGTACCTTCATCTACAAGAATTCCCACAGAACTACTGCCCAGATTTTCAAGGAACCCATAGGAGTTAAATGCCCACCTCCTGTTAGCTTTCGCTGGAAGATGGATATTTAAGCCCCTTTATATCCCCTTGAATTACTAAAAGATCCAGTCTTACATTTGTATTCTGAGCAAAGGGCCCTTGGGATTACACATCTCAACCAAAAATCAAATGTTATTTTAAATAATCTCATGGTCATATGAATACAACAGATAGATGCTTTCTTTAACTTGTATAGAATTGCAGACCCAGCAAATTGCTATAAAACATAAATATTCTGGTTGTGTATTTGCAGGCTCTGATAATACAGAATCTCAAAGAACAGTGTGGGGGTTCCCTCCTGGCTCCAAACTGGGTAGTTACTGCAGCTCACTGTGTAGAAAAAGCAAACGTCAAACAACTGAAGATAAAATTCGGTATGCATTCTTCTTTCCTCAGTTTCTCAAGGTTTGGGGCCCCAAGATATACTCTTACATGTCCAAAAACCCAGAGTAACTTCTCTGAAGTCAGGAGAGATACTCCAAATTATTTAGTGGAAAATATTTTGAGGGGTTAAATGCTAAAGACAATAAATAGCTTTCAAAATGGATTACAAAATACAATATGCAACTGCAGCAGTTAGCAGTACCTCAGATTCCTCACACTGGACCTGAGCCATAAAATAAGTCTTTAAAAAGTCTCATAAAACAAGAGTGTTAGCATTTGACCAGGAGTGGCTCAAAACTTGCAGTATTAACCCCATTGTAATGGGGTGATGCAAAGATGTGAACAGTTTCTGCCTCTGTGCCATGAAATCCACTCTTAAGGATTGGAGGCTGGTGACAGCCATGGTCAGTGAGCCACAGGAAGTCTGTCATCAAGAGGTACATCTACATGTGCAATGAATGTGGAGCACAATTTGAATATGCACCTGGGACCACAGCATGTTGAGCTGGGTTGGAGCAGCACCAGGTGGCACATGGTCCCAGTGGTCAGCCTGCCAGCCCAGGGCTGCTCTGACCTAAATCAACATGCTGTGGCGGGGCTAGCTGGGGTACAAGCATTCTCCATTGTAGGGCTAGCTGGCAGGCAGCCCCTGTACTGAGCACCCTCGTGCACCAGCCAGCTACATTATCATCTATATGCGTGATGCTGCAGAGTAAAAAGTCTTGAGTTTATTGGTTCCCTGTGGCTTAACAGGGCCACACGTGTAGATGCCAAGACGTTTACTCTGGATCTGATTAGTCAACTCTGCAGTAAACATCTCGTGTAGACATGCCTAATGTGTAGCAAAAAAGGTTTTTCTCTCTAGGATCCATTGGCCAGTCAAGTGGAGAACGGGCAACACTTCAGGCTCTCCTATGCCTGACCTACATCTCCTTTATATGTGAAGCTGATGGATGCTCCTGAGTGACTTCCACATGTGGGATAAATTCACTAGGTTGCAGAGACTACACTCTGATTTTCTGTTCCTCCTACAGCTAGGGAATACAGGTGCCTAGGGATTTACATGAAGGAGGAACTTGTCTCCCAGGGGGTGGCAGGTGAAATTACACACAGTTACAAAAATAACTGTCAGGGAGACTAGTCCATTCTGACCTTTACTATGAGTTAATTGTGTAATAGCCAAGGTGTGTGCTTCAATAAAGTAATAGACTGAAGTGAAATAGTATCCACTTCTGTCATCTTGCTTCAGAAACACAGACTATGTGTGTTGTAGCCTTCCGTTGCAATTCTGTAACTGAACCCTATTGCACAGCTCCAATCAAAGGGAGAAACATGAAAGGAAGGAAGAAGCCAAGGCACAGACCTTTTGGGGTAACAAGAACTATTTCTGGTGAACCAAGGAAAAACATTTTAAAAAGCAGGATGCAATAGAAAGGGTGGGAATGTAATAAAATAAGAAGTAAAGAAATCTCTTTCTACACAAGCTCTGTGAAGTTGAAGAGTTGGCTCTCTATCTAAACATGACTGGGGTCATAATTACTTTTGTAGGTGAACACAGAATAAATCAGGAAGAGGAAAGCGAGCAAGAGAGGACAGTTACTAAAATCATAATTCATGAAAAGTATTCTTCAGCCACAGTCGAACATGACATTGCCCTGCTGCAACTGGAGAAGACTGTTAACTTCACTGATTACGTGGTACCAATATGTCTGCCTGAAAGTCAGTTTTCAGAGCGTGAGCTGTCCTCCATTAGATACTCCACAGTGAGTGGATGGGGGCGTCTCATAGAGCGAGGTGCTACTGCTGCCGTTCTTATGAGAGTTGACCTGCCACGTGTAAAGACAAAACAATGTATGGAAGAGACCAACTTAAATATCACAGAAAACATGTTCTGTGCTGGAGACCTTTCTGGGACTAAAGACTCCTGCAAGGGTGACAGCGGTGGACCTCATGCTACAAAGTACAAAAACACCTGGTTTTTGACAGGGATTGTCAGTTGGGGAAAGGGGTGTGCTACCAAAGGCACATATGGTGTTTATACAAGAGTTTCCAGGTATACTGAATGGTTAAAAAACCACATGGCTTCCTAAGCCACCATGCTTCCCTGCATCCAGATCATCTCTGAATTGCATTGTCCTTCAACCTATCTTTCACACTTCCCTCTCTAGCATCTTTTACCATCATAAGAAAATTATACTAACACTTAAGTGATCGTTTGATACAAATCTAATTCCAATTTGGTTCATATGTCTGCCTTGCCAGTAATTTAGAGTTTTATATTATTCAAAAATCATGAGCACAAGCTTCCATTACAACTGTAAATGCAGTTGACAGACCTTGAAAGGAGCAAGCTTTGCTAAATCTCTAGGGTGAGAAAGGTTCATTTCAGGCTTGGTTTCTATTTTTGTACATAAACAATATTGTACTATTTTGTTAGCCATTTTAATATTGACCCCAGATTTTTGAATGGCAAACAATAACTGATTTAAATTTATCTTTGCTTTGGTATAACATTACTGAGTACATGATGAGGACAGGCGACATGAAGGTTTACCACATTTCACTGGTAAGACACTCAAACTAAGGCTTGTCACCTATATGTATAGGTTAATAGATTTTTAAGACTAGAAGAAACTGTTCTGTTCACCTCATTCTGACCAGCTGCGTACTGAAGGCTGTATCTGGTTGCATGGGCAAATGATAAGTTTCACAGGCACAAGATAGTACATGAAATAGTGTGCACAATTAGAGGCTGCATTACACACTTGTAAATTTAGCTCCAAATACCATTTTGAAAACAGCTTAACAAATTAAGGGAAAACAGCAGATATAATAGATTGGTATTTTAGGAAAACATTTTAATGGGTGTCTGATGAAATCTTATAACTCTCCAAGTTTATTCAAATAAATTATGATACCAGCATTATCACAAAGGACTGACTTAAGAATGGGAAATGCTGATAAATGGTAATGTATTGAGATGAAACGATGCTGGTAGCAGGGTACTGCACAGATCCATGTTGGGTTTCTTTTTATTTAATATCTGAATTAACAGTATAGAAGTGGCAGCATACAGTTCATAATAAAAAAACTATATTCAATTTGGAAGAGCTCCAAATTCCACTGAGGACAGAGAAATAAGATCAAGGGACCTAGAGACAGTAAAAACATGGAAGAAAATAACAAAAGGAGATCCAGCTTGGAAAAATGAAACTAATGCATCAGGGAGAAAGTTAATTCAAAACACAGATATTTAATGGGGGAGGGAAGACAGAAGGAAGCTAACAAGAAAAGGTCTACAGGGCATATGGGCCAGCAAATAAAATCTCATTCTTCAATGAAGCAATACAACAAACAAATCCAAAAAGAGCAAAAATAACCTAAAGCAGTGAATCCCAGTGTAGCAATTTAATTGATCCTCTGTACATAGATCCATTGTGAAGATGTTGGTAACATAAGTAGTCAATTAATCTACAGAAAGATGCTGACAAACAGGAGATGGTTCAGGAAAGAACAACTAAAATGATGAGGGGTCTGAATAACCTGATTTATTAAAGAAGTTTTGAATGTAACTGAAGTTTTATAATGTGTAAAATGGAAAGGATTTGACAGAGGACTACAAAGATATCAAAGATGTGAATGCCAAGAAAAGAATAACCTAACCTAGTGCCAGATCAACATTGTGAAATCATGAGAAGGAAGACTGAGACAATATACTATGCAACTTTTCCTGACAGCAACTGAGGAATTTGATTGAGGAATGGTCCCCAAAGCACATGGTGAAAACAGCATCAATTGTGTTATTTAAAACCTGACAAGACAAAATGCTAGACAGTAAGTACAAGACAGGATCCTGCACACAGAAGTATGGGAGTTCCTAACACCCCAGTGTACGCCAGGGATCTCTCAGACAACTTAAATGGCAGGTGAATGCAAGGGCAGAATACAGTACGCTGCTTAGCTTTAGCAAATTATTTTTGGACCCAGGGATTGATGTGGGTAGGAGGGGGAGAAGAGGAAATCATCAGGTTTACCAGGTGACTTTCCTGGTATTAAATACTGAAAATATGCTAAAAATGAATTAACTAGTTCCAGTCCTCCCCCTTGAAGATGTTGGAAGAAACTAAAAAAGAGTGGGCACTGTACATTGCAGGCATGAGGCAGTTGCTCATCCTGTAGAGGCCAGTGACATATGGACATCTCCACCCCTTCCCTCAGAAGCAGGACCACTGGGATGGGGCGGTTCCTGTCATGGGTGAGCTGTGCCACTTATAGACAAACCTACCTCTGTGAGCTTCTTGCTTCTAGCGCAGATGGCAGCAAGAGGCTGTGAAAGACATCACCTCGTAACATCATAAGAATCAAATACAACTTTTTTTCTTTACTAATGACTCCTGTCTATTTAGTCCGCTTGTGTTCTGCAATATCATAAATATATCGTATTTATACCGAAAGCTTGCAAAGAAGAATTTTTCCACCTATTCGAGTTGGTCTGATAAAAGGTGTCAGATTTACCCAGAGAACCTTGCCTGCGGTATCATAAAGCACCCTACTGCCCTTCCTTCCCCAGGCCTATTATCTCCCAAAGAAAAATTAGCCAAGTTTTGGGGTTTTTTAAAGACATTTTTCATATTCTGAGCCAGATCAGCCAACTCAAGTCCAAATCTGTGAGTCAGTCCAGAACCATAAGTAGCCCTACAACTGGCAAACATCCCCCACCCCCCAGGAGCTTTAGATATTTTCAAACTTTTTTGGCAGGCATCCTACGTGCAGGCCAAAGCCCCGAGGCTTGGGATTCAGATGCCCCCAAGTTTCACCTGCCCTCAGCCATACGGCCGCAGGGGCAAGCTAGGGAGGAGCCTCCCCTTTCCATAAAGTGGGCTTTAAGCCCCAACACCTCGGCGGGTACTAAACTGTGCCAGAAGAGCGGTTATCCCCCAGGCACTTAAGGAAAACTGCCTGCATGGCCCCAGGGCCGCAGTGTTTCCCCTGCCATCGAAGTGCCAGGAGGGCACTTTGCCTTCTCCACCCGGCAGCTTTTCTACTGCTGCCTTGCCTTGCCTTGCCTCGCAGGGGTCTCTCTCAAAACAGGACCTTGAGCTTTGGGACATCTTCTTCACCTGTGCTTTGGGACCCAGAGGGGCTGAGCCTGAGGGAACAACGAACCCCAAAAGGAGGCAAGGAGAGCCGCTGGGCTGCTAGCATTCCGCCTGGCTTCGAGTCTGCAAATGCAACGTTTCGGGTAGGGGAAACCCCTCCTGGAAGCACGGGCTCCAGTCAGAGCAGGCTCGGAAGCGCGGGCCGGGCCCGGCCGAGGCAGCAGCGCGCCGCGGGGAGGTGCAGGTCGGGGCGTTGGACCTTGCTCGGCCCCGCCGCGCGGGGAGGAGTGCTGTGCACAGCTGGGCACTATGGCGGGCCAGCTGCTTCTCATCCTGCTCTGCGCCGCGCTGGGGGATCGGCTTGGAGCTCACGGGAGCGGTGAGGGGCTCTCGCCTTTTGTGCTTGGGGCTCGGCGGGAGAAGGGACCTCTTGATGGGGCTGCTGCACGTCTGTGCCAGCCCCCTCCCAAGCCAAACCAGCTGGGGAGAGCTGAAATGCCCTTGGTTGGGGGTAGGGGAGATGTCCTACTACAGCCCCGGGGGGGGCTCCTTGCATGCAGGGGCCAGATGTGGGGGAGCCCCCTTCCAGCCAGCTGCCTGCAGGAGGGGGGCTGCCAGCTGGGCAGGGGGGAGGAAAAGCAAGGGCTTCCACCAAAGAAGTGGGGGAGAGGCATCCATCTGCAGGGGGGAAGGAGGAGAGGCGGAGAAGTGACTGAAAGAGAAGACTTGCAGGGTAAAGAGATGGGGAGAAAAGCTCCTGAAGGAGAGGCAGCCAGCCCCTGTGGGGCTCACATCTTCGTTTCAGTGAGGGTCTTGGCATTTACCTGCCAGCCTTCCTGGAAGAGCAGGTGAATCCCAGCTCTCCCGGCAAGGAGGTACCACATAGGTGGAGAGTTTCCTGGGCTCCACGCAGGGCAGAGGGCACCAGCCTGGGAATGAATTCCTTGTCTTCTCTACTCTGCCATAGGCTTCCTTTGGGATGTTATGTGGGTCTCTCTGTATCTCAGTTCCCCATCTGCCAAATCAGGATTGTCAACTGGGGGTGGTAGCACTTCTGTACCCCAAAGGGAAGCTGGGTGGGCAACTGCATTGGAGACTGAGGCACTTGGGTATTACAGCAGTACTAGGGACTTAGGAAAATCAGACTTTCTCCCCCATTTTCCTGCCTTGCCTCAGTTATGCATCTCAGTTGTCAGTGACCGTAGCAGTTTTTAACAGGAGCAAAAATTTACTTGGTCTTTCCTTTTTTTTTTTTTTAATGGTGCTATAACGCCGTTCTCCAAAGCCACTGCATTGGGGAGATTTCATTGTCAGCTTGTTTAGGTTCCAAAATAATGGCCTTTGCATGTTTCTAGGTTGTTCTGCCTTACTTGCCCACCTACGTTTTGAGGATGAAAACACTGCAGAACCAATAGGAAAGAAAAAGGCAAGACTTATCAACACAACAAGCCAGCAGCTACATTTATGTTAAAATCTTCCTTTACCCCCCACCCCCATAATAATACTGTGCGGGCACAGGAATATAGAGATTATAGACACCAGCTGTAGCCTGTCACTGCCTCACAACTAAAGAGAAGGAAAATGACTTTAAGAACAAACAAGCTAGTGAATAAACAGTGAGCTAGAAATCATTTAACCAAACACTCACACTTTGCCAGTCTTACATACAATCAGCATTGATCTGACTCCATACAATAATAAAATATTGCTTCATTGTGCCTAATGATGGCAGAATCTGCCCCTCTGGGTTATTATTATTGGAGATGCACAACATCCCTGGGAAAATGTGTGTTCTTTGCTTTCACTCATTTTGGGACAACAGAAAAATAATGGAGCAATTCCATTGCAAAAAAACTCAGAAAGACTGCAACAGCTCAGAAGGGTTTTGATGCTATGGGCTCCTGTTTGGAATCTCTGGGTGCAGCTGTTAACAGTGCTTATATTACCTGGCGCCGTGCAGCACCCTTACAAAGATCTTATGGCACCCTGGTTGAAAACCACTGGGATAGGGTCCATGCTTCCACTCAGGTGCAACTACCTGGGTAGCCAAGAGGAACTGTTTCTGAGCAAACCTTGTTTATTTTATATAAACCCAGTGTTCATATCTAAGAGAGAGGGAAGGCAGGGCACCTTAGACCAGTCATTCTCAATTTTTTTTTAACTCAAAGCACCCTTCACTGGATTCAAGGCATCCTCCATAATGTTTGTCAATGAGGTAGCACCCAACTTCAAAAACTAATTATATATTTCACACTTACCTCCTTACAGAGGAGCTGGGAAGTGAAGGTGGGGGATCATTCAGGCTTGTGTTCATCTACTTAGCTTTTCTGATTATCTCCTGACATTTCATGGCACCCTTCAAAGGATGTGTTGGAAAAGTGCCCTGGCCAGAGGAAGGTGCACTGGTAATGTTTCTTGACAAATTTTAAAATAAGTCATTTTTGTTTCCTTTCAGTATTTTTAAAGAAAGAAACTGCAAATATGTTTTTGGAAAGAACAAAGCGTGCTTATTCATTATTTGAGGAGTTCAAGAAAGGGGATATTGAAAGAGAATGTAAGGAGGAAGTCTGCAACAAAGAAGAGGCCAGGGAAGCCTTTGAAAACCAAGAGAAAACAGTAAGGACAGAGCATCATCAAACAAATGGGCCTATATTTTCCAAACTGAAATGTTTTCTTAGAGTCTTTCAAACCGGGTACCTAAAATCACAAATTCATAGGACAACTTTAGTCTTTTTCTCTCTCTTCCCGGGAGAAGTAGGAAAGATTGCCAAGTTTGATTTTATGATGCCAGAAGAGCAGGAAGAATCATACAAAATCTGAAAAGGCATCTACTCATAGTTTGGGTCTTCCAAGTCAGACTATATGAAAGCCTTTCTGTTCACTTTCTTTAATGTTCTGACCTGTTTAATCATAAATGTAAAGTATCTCTAAAGATAAGCATAAACCACAGATTTTCCTTCCTGACTGGTTGCAGCACCCTTTAAGCATTCAGATATATGAGCAAATGGGAACCTGAGTTCACAGATGAGATTTGACAAGGGGTGGAGAGTTGGTGAGATAGGGACATTACAGGAGAACTTCCACTTCTTGTAGACATACTATATCTTTTTCCAGAAAATATAATGTGCTAATATGTCTTATTGACAGGTCTTTTTAAACTGACTTACTAGCTGTACTGGGTGATGATGTACCCCTTTTATAATCTTTAGGTATCACCCTGATTTGTATGCTGCCCTGTTGCCAGCATTCCCCTAGGAACAAAGTATGCCCTTAGTCAGGGCTGTCCAACTTCAAAGCAACCAGGGACCACACATCACACCAGTCACAGACCTTGGGCCACATGTTTGGAGAGCCCCTCAGGACCCTGCCAGGCATAGCTCTCCTGTAACCACCCCTGCTGCAGGAGCAGTGTGAGCCCACCCCAACACACACACACTTCTGCCACATGACTAGCATGAACCCCCACCTCACCACTGCCACATGGACAGCTACACAGATGCAGGCCATGAGCTGCCAGTTGGACAGCCCTGCCTTGGATATTAGACAAGAGGACTCTGGGTGGAAGAGGTCTAGGTCTGCCAGCATTGAGGAGCCTGTAGTTTGGCAGAAGTAGAAGCAAGATGAAGGCCCTTGAATAATGTTCACCATGGGGCAGCAAGAAAATCAGCTACTAAATTGGGAGCACTGCTAACTGTAGATGTTGTTCTGGCTCCTGGTGTTGCCTTGCTGCTTGGCAACAGGAAATAAAGGCAGAAAAAGAAGGAAATAGGAAGTGGGAAGTGGGAAGCAAGAAGAATAAGAGAAAGGAGGAAGAGATGTGTAGGAGTTAAGAGAAGTGATGGGGAGACTGGGCATCAGAGAGAATGGAGTGACTGGGAAAGGGAACACAAGGAATATTTGGAAGGCAAAAAGTAGTACTTTGCTGGGGAGGTGTGGAAGATGGAGTGGGGTAGGAGCCCAAAGAAAGGAAAGTCCTGTCTTATGTTTTTGGGACTCTGGGGATCAGCAATATTGGGACAGAAGTCATTCCTGTTAAAGTCAATGGGAAGTTACACAAAAAAACAGGAACCCTGTTTTCAGTATAAGTTATTGCAAAGAACCTCTAAGGAAAATGTTTATGGAAAAGCCCTCTTGTTTCAGGGGGTAAGGCCATGGTGGTTTGAGTTGCTCAGTTTTGGTTACATTTTTTAAATGAGAATAATCTAGGAACACCATTCTGTAAGCAATTCTATTTGTATGACACTTAGGTTTTAGAGTCCAGTTCACTAACTGTCATAAAACTTGTTTTCCCTTCCCTTAGGAAGAATTCTGGAATATATATGTAGGTAAGGAATGCTTTCAAGTTTACTTTATAATATATATATTTTCTAAGAGTGAAGAACGATAATACTGGAAACCAAGACAGAAACACTTTATTTTTAAAAAAATGTTTATAAACAAGTAACAAAACTGATGATCTTTTCGTGGTTATGTTTGAAATGTTATTTGCAAGGTGATCATTATTCATGTATGCCAGTGGTTCTCAACCTATTTAGGCTTAAGGCACCCCTTGCAAAATGCTAGGTCTTACCTTTCACTTGTGTCTTGACTACAGAAAAATGGTAGATCAATTTATCAGTTGTGAAGTACTCAGAAAGACCACAATGGATCAGAATGTTTTTGACACTGTGGGCATATGTATACATCATCCTACAGCGCTACATGCACTATCGCAATGTAGCGATCACATGGGTCTACAAGTGATCGCCTGTACATCACTGTAGCGGTACCTTTCCCGCTTATAGCGCACTACTCCATACTTTCCTTCTGAAAGGAAGTACTAAAGCATGGCACTATAGCAATGGCACCATACGGTGACGTGTAGACATGCCCTATGAGTTCCTATTTGAAATTTCTGGGTTTATCTTGTGAATCGTGCATAGGTATTTGCATACCTAATACAGCTAATATTGTGTGGCACCCCATGGTATCCTTAAAAGCTATTCATGGCACCCCAAGGTTCTGTGACACCCTGGTTGAGAATCACTGATGTATTTATATATCAAACTGAATAATAGGGTCCAGTTCACAGAGATATAGCATCAAACTATATTTTCTGCATTTGCTTGGAGTCTCAAATTTAAAGCTTCTGACATGCATGCCCTTTCAGCGCTTCCTAAGCCTGGGATACTGCTACTTACATCCCTTT
>NW_017729032.1:141522616-141535388 GCF_001723915.1 Gavialis gangeticus
ATGGCACCCCAAGGTTCTGTGACACCCTGGTTGAGAATCACTGATGTATTTATATATCAAACTGAATAATAGGGTCCAGTTCACAGAGATATAGCATCAAACTATATTTTCTGCATTTGCTTGGAGTCTCAAATTTAAAGCTTCTGACATGCATGCCCTTTCAGCGCTTCCTAAGCCTGGGATACTGCTACTTACATCCCTTTGAGAAAGAACACGGGGTGGGGGAGGATTCCTTCTGCTACCTGCTGCTCCTTGATTTCTGTTTTGTTCGTTGGGCCAAATTTCCTCACACGCTAGTTTCCACAAAGGAAAAGAATCAACATGGCCTTTCTCACCTTCAACACCCACAGGACAGCAAGAATGCAGAACAATTTAGCTAGGATCATGATCCTGTTGCATAAAATCAAGAGTTTTCTGTATTCCTGATAATCCTAGGACAGGCAGCCCAGGGAGAATACTGAGGCAGCCCGGAGGGGAGTGATTTAGTACAACCATTTTTTAAATTTTCCATGTTATCATCATTGGCTGAAATAGATATGTCATATAGGCTAGAACGTAATATATATTTTTTTCTAAGAGTGAAGAACAATAATACTGGAAACAATGCTATATTTTCTAATATAAATTTTCCATATAATCATCATTGCCTAAAATAGATATATGCCATGTAGGCTAAAACCCAGGACTCCTATCCCTCCAGTATAGTACCCATCTCACTAACCACAAGGCTGGACTCCCTCTGGCCTGCTCTTCTGATGGCACATAGCTTTCCCTCTTGCCTGCCCATATGGCTGGCTTCAGCAGAGGTGGAAGGCACCCTTGGACCTGCCCAGCGCATGGCCCATTGGTTTGAGCACTTTGCTTGGAAGTGGGAGATGTGAGGTCTAAATGCAAGATGCAGGTCAGCTAGAGGGAGACCTACAGCCTGGGCCTCACTCCCTGGAAAATAACCTAACTACTAGGTTATTGGGTTAAAAGGTGAGAAACCCCAACTTTTTTCATCTGAGTTATCAAAACAGTTATCTTACCTGCAACATAGGCTTCTTACTGGCATTATACAATGTCTGCATGAAAAGCCTGAATCACAATGAAAACGGAAGATAACAGGGAAAATAATAATGAAAGATACTCTATTGAATCCAGTGCAGAGTGCCTGGTCTGCCATGCCAGAGGCCCATTTGGAAACATAGTATTGAAACTCATAGAGCGTGTCTTGAGATGCACATATTTTAAATATTAACAAAAAGATGATCACAAAATTCATCACCCAGTGACACTGCAGATTTTAATGAAAATGTACATAGTGAACCTTGGCAGACAAGGGTAAATCTCATACATTTTATTAGACAAACTCAAATAGTTGGAAAAATTCTTCTTTGCAAGCTTTTGGGTATAAATACCCTTCATCGGGCTGAGGAAGAATCTGCAGTTGGTGTGTGCTCTCCCTGAATAGAATAAATAGTAAAGAAGCCAAAGGCTGGTATGTATGCAAGAAAACAAAGATGTAAATTGAGGAGTCAGTGGGTGAGAGACAAGTTGATGGGGGTGGGAAATGAATGTAGCTGGTAAATAGTAGAGAGGTACCTGGGGAGTCAGATGTTAGGCAGGTCATAAAGTGCATACCCAAATGAATGCACACCAAAAATCTATCAAAGACAAGACTACCCACTTACCAGTGGGGGCACATTTCTCACAAGAAAACCACTCTCCAATCTCTAAGTTCTAATCTTCAAAGGGAATTTACAAAATACCTTTCACAGACGAGCCTACAAACTTCACTTCATCAACCTACTAGATACAAAAAATCATGGACTAAATATAGACATTGGATTTATGACACACAACTTGCCTGACATCTGACTCCCCAGGTACCTCTGCACTATTTACCAGCTACATTTATTCCCCTCCCCACCCTCAACCTGTCTCTCACCCACTGGCTCCTCAATTTACATCTTCACTGACTGGCTTTCTTGCATGCATACCAGCCTCTGGCTTCTTTACTATTCATTCCATCCAGGAAGAGCACACACACCAACTGCAGATGCTTCCCCAGCCTGACAAAGTGTACTTATACCTGAAAGCTTGCAAAGAAGAATTCTTCCAACTATACTATTTGAGTTGTTATAATAACATATATTAGATTTACGCAAAGAACCTTGTCTGCCTATGTCCTTAAACCAATACAGCTACAATCTAAACCCCTGTAACATAGTTTACCTTAAAACTTAACATATGTCATAGTTTTTGTTTTGTTTTTTTCAAGATGGGAACCAGTGTGACGTCAATCCTTGTCAGTATGGTGGAAAGTGTAAAGATGGAATTGGAACATACACATGTAACTGCCTGGATGGTTATCAGGGCAAAAACTGTGAATCTGGTAGGTTTCTGTTTAATATATGATGGGAATGAATTTGTCAGATAACCAGTAGATAAAGAATGGTTCTCATTTCTTCAATGTCACTAGATGATAATGACAGAATTCAGAGATTCATGAGATTGGGAAGAAAAACACACCAGAAAGATCTAATGCCAATAATACATGGCTTTAGAGATTACTGGAGCTTCACAAATGGATACATTTTTTTAAATGCTCAAAAAGGACACTTGTTGTAGAGATGGTACTCAGTCCTATAGGCCTTTTTGATGTGGGTAGTAGGTCTTCTCAGAAATAACCTGCCTGAGCTTCATGAAAATGTTCAGAGGAGTAAGGGACTCCAGGGCCTAACGAATACTGAAGTGTGTTATGTGAGTTCCCAGAGCCCTGGCTGGTCCTTGGCAGTACCTTTATGGTACAGGTAACATTAATCATACCATAGATTGTAACATATCACATTTTCATCCAGTTTATTGCACCATAAAGTGGCAAATTAGCCACAAAGATGTTCCACATATAACATAGAATATCTTTGTTGCTAGTTTGTATGATACCTTAAATTGAGCATGCAGCATGTGTTGTGTTCCAAACCAGGACCACACCAACAATGACAAAAATAGAGGAACCAGACCTGGGACTGTCCCCAGCCCAACACCTGGGGTTCAGGCTGGGGTACGCTCTAGATCCCAAATGGAAACCCAGGGCTGGCCTGTGCCCAGTCGCAACTTTCACCTGAATTGTGGAAAGCTCAGATCAGTTCCAAAACAGCCACCCCCTACCCTATCTGAAGGGTAATGTGGTAGGGATCTGAGCAATTTTAGGCTCCATCCCAAACATTGTACATCATGTCATTCATATCTAGCATAGCAGGCCATGTGATTTTTTTTGAATGAGGCATAAAATTTCTCAGATACCAATCATATCACTATTTTAACATCTGACAGGGCCCCCAACTCTGCTACAATTACACACCTCACTGCCTTGCAAGAAGACAGAGAAGCACATCAAAGATGGGCATGAGAGAGTGAGGGAGAGTGGCTTACAGTAAAGAGCATAATGACTTCCCAAACCTCTGAGCATGCTGGGAATTTCTTCAGTCTTGTTTACAGTATAGCAGCCATTCCCAATCTGTGGTATGCATACCACCAGTGGTACACATTAACAGGTATATGATAATTACTTTATATGACAAAAAATTGCTGGTGGTACTTAAGGTTGAACTGAAAAAATTGCTGGTAGTACTTAAGGTTGTATTGTTTTAAATTGGTGGTACACAATCTGTCAGAGTTTGGGAACCGCTGCACTAGAGCATACATGCTCAGAGGTACCCTCTGAGCAGCAGAACCCCTTTTGTCTGCTGGCAGAGTAACACCGCCTCTGCAAACGAAAAGAGGTTCTTGCTACCACCTGATACAGGATGCGCACACACATGCTTGTGCCTTCTGCTGACTATCACAGTCCCTTCAGCAGCTGGCTCTATTGTTCACAGCTAGTTTTACCAGCAGAATTTCCCCAGTACAGCCAAAGCCTTTATTTAAATCCCTCCAGAATGCCTACCTTTTCTGTAATATTTACACTGTCACCCACTTCTTATTTTTCCCATTAGTGCATTGCTGATATGTAAAAAATAAAATACTGGAAGAGAAGTGTATAGGGTGCTGGCACTGAAGCTGAAAATGGTTTGAAAGAATGATGAAAAGAACACATTCTAGAAGGAGGGAGAAATAACAGGATGGACCAGCCACCATCCTGATATCTGTGCCCCTTGACTATAGTCTGCTCCCCCACCCCTTGTTGGTCTTTGGCTTTTTAAACCATCAACTCTTCGAGGTAGAGAATGTCTTCTCTGTCTGGAAAGTGCCTCACCCTGAGGGGGCAACTGGGAGAGCAGCCCTGGGCGCCACCTTTGTGGGGGGTGCAAAAAATAGTTGCAACCATAGTAGTAGCTGATTATGCTGCTGCAATCGACACTGCTTCAGGTGTTTCACAGCTGGCCTGGGCATGGAGCTGTACTGCTATGCCTCTTATCTTTGGGGTGCTATCACAATAATGTATCAATAAATAATAGTTTGCTAGAGATTTGCCTGCAGCTTTACAAACACAAAGGCAATGACCTTGACCAAAATTTACAATTGAAGCAGGTTGTTATCAGCATCACAAGCATTTCCAAAGCAGCATTTCTTTGTGATTTTCATAATGTTTGTCTTTTGGGCAGTTATACCAAAATACTGCAAGATCAACAATGGAGACTGTGAACACTTCTGCAAATCAGAAAAGAGCAATGTGGTTTGTTCCTGTGCTACTGGGTATGTTTTGGCAGAGGATGGCAAATCCTGTGCTGCAGCAGGTATGATGTCATACAACTAACTGATGATAACCATGATGATGAGATCTGTCTTCTGTTGTATAGGAAGGCAGGCTTTGTAGGGCTTAAAATGCATTGGTGGTCTGAATAATTTGGATATAGCCTGCTGATACCTAGCTTTCTAAGGCCTTCACTGTGTAATTTTATGAAGTGCTGAACATCCCCGAATCTAACAGAGTGGAGACTGAAGACACTCAGGACCAGCTCCATAAGAGCACCTAAGCATAGAAATAATTTAGGAGCTTGTATCCATATCCACACATGCTGGTAATCCATGTCAATGGGGAGACTAGTTGACTGAGTTTCTGCCACTGAGGTTACTTGCATACCTTAAGTACAGCTCTTGACTGACCTGATTTCCTTGTTGCCTATTGCACATCTAAAACTGCTTGGGATTCACAGACTACATGCCCCACATCTCATTCCCCTCAAGAGACCCAATCTATTAGGGACAGCTTTTCACTGGTACTTGGCTTCTCCCCTGCAGTTACTCCCAGACTTTTACCTTGAAGTCTCTGTCTCACAAGTCAATTAATGGAGCCATGATTTAAGTCCTTTTGAGGACCAGGTCCCTATCCTTTTGCAAGTCACAGCCCTTAGTGATTACCTAGGTATAACAAAACATGAGTGGAAGGAAAAAGTACTTAAAAGTATTTATCAAAGTATTCTGTTCCTCCCTGAAAAACTTGCTGTATATAAAGAAGTAGACACACAATAATAACATTTATAAACTCTAAGGGGGTTGGTCTGTATCAGGGGTGGGCAAAATATGGCCTGTGGGCCAGATCCAGCCTCCCAACAGATTCAATCCAGCCCATGGATGGATGACCGCTGGCAGCTCCAATCATCATGTGTGCCAGGCGGGTGGGTGGCTCTGCTTCCGCACAGCTGCATCAGCTGTGGACCCGCGTGGGGCTTCCACAGCAGGTGGCAGGTGGCATCATCTGTGGATGCTGCTGGTAGGTTCAGGAGCCCAGATGCAGAACCTGCCAGAGGCATCCACAGCTGATGCCACTGCCCTCCCAGAAGGATGGTAGCTGCAGCCCAGAGCTCCAACCTGGAACCTGTGGGTGGCATCAGCTGTGGTCCCAGGCAGACATAGGTGTCATCTTTACTTTTTGCTGGTGGATACTTGCAGGCATAACACCCCCCTCCCAACCCCCCCACCCCCCTCCGCAAACAATGACACTTTATTTTAACTTAGTGTGTTCCCACACTGAGCTCTGTGCATGCCTAGAAGAGGGAGCGCATTACTTCAGCCCAGCTTTGCAGTGTCTGTAAAGATCGGGTGCTTTAGTGGGGCTTTTTGGCACTTTTTTCTAATAGCTGATTGAATCAGCTTTAGTTAGAAGTGCTGAAAAGCCCTGCTGAAGCACCCAATCTTTACAGACACTGCAGAGCTGGGTTGAAGTAACACACTGCTTCTTCCAGCAAAGCGCATTTCTTTGGGTGTTTTTTAACATCTGCAAGCAACCTGAGGCCATGGCTCATGGGTGCTCAGCACCTGCTAATTTTTTTAATGGGTGCTTGAGCATCAGAGCACCCACAGAGTTAACACCTATGCAAGTAGGAGCTGCTGCCACACTGAGTGGGTGGCAGCATCAGCTGAGGGTGCAGCCAACAGGTTCAGTGTCTGGGGTTCTGAACCTACCAGCAGCATCTGCAGCTGATGCCGCTGCCCACCCAATGCAGCAAACTACAGCTCTGGTGGGTTCTGAAAGAAGGGGGATATTCTGTGATATCCACCCAAGAGAGACAGGGAGAAGAGACAGAAGAGGAAAGACAGGGACAGGGACAAGGGAAACAGGAGAGGAGAAAAGAGGAGAGGAAAGGAGAGGGAAGAGATAGAGATAGAGAAAGACACACACAGAGATGAAGAGAGAGAGAGAGGAGAGGAGAGAAAGAGAGAAGAGGAGACAGAGGAGATGAGACTAGACTAGACAGAGAGAGAGATGGATGGACAGGGCCCTCGATAGATCCCCAAAACTCATTAAGTGGCCCTCCAGCTGAAAAAAATTGCCCACCTCTGGTCTATATGATCTCGCAAAGTCCCTTCCAGCCCTACTTCACTATGATTCTGTGTAGATAAAACTTATAGCCGGGGTCGGCAACCCCGCACGCATGCCAAGCATGGCACACGAGGCCCTTTTGCTCAGCACACCACACCACAGCCAGCCATGGCTTGGGGTAGCTGCTGCCAGCAGGGCTTTCAGCATCCCAGCTGCCTGCTGGGAGCAGCCCAGGCTCCTGGCTGGCTGCAGCTACCCAGAGCTGGGGCCAGCTGCAGCCAGAAGGCTGCAAACAGCTGCGCCGAGCTCCAGAGCCCAGCCATCAGCTCTGTATTGGCGCATGCAGGCGCACCTCGGAGTGGGCAGTGGGGGAGGGGCCTGAGGCAGCACAGCCCCGGTCTCACCCCAGCTCCCAGCACAGAGCTGGTGACTGGGCTTCGGAGCCTGGTGCAAATGTTTGTAGCCAGCCTGGGCTCTGGGCAGCTGCAGCAAGCACCTGGCAGGCTGCAAACAGCTGCACGGGGCTCCACAGCTCCGGCATCAGCTCTGTGCTGGTGCCAACTGCATGGGCACCTTGGGGCAGGGTGTGCTGCCCCACTGTCTGCCCCGAGGTGCACACACAGTCTCTGCCAGCACAGAGCTGATGCCAGAGCTGTGGAGTCCAGCGCAGCTGTTTGGAGCCTCCCGGCTGCAGCTGGCCCCAGCTCTGGGGAGCTGCTGCCAGCTGGGAACCCAGGCTGCTTCCAGCAGGCAGCTGGGACACTGCAAGCCCTGCTGGGGCCAGCCCAGGCTCCAGCAGCTGGGGTAGCTGCTGACAGCCACAGAGCCTGGGGTTGGGGGCAAGGGGCAGCAGGGCTTGGAGGCAGAGTCTTTGGGTGGGGGGCAAGAGGCACAAGCAGGGCATCCTGCCATGTACCTCCTGCCCTCATTTTGTTTCTCTGGCATGCCAGCACTCCAGCACCTTCCAAGGTAGGCATTGTGGTGTTTTTCGGCACTCCGGCCAAAAAACATTACCTACCCCTGACTTATAGATTTATATACACTGATATTCAATTTCAAACACCATATTTTACTTAAATACAATGCATGTTTCATCATCCTTTAAAGCAAAGGAGTGAATTGAAATATATGATTTCTATATGTAGATTTCTAATTTGTAAATATAACCTTTTGGATTGATACTCATATAAGGCAACTTTTTTAAATAGCTACCACACAATAATTAGAATTTAAGCAATAAAAGACAACACTTAAACATATTAAAAATATGCTTCTAATGAAATTGCTTGTTCCCTGCTGCTTCTGTAGAATTTGAACACCATGGACAAAACTCAGAATGTCAAAAATGCTATTATTTTTGTCCAGTCTGGTAAAATGCTTTTCAGTATCTGCCAATCTTTTGTTAGTGTCTTAAAGTCTTGTGGAACTTACCACAAAATAACTGGGTAAATGAATGGGTGATTAAAGACAATGAAAAGACACGTAGTGCATGTTCTTAGAGAAAGAAGAGAAAATTTCAAAGGTTGGTAGTGATGCCTGCTTTCTTATACTTTTCTCTAAACTTGGCACACATTTCTTTACTCAAGTTGCTTATGAAGGCTCACTTCCTCAAGGAAAGAACAAATCAAGTGAACTGTTTATGTTAAAAAAATCCATACCATCTTTTCAGAGGAAGTTAAGAAAAAGGGTAATTCACATTCTGAGGTTTCTGACCATTAACTCTAGTGGTTCTGAGGTGATTGTAGTTGTTAGAACATCAAATATTATTTGGACATAAAATACTAACTTCCTTTGTTTGTCCTTACAGTTCCGTTCCCATGTGGTAGAGTTTATATAAAAAAAGTAAGTAGAAGGTCAGTGATTTTATTTCATCATAACATTAGCAACATTACCAGCAACCAAGATGGCAAATCCCCTGAACTGAGTAAAAGCTATGTAACGTTTGAGGAGAACATCACAGCATTTAGAGAAAGTCCAACCCATCATCCTCTGAATGAAACAGATGGCATGGGTGGGGATCCAGAAGTGGACACCAGGATAGTGGGTGGCGATGACTGTCGGCCTGGTGAATGCCCCTGGCAGGTAAATATATGTATTTTTGCATCTTCTGTGTAGATAGACATACTGTTCTATCCAGTGAGTATGTAGGTCATGACCAGGGATCCTGGTTTTCTCCGATTTAAAAAAATCCCCGATTTTCAGTTTAAAAATAGTAACCCCTAATCTACATTTTTCATGATTAAAATGAAATGCCACTAATATATAAAATATGGATTTGGATTTGGGGTTACTTTTTTAATCCAAAAATTGGGTTGGGTTTTTTTTATCAGAGAATGTCCAAAAATGTTTGATTGCATGATCGTTTACATGTATAATTGCTGAACTTTCGTTCAGGCATCACCAAGTTTGCCCATCTACTGAGCCATTTGTAGTTTGCATATTTGCATATACAGTACTGGTGATTGTACACATACATTAGACATGCAGTTTGGAGTACAGTTTGCAAATCATGGCCTTAGTGTATATTACATGTCTAGTACCAGGTTAGACAGTGGTACCAAATGCTGCAACCAAACAGGACTCTCAGGTCATATTGGCCCATCCTTTCTGCTGGGGTACCATAACTAATAGGATAGGGTGTCATGCCCCCTTGTGCCTCCTCTCTTTCTGACAGTTCTAAAGCCATGCATGTCTTCTTTGTGCACTAACTCATCCAAACTCAATAGGTGAGGAGGGACGCTGTCCTAGGAGGCAGGAGGTGAGGATTTGAGTCCTCTGATTCGGAGGAGAGCCGAGAAACTAGTCTCCTCTTGCTGGGCTGGTGCTATTATAGATGTTATACAAAAAGGATGTATAATGCACACACATAGTTCAGTCATTTTATTTAGGCACTTAGCATCGGAAAAGGACTCCTGCTTTTGGATTCCAAGTGAACAGAAGTGCCTAATGAGCTTCCCTTAACTTAATCCTTAATCCCTAAATGCCTACGCCCTGTAGAAGGACTGGAGTTCAGACACAAATTTGTGATTAATCTTACCTATTGGCTTGCTCTAGATAGCCTATACCAGGGGGAGGCACCAGGAGTGACTAGAAATAACGGTCACAAGCTGGCAGAGGGTAGATTCAGACTAGACATCAGGAGGCGCTACTTCACTGTCAGGGCGGCTAGGATCTGGAACCAACTTCCAAGCAAAGTGGTGCTGGCTCCTACCCTGGGGGTCTTTAAGAGGAGGCTAGATGTATACCTTGCTGGGGTCGTTTGACCCCAGTACTCTTTTCTGCCATGGCAGAGGGTCAGACTTGATGATCTGCTCGGGTCCCTTCTGACCCTAGAAACTATGAAACTATGAGGCAACCCCCGGCACAAGTGCCAGAATGTGGCATGCAAAGGCATTTTGCTCGGCACACATGCCTCGGGGTAAACTGTGGGGAAGGGGCCAGGGCTACGCTGCCACAACAAGGATGTGGTCCCTTGTGGCTCCCTCACCATCCATCCCTGGCATGCCAACATCTTACAAGTCGAGATGGTGGATATTTTTGGCACCCTGCCTAAAAATGTTCCTGACCCCTGGCCTATACCAATGATTTTCAACTTTTTCATTTGTGGACCCCTAAAAATTTTGAATAGAGGTATGGACCCTTTTGAATTGTAGGTGTGGGTATTCACATACTTTTGATTGATCATGGTTATCTTTGCAGACCCCTTAAACATAGGGTCTGGACCCCCAGGAGTCCACAGCCCACAGGTTGAAAACCACTGGCCTATAGAGAGGCACCTAACTCTGATCATCAATTACTTGGATTTGGGTGTTAAAAACATACTTCATCAATTACTTGGATTCATGTATTAAAAGCATACTGGCAAAGTTCACAGGCAAAACCAAATTATGGGGGAGCGCAGTCATGCTTGAGGACAGGCTGGGAATACAGGCTGACCTGGACAGGCTTGCAAGGTGGGCAGATCATAACCTGATAATGTTTAACATGGAGAAATGTAAAGTGCTCCATTTGGGGAGAAAAATCCTCAACACACTTAGAGCACTTAGAGGCTTGGCAGTATGATTGCCAGCACCACAACTGAAAGAGACCTGGGGGTTGTAACAGACCACAGAATGAACATGAGCCACAATGCAATGCCGTAGCTTGTACAGCAAATCAAACACTTGCATACATCTACTGATGCATCACAAGCAATACTAAGGGTGTCATCCTCCCGCTCTACTTGGCTTTGCTGGGACCACAGCAGCACTGTACTTCAGGAAGGATGTGGAGAAGCTTGAGAGAGTCCAAAGGCAGGCCACATGTATGATTAGAGGTCTGGAGAGCAGGTCATGAGAGGAGAGGCTGAAAGACATGGGACTGTTCAGCCTGGAGAAGAGAAGATTTAGAGGGGACTTGGTGGCAGCTTATAATATATAAGGGGTGTACATCAGGGCTTGGGGGAGCATCTGTTCACCAAGGCCCCACAGGGGAAGACAAGAAACTACGGGCACAAATTGACAGAAGATTGCTTCATATTGGACATAAGGAAAAACTTCTTTATAATTTAAGTGCCAAGAGACTGAAACAGACTCCCACCAGAGGTGGTACAGTCACATACCCTGGCAATCCTCATAAAGTGTCTTGACATCCATCTTGCTGGGGTCATCTGACCCCAGCAGTCTTTTCTGCCCAAGAGCAGGGGGGCTGGACCTGATGATCTTGTAAGGTCCCTTCCAGCAGCAGCCCTTCCAGCCCCTAACATGTATGCATCTATGCTTAGTATAGGTTGACTAGATGCTGAAACCTAAGTTGGAGTGAACCAAGGGCTCAGTTAGGATCTTGTTCCTGGATAGGAAATTTGAAAAGCAGAAGTGATGTATCTGCAGGTGTTGGTGTACTGACTGGTAATATTCTTGCCCTTGTGTCAATGTTTTGCTCCAGTGTGATAGTATTGGGCTCTGGGGTTGGAATAAGAAGAAAAGCCAATACTCTGTGGGAATTGTAGTTGTTAAAAGAGACATTAAGTTTTTAATAAGTATTTGGGTACTATATTAGCTTGTCCTGGCTAAATTTCTCCTGCGGGTGAAGGTAAGGATGATGGTTCATTGGTGTTATAATAATGTCTAGAAGCTTATGTACCAAGGCATCAATCAGCATTGCCAGCACTGTACAAACATGCACAAAAAGGCTTTCCCTGCCCCAAAGAGTTTCGATTATATCCTAACTAAAAATTTCCCAGGAGTTTTAACTAGATCAAGCATGTGTCAGTTTTGTCCTAAGTCGTTCCATAGTGCTAGTTTACAGTGTTGCTAATAGAATGCAACATGCAGAATGCGTGTGTGCTGTGTGTATCAAAATAAGTAAATGTAAGTAAATATATGAATATACACAGTGAGTGTGTATGTGTGTGGGTAATGTTACACACATGCAGTAAGCAATTTGTTCTGGCTTCAGACTAGAATGACCAAACTTGGGTCTGAAGTAGGTGAGCATGAGGACTCACCACAGCCAGCGCTTCTCCCTGCCGTGGCATGGGGACACAGGTTACTGACCTATACTGTAGCTAGACAGATAAATCTGTGTGCTTGCTGGCATATACTGATATATAGATAAATAGGGGGTGTGTGCATGCACGTGTGTGTGTTAGGGCTGTGCGAAGCTTCAGGTGGTGATTCAATTCAGAGGAGATTTGGCCCAATTCGGTGGCTGAATCTCCGAATCCGAATCGAATGGGGACCAATTTAAAGGTCCAAATCGATTCAAAGTGAATCAATCGCCTATCTTTTCCAATGATTCAGAGAGCTTTGATGATGTCCCCGGTGGATGCAGCAGGGAGCTGCAGCTAACTCTGAGCTGGTAAGTACTAGGGGCAGGGGAGGGGGGACTGGGAGAGAGGGAAGTGGACCATGGGGGGACCCCTGCCAGCCCCCCTGACCCCCTTCCCGCTCCCCCAGCCCCTCCCATGGCTACCCCACCTGCCCCAGCTCCTGGTACTTTAAAATAAAGCCCTGGTGCTCATCGGGTGCTGCCAGGTGAGGGGGA
>NW_017729032.1:141536013-141568776 GCF_001723915.1 Gavialis gangeticus
CTGCAGCTCCCTGCTGCAGCCACCAGGGACTGCCCGAATCCTCAAAGCTTTAAACAGAGCTTTATTCGGACCTTTAAATTGGTCCCCTGATTCGATTCGAATTGGGCCGAATCTCCTCCAAATCGAATCTCTACCACGTGAAGCTTTGCACAGCCCTAATATGTATATATATATATCTGTGTGTGTATGTATGTGTGTATGTATGTGTATCTTATATATATCTTTCTCTCCTTGCAGGCTCTTCTTTTAAATGAAGAAAAGGATGGCTTCTGTGGTGGGACAATTTTTAATGAAAATCATATACTCACAGCAGCTCACTGCATAAACCAGTCCAAATCAATTCAAGTAGTGGTTGGTAAGTGCTTGTTATTATTTTACCCCTTTAATGTAAAAATATGTATTACTGACAGATTCTCTTAGAAAAGCATATTGCATTAGTTCTATCTCTTTCCCATAGCTTTTTACTTGTCAGCTTTCTCTGTTGCATCAACCTGTCCCTCTGCGAGTAACATCAAACTACAGGACTGGCTCACTTTATAGTTCCTGTCAATGTTTCCTTCTCTTGTTGGTGGGCTGCACAGAACTAATTAAGAATAATTCCTCTTAGACTTGCCTACCCTTGAGAATATTATTTTTTCAGAACACTCACCCTTATTACCAGCCAGAAAATCTGAAACATAAGGCCTTGTCTACCCAGGAACCCTCAGGAAAGTTCAGCTGTATGACCAGAAGCAGGATTTAACTATAGTGAACTGAAGTCACTTGACTTGAGGGAAAAGAGCCATCCACCCAGGGACCAAGGTGGTTGACATGCTTTCATAATGTGTGTTCTCCTTGCATATTTTCCATCGCTTCCCTAAGCTGTCCTCCTGTAAATATTTTTTATATAAATCTCTAGTTTTTCATTGGTGAGGCAATATTCTGGTCAGATCCTCAACCATGAGTAGATGATACTGGAGCAGAGCACAGAGTGCTATGTTACTCGCAGGGGCATGGGCAGCAGCAAGGCAGCCTGCAGCTGCTAGCAATCATTAGTCAGGTACAACTGCCTGATTGGAGGACCGGGCCCAGATGTTTCCTTTAAAGACCTGGGCCCTGAACAACAAACCAGCAGTCTGCTACCAGCAGCTGGAGAGACACCACCAGCTAAGCTTACCTCTTTACACCTTGGAGGTAAGGGAGGAGCTGTGGGGAAGGCTGAAGGCTCCTTGTCCTGGGTACAACAGAAAACTGCATCCTGCTGGGGAAGGATGGCCTGGTGGTGCTGCCCATGGTGGGGCAGTTCCCCAGAAATGCCAGACTAGTCACCTCTCCAGTGAAAGGCAAGTATGGGCTGCCTTGTACGCCCAGCTCCTACATCCCTGGTGGGTATTGATATCAAGCAGGGGGAGCCCAGATTCACAGGAGTTCACAGATTCAAGAAGAAGTCCCGTTTCTCTTTTTGGGGTTTTTTGTTGTTCTCCCGCCCTGGCGGGGGGTCGGGCTAGAAGATCTACTAGGTCCCTTCCGACCCTTAATCTATGAATCTATGAATCTATGAGTTATGAGGCAGGGCCCAGGTCAGGTGGAGGGTCCTGGAGCAGCACCCAGGCTCACCATGAATACTGAGGCTGTTATAGGGAGCTGGGAGTGAAGCTTCAGAGGGGTGGGGCCCTGAGCCTTGGGGAGCTACTAGCAAAGTTTCTGGGCAAAAGGATAAGGGGTTACGGCCCAGTGGGGCATAGGACAGGGCTTGGAGCCCTGATCCCAGAGTGCAGGCTTGGAGGCCTGGGGTGGGGCTTGGAGCCCAAAGAATATATTAGAAGTTAATAGGGTTGGGTGTTAGGCCATGAAACATCTGCAAGGCATGGACACAGTAAGGGTTGGTGGGAGCCATGTGCATAGGCCCTTGTCACCAGGGCAAGTAAATGGGTAGCCTCTCACCTCAGTGACATCTTTTTAAAGTATTAATATAAAAGCGTGGCAGGAAAGATAGGCAGGTGGCTTGTCTGGAAGCAAGTGGGTGGACCTACGTTTAGACCGTCCCTGGGATGCCCACTTGTTATAGATACCAACATAAGAAATGACCTCCTCCCAGGTCACTGAACACAGTTGCGGAGTCTTGTGAAGGCTGTGTGCTTAGCTTTGACAGAGAAGGCAACACCTCACCAGATAGTATATATGAACCTCAACCCCATCCAGTTCCCAAACGAAACTTAATGCTTCTTCAGAAAGGCTAAAACTTGTTTTTTGCACCAATATATATAGTGCTAGAGATCTTCAGAATGCAAAGAAGTCAAATTTTTGCATTATTTTTGAAGATGCACCTATAAAGGACCAGTTTTTTTTCTTTGTACTCTTAGAACACCCAGAGCATTGCATAAGAGAATTGTGCAACTAAAAATGATTATATTAAATTTCTAAATATTATTGCAATTTAACTCTAAAGTCATCATTGCTCAGCAGATTTGGTATTTGTCTATGTCCAATGTGGGCATAAAACACTATGGGAGCACTGTCCATCCAATTTGCACACCTGGCAGATGCAAAGCCTGGGTGTGTTAGTCCTATGGTTTTTCAAAATACTATTTAGATGTCTTGTGCAGTGTTCATATTTAATTGTATTTTTAATGCTCCTACACAGGGATAGTGGACAGAAAAAAGGAAGAAGTGACTGAAGCAACATACGGCGTGGAAACAATATTTGTACATTCTAAATTTGTTCCAGCCACCTACGATTATGACATAGCTATTTTAAAATTAAAGGAACCTATAACATTTTCTCCATATGTATTCCCTGCCTGCCTCCCCAGTGTAGACTTTGCTAATGATATTCTGATGAATCAGAAATCTGGAACTGTTAGTGGTTTTGGACGCCTCCATGAAAATGGACGACTATCTGAAAAACTTAAAGTACTTGAAGTCCCTTACGTAGATAGAAATACTTGCAAGCTTTCCAGTACCCTTAAGATCACAGAAAACATGTTCTGTGCTGGCTATAATACAGATGCTAAAGATGCGTGTCAGGGAGACAGTGGAGGACCACATGTAACAAAATACAAGAATACATATTTTATTACTGGCATCGTCAGCTGGGGAGAAGGGTGCGCAAGGAAAGGGAAATATGGCGTGTATACAAAAGTGTCAAAGTTCCAGCGTTGGCTGCATAAATTTATGAAATAAATGGTAACTCCCTGAGATTCGTTTAGTGTTATATTCTATGCAGGCCTTTGATCCAAAAATAAAATTCAGTTTCCAGATTATTTCTGCTATATTTTTTTTCTAGTGCCTTGTTTCTTCTGAGAGCTTTCTCATGAACTTGTAAGAAGGTTTTCAGTCTGCACACTTGCACTTTAAAAACAGTGCTGATTAGATGAGAGAGATTTCACTTTGGGTTCCTGCTTAATGTTGTCATCTACAGGAGAATTACTGATAAACCCTTTCCAGCTGTACTTCAATTGGGAACGGATGATACTTGAGCTATTGATTCAAAATACATGCATAAATAGCATTTATTTTTTAAAAAAAGGTCTTGGCCATTTGTGAGACTAAGGAGAGCATTTCTAAATCCTCAAGGTAAACTCCATCTTGATTCTCCATTTGGCTCTTAGGATGTTTCTAAAACACATATACATGTGCTAGTAAGTGGCTCTGTAAAAATATCCCACTCAGCACATGCCAAATGCCAGTCACGTGGCCAACGTAATAAGGTGAAGGCCCTGCTTAACACACATCAAGGGGCTTTCCTGAAGCTGGAGAGAGTGGAAAGAGTATGTAGCCATGGCAGCATCGCATACCATGGTCTGGTGCACTGTACAGACTAACCAAAGTAGATGGGTATGGGTATGGGTATGGGTATGGGTATGGGTATGGGTATAGGTATGGGTATGGGTATGTGTATAGCACAAGCTTGCACTTCATGAAGCTACAGCTCATGAGAACTTGTGCTATATATGTATTTTGGTTAGTCTATAAAGTCGATATGTACCCTAGATATGTATTTTTCAGAGGTGATATCTTGCTTTAAGGTTGTGCTGAAGACTGTTGTATTCTTTCATATTTCATATTTGGAACAATTTTTCTTTACCGCTGTTTTCCATTTCATGTTCTTGACTGGATGGTGGACAATCATTGGGCAATTTAATATGAATGTGGATGTGTTTTAGGTATGCCTATTAAAATGCAGTATTGTTTTATGTGTACCAACAAAATTAAATGTTGTCTGTATTTATTTAGTAAAAGAGTTTGCAAGAGTATATAAGGCCAAATGCCAAAAGATATGGAAGATGCAATGCCCTACCATACAGCTGACTGACATGTTTCATGTGCTTTATGTCAAGGGAGTGATGTGGCTAGCTTCACATGTGCCTCCCTTGACTCCCCACATGGAGCAGCCAGGTACCCACTTACAGCTAGGTCAGCTCGGGCACAAATCCAGAACAAGTTCTCATCTCTGGAGCTACAAGCAAGAAACCTAAGCTTAGAGACCCTGCATGTTGAGCACCAGTGGCTGTCACAGAGCTAATTAAAATATATATCTATATTTTCCAGCTTAACATACATTAGCTTTTTTAATCAGCTCTATGATTAGCCACTGGTTCTCAACATTCAGGGTCTCTCTCTCTTTCTCTGTATTTATGTATTGTACGTTTATTGGTTTCTGTTTCCAAGTTCAAAGGCATTTAAAAGCAATGAATTGCATAACAAGATGATGGAGCCCCTATAAAGAGATGAAACTGTTTTGACCTTTGAAACATGACTCAGCTGGGTGATAAGGGGGATCTGGTTGTTCAGGCTGGGATGTGGGTGTAAAGGCAATTTAAACCCACACATTACTTGTGTGTAGCCCTTTGGATACAAAAAACAACATGCCTTAACCATGCTACCCTGATAAATCATTTAGGATCTCTGGATCTTTAACAGTAACCATAGGGCTTTCTTGTTTATTAATATTATTATTCCCCATCTTCAAAATTTCATTTTTTCTAGTTTTTATATTCAATAAAAATATTGAGAATTAGGTTGTTGCACTCAAAGGGGGCCTGCAGCAAGGCACACGGCAAAAGAAATCTCTCTCTGTCCACTCATAGAGTTTCAGTCAAATTGTTTCAGCTGAAGTGGAGCTGGTCTTTATTTGGCATGCACAGAAAGCATGAACAGGTATGAACAAGAGGGTGGCTGTGCTGTCACAGTGCAAGGACATCCTGCAGGAAAGACACACGTACTGTATTTTATTAGCTGACATTTATAGCCTTCTCTAACTGACATGCCACTTCATGAGTGGGCAAAATGCCATTTTAACAGATGAATATACAAGGAGAATCTCAGAAGACCAGGCAGGTGCATTAAATGAATGTGTTTGGAATGGAAATATCAATCATTCATGGCTGTGTTTAAATGATTTGGCTTTCTGCTCAATTTGGATTCTACTTAAAAATCCAAAAATCATTTCCCAAGGCCAATTTTATCCTGCAGATGTTGGAGTCAGTAATGTTTTTGTGTTTCCCCGTCATGCAACAACTGTGCAGCAGAGCTGTCCAACCCTACCACTGCAAAAGTACTGTGGTATTGAGTCCCATTTGCCCACCAGGAGCAAATCCTACCAGAAATCCTAGTGCTAGTCAGAAAACAAAGAAGAGGAAACAGCTACAATCAAAATCCAAATGTTTGCCTACAGTTAACATTTTGCACAATCTCCCTCAGCAAAGGTGGAACAGTTTCAAGAACAATGGCAATCGATATAGCACACACAGCTTACCCTCCGTAAACTGGCAGATTTTTTAAATATCGGCAGTTGTCCAAATGTGAACAAATAGTCATAGCCTGGTTCAGACTGGACATTAAACAAGTGATGAATAGGTGCCTGGACATAAAGCCCAGCCATGCGCTCACTGAGTGGCACACCAAGACTTTTATTGACTAGTGGCTGCAGGATGGTGCTACTTTTCAGCAGGTTCTTATGAGCTCTCAGAGTTTATTAATGGGAAAGTCATTTGTATATGATGTTAACAACACTATCCAGTTGTTACACAGCTAGGACAGCAAATCTGCTCCCAGTCAGCCACAACCTCAGGGGTCCAAGGGGGACAGGGAATTCCCCCAGTCCTGGAATTGCTCAGCTCCTGGCTCCCCACAGGAGCCGGGAACCAAGCAGCACTGGGACAGGCTAGCTCTTTGCCCTCCCACCACCCCAGTGCTGCTCCAATCCCGTCTTCCCACAAGAGCTGCTCCTAGCTGCTTGGGGATTTCCCACCCAACCAGGGGCTGGCTGGGATATGCTCTAGAAGTGGGACAGCTCCTGGTCAGCCCCAGCTATGTGGGGAAGCCCCACTGGACACAGATGCTATAAATGGATGTATAATAAAGTATAATATTACACCTACATGCTAAGCTTTTCCTCAGAGCAACTTGTGGTATTGAATCAAACATCCAGCAAAAGCCTGAGTATCCTACCTCTTACACAGTTCCTGTTATCTCATTATTAAAAAGTGTGGGGCAAACCCCTCAGTAGACCACCCTTCTGCTTTGGTTATGCTTCCATTGTGTGAAAGGTAGTAGGATTTGGGGAAACTTGTGTGAGAGGTTTCCAATAAGCCAAAGACTATTAAAGCCTAAAGATTATTAAGGCTTATATATGTGAGAGCCCAGCAGGAAAAATTATGCTGAGGGGAAACCAGCATGGGTTTGTAGCAGGTAGATCATGCCTGACTAATCTAGTCTCTTTTTATGACCAGGTTACAAAACACCCAGACACAGGAGTAGGGGTAGATATCATTTACTTAAACTTCAGGCAGGCCTTCGATATGATATCCCACCCCATACTGGTGAACAAATTAAAAGGCTGTGACTTGGATGATTACACAGTCTGGTGGGTGGCAAATTGGCTAGAGGGTTGTACCCAGACAGTGGTGGTGGATGGGTTGGTATCAACCTGGAAGGGCGTGGGTAGTGGGGTCCCACAGGGCTCGGTCCTTGGATCGATACTTTTCAATGTCTTCATCAGTG
The DNA here is from genome assembly GCF_001723915.1 of Gavialis gangeticus. Lineage (NCBI taxonomy): Eukaryota > Metazoa > Chordata > Crocodylia > Gavialidae > Gavialis > Gavialis gangeticus. The sequence goes on from NW_017729032.1 coordinate 141,542,998, forward strand.
ACTTGGACAAGGGAGTGAAGTGTACTCTGTCCAAGTTTGCCGATGATACAAAACTGTGGGGAGAAGTGAACACACTGGAGAGCAGGGAACAACTACAGGCAGACCTGGACAGTTTGGACAAATGGGCAGAAAACAATAGAATGCAATTTAACAAGGAGAAATGCAAAATGCTGTCCTCTCTTGGGAGGAAAAATGTCCAGCACGCCTACTGCCTAGGAAATTACCTGCTCAGTAGCACATAAGCGGAAAGGGATTTTGGCGTCCTAGTGAACTCCAAAATGAACATGAATCATCAGTGTGACGAAGTCATCAGAAAAGCTAAATGCACTTTATCATGCATCAGCAGATGCATGACAAACAGAACCACGGAGGTGATACTTCCCCTCAATCGGGTGCTGGTCAGACCGTAGTTGGAGTACTGCGTGAAGTTTTGGGCGCCACACGTCAAGAGGGATGTGGATAACCTGGAAAGGGTCCAGAGGAGGGCCACTCATATGGTTAAGGGCTTGCAAGCCAAGACCTACGAGGAGAGACTAGGGCACCAGGACCTCTTCAGCCTCCACAAGAGAAGGTTGAGAGGCGACCTCGTGGCTGCCTATAAATTCATCATGGGGGTGCAGAAGGGGATTGGTGAGGCTCTACTCACCAAGGTGCCCCTGGGGGGTCACAAGAAATAATAGCCATAAACTAGCAGAGAGCAGATTTAGACTGGACATTAGGAGGACCTTCTTTACAGTTAGAGTGGCCAAAATCTGGAATGGGCTCCCAAGGGAGGCGGTGCTCTCCCCTACCCTGGGGGTCTTCAGAAGGATGTTAGATAGGCATCTGGCTGGGGTCATCTGAACCCAGCACACTTTCCTGCCTATGCAGGGGGTCAGACTCGATGATCTATTGAGGTCCCTTCAACCTTAACATCTATGAATCTCCAAGTATTCCAGGGATTCACACTGTGACAAAAAGGGTTACATTTTTAGAAGATTTGCACCACTCCCCTAGGTTTTAATCCCTGCCATGAGAGGCCCAAGTGATAGGCAGAGGTTCTCAGTAAGCTGTCTCTATGTCATGTGTTCCAAAGTCCGGGTCAGAAACATAGCAGGCATTACACATTAGTCCAAGCAGATTTAACTGGAAAACAAACTCCTGTGTATTTAAAGTATTGGCCTTTGCCTCTGTAAACAGGATACTGTTTGGGTCAGGCTCAAATTTTTCCCAATACATAGGGCCTACACAAAACCATATCTACTATTTAAACCTCATGTTAAGAACATAGTGCATAGTCCCTGCATACTTTGAGGGTAATATTACTTATTGGGTACAGGCTAGCAAAATCCTGGTATGACTAAGAAGTTCCTGTTGCTCTTAACCAGTAGTCTGTAAATAATATCTTCTCTGATTTTAGAAAGCTAGAACTTCTTTGTTTCTGACTCTGCTGACAAGAATGGCAGCTAGCTCCAAGGCAAAATTGTTCACTGCTAAAAAGAAAGAAATGTTTAACAAAACATTATGGGCGCTCAGTGGTATATTGTTTCCTTCAGCAAGACCTTTGAAAACCAAGAAATGCAGTGAAAAGACATGTGACAAAGAAACATTAACTCTGTCCCCTACACAACTGGCAATAGCTACTGGACATGACCTGCCTACATTCCATCTTTCTTCCATGAGTTAGAAATAGCTGTATTGAATGATAGAGGAGTGTGTTTCTAACTATGACTCTGATATGAATAGACCTCTGATATGAATAGACCTGGGGTTCTTCTGGCTAATGGACTGCATCTTATTCCATATCGTCCGCCCATTTTTAAGAAGGTGGGTAGGTTGAAGGATCCAGTATACTGTATTTTTCCATTGTGTTTCTGTAAGTATTATCTCTAGTAGAGTATGGGGGTCTTTTTTGCTACTGAGATTATCAGTGGTAAGATGGGAAATGAGAGTGTTCTGTGAGCTTAATGCTGAGTAAACACAGTTAAATAGCATCCTGCCATAAATGGAGTAAAGTGGGGTGAAGAGATTGCAAAATCCAGCAAGAGTGATGCTGTTTCTCTGCAGTGGACTCAGGGCAGGCCAACACAGTGCAACACAGCGTAACAAAAGCAGTATATACACATAACTACAGCTCTTTGGCCTATACATCTGCTACACAAACATGATCCACCCTCTTCCTTGCCACTCCACACTGCTGGAGATGTCATGGGGATTTGAGTGTCAGTGGTACCCGTATGAGATAAAGGCAAGAACAGGCAGGAGACTGGAGATACAGAGTCCTACTCCAAAGCTAGGTGTATCATACACAGGCACATCCTTGTGCAGCTTCAGAGGCTCAGAGCAGTGAAAAATTATGTGTTCTTAATAAGATATTTTCAGATGAATGGGAGCATCCTAGGAAAGTAAATAGAGCCTGCAGTCTTTGAAGGGCCTGGATGGCTCTGTTCATCCTGGTGGTACTCCTCTCCCTTATTAGTGTCAGGGCAGATTAATCTATTCTATCCACTAAGAATACTAGTTCTCCATTCCTCTCCCCACAGTCATCACTGAAGGATGGAAGTACCGGTTGGAAGGTGGATGATGGATATTGGAGGTCCACATTAATGTTTACATGTCTCCAAGAACTGAGCGTTGCTTTTTTTTGTATAGAATTTACTGTAAAGCCTTGCCCTATGTGACTGAACACATTATGATCTATATCCAAAGGGTACAAAGGCATACAACAACCACTCAATGGGGGGAGTATTCTTTAGGAATTACGAATTAACTCTTAAAAAATGGCAAGGATATGTGTAGCTAATAATGGGGTTCTTTGGATCAACTGCATGCTTCAACACTACCTTAATATGAAAAATGGAATTGAATAATGCAGATTCTGAAGTTCTGTTTTGCTGTTTTGAAAGATGAGTTTGTACCCACATTGATCTCCTTTTTAAACAAAACATGCAAAAATAGCCAGCTTGTAAAAATGTATTTACAGAGTACAGCTTTGCTTTGGTTTCACAGCTGAGTCCTGTGGATATGCTGACCTCAAGTGGTGACCCAGCTGTAAGCTAAATGCATTGAAGAAGGCATGCTTGTGTTGTATAACTAATTGAGAAGACAAGTGTAGGAGGGTGAAGAGGAACAAATTTGGTCCATGTCTGTACTTTTGCTATGATAGATGCACCATTTGCTGTCCCACCAATGTACTCCAAGTGTGGGACAACTTATGCTACCAATGTAGAGTTTTGCACATGTAAAACCAGCCACAGGAATGCCCTATTTCCAGGCAACTAATTGTTTCAGCACTACAGTTTGTACAGATGTGCATGCATGTGTCTGCAAGCAGTTGAGATTGTAATGTTTTAAACAGTTCTCTCCCCACCTTTTCTGAGGTGCAGTTCCACCAGCATCAAAAAGGAAGATTGTCTGTGTCATGAAAATATAGCTCCAGGGATCTAATTCTGCCCATTACAGAGTTCCTGTGGAATATCATCTGTTCATCTATTGGGAAATACAACCCTAGACTGACAGAGACTCTGCAATGCAAGCTAAAGGAATTCTGTGGCCTCTTACTGCCCTGGTCAGTTGTTTATGGGGAAAAAGCTGGTTCACTAAATCCTAAAACAGTCTTGCTGAAAATCTTCTAGGAGCCCTCCTCGGGTTTGTACCTATACGTCACTGAAGGTGCAATAAATCCTTCAGCTTTTTAGCATATCTCCTCTAGCTCTATTATTCAAAATGGGACCAGGATATGAGGAAATGCTCAAACCTTGAACTTCTCTAGCAGTTGCCAGGACAGCTGGCAAACCTGCTTCCACCTCCATCTGTCTCATAGACTAGGGACAGACACTCAAAAAGCCTGAGCCTGAATTGACTCAATCTTTGCAGATTAGTTTAACCTGCTGAGATTGAATCAATTTGCAACTGCCCAGACATTCCCTCTGGATTGAAGAAATGCAGACACATGCCTGCGGTGGCTCAGGCTAGAAGCCAGGGGGTGCTGGAGCAACCCTCCCTTTCCTTCCAAAACGCTGAGCTGGGAGTGCCATGGGGCATGGCCAGGCCACAGCAGGACCTCCAGTTAGGGAGTGGTTTAAACCCCCACCCTGCCTGCACAGTTTCAGGCTTTTCCCCACTCCCTGCTCAAGGGGTAGGTGTGTTGCCAGCCCCCAGACCCTGGCTAGCACTCTGAGGCAAAGGCAGGGAGAGGGATGCAGTGAATGCATCTGTTGGTGATACTGAGCTTTTCAATCTCCTTCTCCCTCCTTCTTCATACTGTCTGCAAACCTGACAGGTGAGGGAGCCAGCAGGGAGCTGATAACACAGCATATATCAGTCCATTAACAAAATAAAAATCTCTCTCATTAGTTCAAGCTTTACTTAAACAGATTTTTGCAAGGAAGGAATGGAGGGTCATTACCAGCTGACCTGTTGATTAGTTCCTAGAAGCCCTAAGTGGGTACTGTTCTGTCTTCCTGTCCCAGTGAAACTGGAGACACGCACACGGAGACACCTCAGCATTAGCTAGTATACCACATGCCTAGGATCCATGGGGCTGGGGTCCATGCTGTGGGAGATGGAGGGAGGGAGGAGGGTATCCCTGCTTGAGCAGTAAGGGGGTGTGGGGCAGGGAGAAGCCAGGCAGATCCTGCTCTGCCTGCAGTCTCTGCTGGAGCTCTGGTTAGGGAGCAGAGGGGTAGGGCCAGCCCTGTTCTCTGGAGCAGACAGCCCATCCCAGCCCAGGGCTGCAAAGCATCTGGGATGCTGGGGATTCTGGTTTAACTTAAATGAGGAAGGGGTCTGGGAAAGACATTGCATAAACTGGTTCAACCCAAATCAGTTAAGTCTGATACTACATTCAACAAGGTTTCTCTTAAACCAGTTTCAGCCATTTTGAAACTGGTTTATGCACACTGAACTTACGTTTTGTTATGGGCTTAAACCAGTTTCTGATTGCTTAAACAGGTTTATATGTAATGTCTGTCCCTAGCCAAAAAGATAAGAGGCTATCAAAAAAACCTCCTTTCTAGAATGGCGATAGAGCTGGACCATTAACCTTGGTTTTTTTAAGTAGCATGTATTGACACTGAGTGCAGGCATTACTAGCAGAGGCTTTGTTTTCTCATGAGTTACTGAACTTTACACTTTAGCATTTCTCATGTAGCAACTTCCCAGAAGAACTACAGGAATGCCAGTGAGCTACAGTTAACTCTCTCAGAGGATCAAAAAATGGCAGCTCACTTTCAGATAATATGGTTTCTTCTTTCTTTCCTCCTTTTTCTTCAGACAGAACAGACAGGTATGCCATTCGTTTTAATGTTACCTTAATTTGGCTTTGTTCTGATCTTCTAAACACATGGGACAAACAAAAATATTCTTTGTCTTGTGTAATTTTTACTTGCTAGCACAGGCAGGCATCATTAAAATGCTGGTGGTTTTTATGTTCATCCATCTTCTCCTGTTTTCTGATACATTTTAGCAAAATCTGTAATTCAGCTACTGAGGCAAAAGCTTTTGGAAAAAATGATGACATGACATTCAGTTGATGTCGCACAATATTCTCTCTTTACTCCTCACTTGTTACCCTTAAATAGTATTTCTAATTATAGTAAGGACTAACAATGAGTTTATGGTAGAAGTTTGTTTCATATAGAAAGCTCATTTTTACATGAATTGCATAAATACACTTTTCTGCATTAATGTGCTAGAATACCCCACAAGGAAGGAAAAAGAAGGGGGGAAAGGAAAGTAAGTATGCATTTATTAATTGGAGTTTGAGTGAAAAAAATACAGATTTCTACTTAAGTATGTAATATGCCATAGTGTACACACACACACACACACACACACACACACACACACACATTTTAAATGACTTTCAACTGAGATGATATTAGTGACAAAAATGCAATATTAGCCACTTAAGGAAAATATGAACTATATAAAGTCAGTGAAATACAGTAGCTGCATTTTAAAGTATAATGGAGAATATTTTTTAAATACTGAAAACCCTGTTAAAATAATTCTGTTCCATGGGACTCATTTATAAAGGTTTAACTAAGACATTAAATCCAATTTCAGAATATCTTCCTCTTACTGCTATCACTATTGATGATTATTATTTGCTGGGGTTTTTTTCTCCATAATGGCTAGAGCCTCCCAGGCATAGACCACACTATGATAGACATTGCACAAACACAAGAAAAAAATAACAGTTCTTATCCCCAATAGCTTATTACTTAGGTGTAAGACAAGAGACAACACATGGAGACAGACAGTTGTAGGAGAACACCGCCGCTGAGACTGCACTAGTCAACATGACAGGCAGTAGTTGTAGAACGTCAGCAGCCAAACTGTTGCCAAGTTTTTTCTGGCATTGTGATAATCCAAATCCAGAAGGAACCCCAGGAACCAGAAGGATATGGCATAAGCTGTGATCATGTTTTTTGAATGTTGTTGGGCTTCAATTTGTGCAGAAAATTAGTTATGTGACACACAGGTGAAGGACCATATTGTGCCATCTTTACTTGGTGAATATTCCAAAACAGTCAGAGAAGGAAGTTCAGGCTGAGACACTGAAAAATAACTTGGCACAAATAATTCTCTCCACTTCTGCAGAGAGGTTTCAAATCTCCAGGGGTAGAGGCTTCCTAACTCTTTTAAGTGGGGAGTCTCTTTGGCAACATTTCGCTCACCCAAACCCAGCAGAGCAGGTGAGAAAGCCCTTTCCTTAGGACTTATTTTGTGAGGACAATATCGAGTCAGGATGGAGGGGGTGGGAATTATTGCTAGGGAGATGTGCATAATTGTTCCTCCAAGAGAAAGTCTGCAGAAAAATTAAACATAGAGTCCTAATTTTCATTGGTTATTTATATTTGCATAGCGTGGACAAGCCATAGTTGGAGGCCAGGACCCTCTTGTTTTTTAGGCACTGTATAAACCTGGACAAAAACAAGGACCATGCAACATTTCTGTACTGTAGAGCTATAGCTGATCTACACAGTTCTGGATATGTGGGCCTGATGGAGCTTGGCTTGTATCAGAACCTGACTGCCATGTGGTCCAGGACAGAAGAGAGGCAGAGTAAGAACACTAAAGACATATGTATGGCCTTGGCTCACTACATTCCCTGGGCCTTGGGGGTTGTAGATGCTGAACTAATTGCTCAGTCCATGCCAGTATTATATTACCTGCTCTTGTTATACATTTTTTTCAGTGTTTCTATCTGCTAACGATGCAAACAAAGTTATTACAAGGCCCAAGCGAGCCCGTTTCTTTTTTTTTGAGGAGTTCCTCCAAGGTGACTTGGAAAGAGAATGCCTTGAAGAAAGATGCTCACTCGAAGAGGCAAGGGAAGTGTTTGAAGATGACGAAAAGCTTGTAGGTAGTTTTTTTATTGTTTGTTTTCTAAAGATTAGAGCACTTACTGTTTGTTACTTGATACATAGCAAGCAGTTCCCATGCCACGGTGCCTAGATTTCTTTGCAGGGCAAAAGCATTGCACATTGTACTTTGGCACTGAAGTATTTTCTTGCCACAGTAGTGAAGTGAGGGAAGAGAGCAGATCCAAAGGGAGTAGCATGAGAGAGTGGTGTCTTCCCAGCAAGGAGAAGTAGCAGCCATGATCAGGAGGGCATCCCATCTTGTGCCAGATGTTTCTTTTTGCAGCACCATGCATTGTGCCACCTGCCAGCAGTGCACAGTATGAATTTTATGCCAGGGACATATCTGCAAGAACAGTGAGGAAAGCAGATGGAGAGGATGCCAAAGGCAACTGGGTGGGAGGTGGGGCTGCGTGGGTAGCTTAGTGGTTGGAGGGTTGGCGGTGTATTAAAAAGCGCTATAAGCCAGGCCATGTGATGCAATACACAACAAAGCTCACCTGATCCAACTTTCTGCTCTTTGGAGTGCTGGTGGGAGTGAGTGACTGACGGTTTCTTCCCAAGTCCTTGGCAAGGCACAGCAGGGGACAAGACAAATGAACGTGCTTCAGACTTTAGCTCCGCAGCGCTGAAGGGGTTTGGTGTTGTCACTTATTATCACATACTAATGCCCAGACATCTCTTACACATAACACAGACCTTTTCTTCCCCCTCTAATATTTTTCTACAGTGATTTACTCATTCTGGAATAAAGCATCAGGTTCAGATCCTGTGCTCTGACTCAAGCAAAACTCCCATTTCATTTAATGGTGGTTTTGTCAATCGAGCTTGTAAGACTAGACCCATAGTGATTCTTTAAGCTTAAAATATAATACTTATTCTTTGCTGTGCTTTTGCTGTGACAAAATATTTGTGGTAAAAAATAGTCAGTTTTAGAAAAAAAATAACTTTATTTTTATTTCTTTCAGAAAATATTTTGGAATGGTTACTTTGGTAAGCAGCCTAATTCATTTCCATTTGCAGAATGACAATGTCATGGTCATTACACTGAGGATTATGCATTTTATAGGAGTTTTTGAGTAATGTATTCTGTTGAAATATTAATTTAAATATCCAACTGCTATTTATTATGTCTTCAAGAATGTGTGGGAAAACATTTACACAAACCCAAGAGTGGTCATTATAAAAACAATGATTTAAGAATCAATTAAACTGTGAAGACAATAAAACCAAAACTACTAATATGCTTAACTAGATGCAGTCACATTGAAAGGGCACTGTCTTTTATTGTTCTCAAGGCTGTACTGGGGCAATCTGAGGCTGTGCACACTTCACAACACAATTCCTCCTGTGGCTTCATGCCCTGCACCACCAACCTGCATAATGGCCCCATTCTCTGGCTTCTTCTCCTCCCAGGGTTAAGAGCAGCAACAAGAGCTATGTTGTAGGAGGAGTCTGCTCCAAATACGAGGGTTGGGGTGGCAGGAAGGAGGCTGCAGGGCTGTATTTACCCCACCTTCCAGTATGTGTCCGCTTCCATGGGGGTGAATAGGCCAAGACTACTGCATGCATCCTCCTACTCAGGGTGGTGTTAGGTGTTAAGCCAGGTCAAACTTATGTCTAGATAGTTATGTCCATCAACAGTGTGATGAAGTGCAAGTTCTGCATAACTTTGCCTTGTTGGCAAATTTCCAGATTTAAGTATAATTGGAATTTTTTATATGATAAACCATAAAAAAAATCTCAGAAAGGCTTGCTTCTAGTGCTGAAGGAAACTTTTTAGAATAAGTAACACTGTATTGTACCTTAAACTTCTCCACTTAACTACAGAGCTTCTGCCAGTATTGAACCATTTCTAACGCCCTCCACCTTGGTACATTCTTAAAGACAGAGTATGCATATTTTCAGAAAAACTAATCTATTAAGATGCTCTTAGGATCTTTTGTATGCAATTCAGTATAGCAAAAGTTATGTTCCTTATGTCTGTTTTAATTTCTGGAGAGGGATTAATTTTGGAGTCCCTTATTTTTATAATGCCGATAGTTTAGAAAGGTTTGAGGCCATGCTCAAGGTTTGGTAATTTTTTTGCCCTGCTCCCAGGTAACTAATGTCTGCACTAATCATTGGTTATCTGGGGAACATTTCCAAACTATTTTGGAGTCTATTGAACTGCTTAAAGAGAACCTGGAAGCTAGGCATGGTATTTCATCCTTTTGTGGAAACCACCAAAGTTCTCCTGTGTCATCAATTAATGGAGCACTAATATCATGTCTGATAATGTTTGAGCCACTTTGTTATATTTCTGTAGATTGACCAAAGGCAATCTTCTTCTGAGTTTGCCTCCATTTTGGTACAGTTTTGATTTTTATCCTAGATTTGTATCTGGAACATGTCAGTCTATAATGTGCAGCCTGTGAGATCACAGAATCATAGAAAATGAGGGTTGGAAGGGACCTCAGGAGGTCATCTAGTCCAAACCCCTGCTCAAAGCAGGACCATCTCCAAGTAGATCATTCCAGCCAGGGCTGTGTCAAGACGGGCCTTAAAAACCTCCAAGGATGGAATTTCCACCCCCTGTCTGAGTAACTTGTTCCAGTGCTTCACTACCCTCCTAATGAGAAAATTCTTCCTAATATCTAACCTAAACTTCCCTTGCTGCAACTTGAAACCATTGCTCCTTGTTCTCTCATCTGCCACCACTGAGAAGAATCTAGCTCCATCCTCTTAACACCCACCCTTGCGGGAGTTAAAGGCGGATATCAAATCACCTTTCGGTCTTCTCTTCTCCAAACTAAATAAACACAGTTCCCTTAGCCTCTCCTCCAAAGGCGTGTACCCCAGCCCCCAAACCATTTTCATTGCTCTCTTCTGGACTCTCTCCAACTTGTCCACATCCTTTCTATAGTTGGGGGGCGGGGGGTAAAACTGGACATAGTACTCCAGATGTGGCATCACCAGCACAGAATAGAGGGGAATAATTACTTCCTTCGACCTACTGGCAACACTCCTACTAATGCATCCCAGTATGCTGTTAGCCTTCTTGGCGGCAAAGAAACACTGCAGACTCATATCCATCTTATTGTTCACTGTAACCCCCAGGTCCTTCTCTGCAGAGCTGCTGCTTAGCCAACCAGTCTCCTGGATGCATGGGATTCTTCCATCCTAAGTGCAGGACTTTGCACTTGTCTTTGTTGAACCTCATGAGATGCCTTTTGGCCCAACCCTCCAATTTGTCTAGGTCACTCTGAATCCTAGCCCTACCCTCCAGAGTATCTATTACTTTCCCCAGCTTGGTGTCATCCATAAACTTGCTGAGGGTGCACTCCATCCCATCTTCCAGATCATTAATGAAGATATTGAACAAAACCACCCCCAGGACTGACCTCTGGGGCACTCCACTTGATACTGGGTGCCAGCTAGACATTAAGCCATTGATCCCAACACCGATTCAGCCCGACAATCCAGACAGCTTTATATCTACCTTACAGTCCATTCATCCAACCTCAGCTTGCTTACAAGAATGCTATGAGAGACAGTATCAAAAGCTTTGCTAAAATCAAGATATATTATGTCCACTGTTTTCCCCACATCCACAGAGACAGTTATCTAATCACAGAGGAAAATCAGATTAGTCAGGCATGACTTGTCCTTAGTGAATCCTTGCTGATTGTTCCTAATCACCTTCTTCTCCTTCAAGTACTTAGAAATGGATTGCTTGAGGACCTGCTCCATGATTTTTCCAGGGACTGAGGTGAAGCTGACTGGTCAGGAGTTCCCTGAATCCTTCCTCCCTTTTTGAAAGATGGGCACTATGTTTGCCTTTTCCAATTATCCTGAACCTTCCTTGATTGTCACAAGTTTTCAAAGATAATGGCCAATGGCTCTACAACCACATCAGCCAACTCCCTCAGCATCCTCAGATGCAGTGCGTCCAGCCCCATGGACTTGTACATGTCTAGCTTTTCTAAATAATCCCTAACCTGTTCTTTCACCAGTGTTATCTGCTCACTTCCTCCCCAAACTGTACTGCCTGGTGCAGTAGTCAGGGAACTGACTTTGCCTGTGAAGACCTAGGTAAAAAAGGCATTGAGTACTTTAGCCTTTTCCTCATCATCTGTCACTAGGTTGCCTCTCCCATTCAGTAATGGACCCACACTTTCCCTGACCTTCCTCTTGTTGCTAAAATACTTATAGAAGCCCTTCTTGTCCCTTGCTAGCTGCAACTCCAGTTGATCTTTGGTCTTCCTGACGTCATCCCTGCATGCCCGAGCAGTACTCTTATACTCCTCCCAAGTTCTTTGTCCAACCTTCCACTTTTTGTAAGCTTCCTTTTTTAAGTTCACCAAAGAGTTCTCTCCTAAGGCAAGCTGGTTGCTTGCCACATTTGCTAGTCTTCCTGCACATCAGGATGGTTTGTTTCTGTGCCCTCAGTAAGATTTATTTAAAATACAGCCAGCTCTCCTGGACTCCTTTTCCACTCAGACTGTCCTCCCAGGGGATCCTGCCAATCAGTTCCCTGACTCAAAGTCTGCTTTTCTAAGTCCAGGGTTCATACTCCGCTGCTTTCAGTGGCAACATGTAGGGGGTGCACAGGGGTGCACATGCAGCCCCTGAGAGTGCAGGTGCACCCCCTGACAGGCCACGCTCCCTGCTTAGGCAATGGGTGGGAGGGCAGGTGGGAGCTCCGGTGCCCTGCTGCGAGTACTGGCTGGGGAGTGGGAGTGCCAGATGAAGCACTGCAGTCACCTCCGGGAGTGCTGCAGCTACTTCCTGGTCAGCAAGATTGGCTGCAGAGGGACTCCCCCCCAGATGGTGAGGTTGTCCACAGGCACCACCCCCCACCACCTGACTAAGGTGGCACTAGTCGACCATGGCTGCTCTCCTTTCCTTCTTTTGTCAGGATCCTGAACTCAATCATCTCATGGTCACTGCTGCTCAACTTGCCATCCATGTCTACATCCCTCACCAATTCTTTCCTGTTTGTGAGTAGTAGGTCAAGAAGAGCATGGCCCCTAGTTGGTCTCTCCAACACTTGCACCAGGAAGTTGTCTCCAATGCTCTCCAAAAATTTCCTGGATTGCCTGTGCACTGCTGTATTGCCCTCCTAGCAGATGTCAGGGTGACAATAGTCCCCCATGCAAACCAGGGCCTGTGATCTGGAAACTTCTGCTAGTTGCCTGAAAAAAGCCTCATCTACCTCATCCTCCTGGTCTGGTGGTCTATAACACACACCCACCACAACATCACCCTTGTTGCCCTCACCTTGAACCTTAACTCGGATACTTTCAACAGACCTATCTCCAGTTTCATACTAGAGCTCTGAGCAATCATACAGCACTTTTACACACAGTGCAACTCCTCCTCTTCTCCCCTGCCAGTCCTTCCTGAACCATTTGTACCCATCCATGACAGTGTTCTAGTCACATGAGTTATCCCACCAAGTCTCGGATATTCCAGTCACATCATAGTTCTTTGACACTTCCAATTCTTACTGCTTGTTTCCCAGGCTCCATGCATTTGTGTACAGGCACCTGAGGTGACTAGCCAATTGCCCTACTTTCTCAGGAAGAATGAGGAGATCTCTCGTGTTGCCCCCTCCTGCTTCTGCTTTCTTCAGGTCTCCTGCTGCCCTACTTATCTCAGGGCTTTGTTCTCTATCCACCTGCGAACCCAGTTTAAAGCCCTCCTCGCTAGGTTAGCGAACCTGTCTGCGAAGATGCGTTTTCCTCTCGTTGTCAGGTGGATCCCATTTCTTCCTAGCAAGCCTTCTTCTTGGAATAACGTCCCATGGTTGAGAAAGCCAAATCTCTGCTGGCAACACTACCTGTGCAGCCATGCATTGATCTGAAGGATGCATCTGCTCCTGCCAGGGCCTTTTCCCTTGACCGGAAGGATTGAGGAGAACACGACCTGTGCCCCTATCCTCTTCACCTTTGCACCCAGAGCCCTGTAGTCACTCTTGATTTGCTCAGGGTCACCCCTGGCAGTACCCCTGGTACCCACATGGATGAGCAGCATGGGATATTAGTCAGAGGTCTGGGCAAGTCTCAGTAATCCTTCCATGATATCTTGGATCCAGGCTTCAGGCAAGCAGCAGACTGGGCGGGACAACAGGTCAGGCTGGCAAATGAATCCCTATGCGCCGCAGAAGGGAGTCTCCAACCACCACCACCCAATGTTTCCTCTTTGTGGCAGATGTATAAATATATTTTCATGCATCACTTTTTGTGATTATATGAAATCTAAGCAGCCTGATTATGGCATATATGCAGTGTTGCAGCTTGACTGTAAAGCTATTCTGTGAACTCGAGTCATGCATAGCCAACACTGTCTTCTTGGAAGGGAAAAAAAACACCTGGCAAAAAGTGTTGTAATTATTTAGGTAAAGTATTTGGGATTTCAGAAGCTGTTGTTGAATGTACTAACTATACTCAAGTGCATTGTCCATGTGTCTGCACTCATTAGGTGTCTCATGCAGAGGAGTATCAAGCAAGTGAATAGAGTTGTTTGATGGATATTTTCAGCTAAATTACAATGTTACTTATTACTGTGGAAAAATTCTTTTTGTCAAACTTCAATTCTTCACATTCAGAAATGTTTCTGTGGTGGCAGTTTTCAGTTAGGTGACCCATGTCCCCATGTGCTAAGATGCAGTACTGTACATGCATACTGAAAGATGGCATTGCTGGACATTAGTGTCAATTAATACTGGGTGTATTTCTCAGTACAGTTCTCATCCTTTAGTCTCTTTATTTTGGGGGGGGAATTATATTGTCAGATATCACAATAATTTTCACCAGTTACTTCAGGAAATCCTCATGTGCAGGTATGAAGTTTCATTATAAAATAGGAAGGATTTAGAAAACAGGAATTGAGAACAGGGGAGGAAAAACAAGGTCCCATTGTTAAATTGAGTATCTTATCTTTCATAGCTAGTTCTGTCTGTTGATACATATGTTCAATTCCTGTCACAATTAGGAATTTTCGACAACAGACTCTGGTTTCCAGATTAAAAATTGATAGCAAATACTACTTAAAAGATGGATTCAGCTTTGATATTATGAAAAGAGATTTCTCTTTTACAGTAATAAGTTGTTTTTAAAGTAATTTTAATAGAATTTCCACAATCATCTTCCTGCTGAAAGAAAGCACTGTAATTAGGTAGGTCGTGTGTCACAGTTGATGATAACTGCTCTTACTGATGTGCCATTCATTCAGGTGGCAGACAGTGCTCCTCAAATCCATGTCTGCATAATGGCACGTGCATGGACAACATTCGCAGTTACATATGCAGTTGCACTAGTGGCTATGAAGGAGACAACTGTGCACTAGGTAAGTTCTCTACAAGCACTACATTGGAATCATATTCCTTCCTGGAAGCCAGAATGGGAAACTTATATACCTCATATCATGTTTGCCTTAACTTAGAACATATATGATCCTTAGTGAAGGATGCATTAAAATTACACATGAGAAAATGTGATACCCATTGTCCATTTCTTCCTTTACTCCCAGGGTACTTTCCTGTGGGGTTTTCTGTTGAAGAGGGTAATCCCCCTTCAGTCCTTCTCCATCCTTTCTCAGGCAGTAATAAGATGACTGCACTGGAAATTCACCAGAATAAGGAGTGAATAAAAACAGAAAAGTGGCCTTGACCTGCTTTACAATGCTAATCGCTATACATGGAAATGGAAATTAATAGACAAAGTCATGGTACTTAAAACACAATAGGCCAGATTCCTGAGCCTGTTAAGGCTGCTTATAGATTTCATAGACATTAGGGCTGGAAGGGACCTCACAAGATCATCCGGTCCAGCCCCCTGCCCAAGGGGCAGAAAGTCAGCTGCTATCAAAACACCCCAGCAAGATAAACATCCAAGAGTTTCTTAAAGATATCCACAGTAGGTGCTTGCACCACTTCTTGGGGGAGTCTGTTCCAGATTCTGGAAACTCTGGCAGTAAAGAAGTTTTTCTTTATATCCAGTCTAAAATGGTCTTCCAGAAGTCTGTGACCATTAGACTGTGTCTTCTCTTGGGGTGCCCTGGTGAACAGATGTTCTTCCAGCTCCTGGTGCAGACCCCTTATATACTTATAAACTGTCAGAATTGGATGCAGGACTCCAGCTGTGGCCTCACCAAGGCTGAGTAAAGCAGGAGGATGACTTCTTGGGTCTTGTTTGAGATGCATTGGTAGATGCAAGCCAGAATTTTATTTGCTTTGCTGGCTGCAGAATTGCATTGGTGGCTCATGTTCATCTTGTGGTCAATCACGAGCCTCAAGTCTCTTTCAGAGAGAAAAGAGCTGCTACTCCACCAGCCTCAAATAAGCCTTGCTGCCTAGCTGAAGACTTTCCCCCACCATAGAGAAATCTTTGGGCACTGTAGTCAAGCATAGCCCTCTGGCATAAGGGATGTGGCTGAGAAATAAGAGCAATGGCTTCTGTGCCCTTTAAGCTTTGGCAATCCCCAACCATAGAAGAGCTTCTCCTTCCGCCCCCCTTTACCCCCTCCCCCATCTGCTGCTGCTACTTTCTCTCTGTCTTAGGGGTGGGGGAAGCTTTAAAGCTGCTCCTGGGGGGAGAGGGGTGGGGAGCTGGACTCAGCTTGAAATGCGACAGGACAGCAGCAGCAGCAGCAATGGGTTGGTGGGGAGTTCGCTCACCCTTCCCAGGCCCCCAGGAGCAGGCATGGGGGGCAGGAACTCAATTACTGCTGCTGTCATTATTCCAGCTGAGCCAGGCCCCCTCCCCTGCCCTGCAGCCTGGCTAGAGTAGGCAGGAGTAACTCTGAAGCTTCCCCTGCCCACAAAACAGTGGGGAAAGCATCAGCAGGAGGAAACAGAGGGGAAGGAACATGCCTCTGAGCACAGGGGAGGTGGGGATTGTCATCTGCTTTGGGGACTTTAAAAAAGGTCCCCAGAAGCTCCTGTTACAGCCCAGTCCAGCTACTGCATTCCCTTGGGCTGTGCCCCTGTTCATGTCCAACTGGCAGTCACTTCCTGGGCCATGCATATGCTCTGCACCTCTCAATTCCATACCTACAAATGGAAAAGAGGGAGAGGGAGTAAAAACTAAAGTGGTGAGTCCAAAAGATGATGAGTGGTGACCAGTGTTCTGGTGTAGTGAAACAGAGCTCATGTTACACAAGGAAAGCTCCCAGAGTTGACAGCTAAATGTATTTACCTTTTTCATTGTGTTTAGCTGAAAATGAGTGCCACCACAAGACAAGTTATGGATGTCAACATTTCTGCTATCCAGGCTCTCGCTCTTACCGCTGCTCATGTGCAAATGGCTATGAACTAGGAAAAGATAAAAAATCATGCATCCCAACAGGCAAGTATGAAAACTAGAGTGCAGGCAGCCCTGTTGCAGGGTAGGCAAACAGAGGGGTAGTGGCATCAGTAGAAGACAGCAGACTCTGAGGCTGAATTTACGATTGCACTAAGAGACCTTGAGGATGGGCAGAAAAGGAGGCATTCAGATGGCACCTGCAAGGACAACTCTCCAGCAGCCAAAATGGAAAAAGAAAGTTAATTGGAAAGTTTTAAGCAGAGCCGCAAAACAAAGCACTCATGTCATTCTAAAATGGATTTGCTGGATCAGTCTCCACTTGTTCTTATTATACATTTAGAGCAGGGATGGCAAACTCACCCTTATTCCCCAGGCTGGATACAGATTGTGCAGCTCTTCACAGCTTAGCTCTGCAGGACAAGCAGCAGGTGCAGTGGGATCAGTGGTGAAGGCAGCAGGGCCAACAGTATGAGTGCAAGCAGTGGGGCAGGCAGTTGTGGGCCAAGCAGCTGCATATTGCAGCAAAGGAAGCACAAGCAGCAGTGGTGGTGGTAGCTGCAGGACAAGCAGTCATGCCCCAAGCAACCATAGGGTGAACAGACACAGCCCTTGCATGCTCACCTGCTGCCAAGAGCCATGTCCAGCAGGGCCCAGATTCCATGGTGGGCCCAACCCCTTCATAGCTATGTCCCCAAATTCCCTGTCCCACCAGTAGCTTTAGCAGGCTCGATGGAACAGCTCCACAGGCTGGATTTGGCCCAGGGGGCATATGTTTGACACCCTTGCTTCAGAAGATCACCACTGAAGTCAGTCAAGTTACATCTGAAAAGCAAGAATGGAGTAGGAGGAGTCTCAACCACAAGCACATTTTTTACTATCAAGATTGCTGCTCTGGTAGCTGATCTCACTGCCAAGGTAACACATACATATGCACTGAGGAGCTGGGAGAGCATCATTGTTGTTCCTCATTGGAGAACTTGTGCTCCTCTAACCCCATGAGCTTCATGGCCTGTAACTATCCACCCCTCTACTCCCAAGTGCCATGAGAAAATCACCCACCTTCCCCCCAAACATGACAGGCTAAGAGACCCCCCCCCCACTCCCTCCGGAGTAGGGAAGATGCTCCTTCCAGCAGAATGGCTTTGCCTGAAAAGAATTCACTTTTTAAAATTTAAAAGACAGAAGTCTTTCAAGCCAAGTGTGAATTACAGCCAGTCTCACCCACTCCCCCAGCAGGCGTTCCAGTCCCCATCAGCAACACCTGGATTTGGAATGAATCGAGTCCACAAGGTTGGAATAGCTGCAGGAAAAACCATGTGCATCTCATTCACCCACAGACTTTCCCTTCAGCTTGTCAAGGCTCTGCTCAGTCACAGCAGAGATCCCACACTATGCACAAATAGACTTCTGTGGGTCCACACTGTCTTGTCATGTTGGTAACAACCCAGCTGCAGGGCTGAATTCAGGGGAGGTACATTGTGTGGGGAGGAATCCCCTTGTATCCCCTTTGATTCCTCCAATCATTCAAACTTTCAGATATATGTTGCATGCATTGCTGTATTGGTGTTGGTGTCAACCATCTTGACACTGAAGATACGCAATGTCCTAGTCAGGCTTGGCATGGGGCAGTCCAGAACAATGGGTAGGAGACAACTGTGTGCTGTATTATACATGATCATGCACCACACCATCTACACCCTGCCCTTCTCAGAATCCTAGATCTGCTGATGCCCAGCTGCAGCGATATCTCTTATTTTATCACAAATTTGATGTTGCCCACAAGGTATTCCAGAACTGATGTTATCAGACATAACAAAGATACAGTAGGAATTTGCACGGTCATCAGGTTATATTCTGAGCAGTCATGAGCTGGAAAAATGAAAAGTGAAGGCAATTTTGGGGTGTGCTGGCAGCAGTACTTTTAAATGTAGAAGAGGGGATGGGACCTGCATAGAACTTGCTTGCTTTCAGGAAGATGTGGATAATTTACCTACTAGTTGAGAAAGCTGGAGTCCTCTCAGGCAAGCATACCTTATTATTCCTGTAGAAGGTTTCATTTTGGCTCCCATATGTGCAAGAGGAGCGGGAGCATCTTTTTTAAGAAAAAGATTTGAGTTTCTTTGGTCCTTGAGGTTTTTGGAGTACAGCTGGGATCATGATTTGCTGAGTGCAAAATATTGTATGACATAAATGTATTTTTTTTCTTTTTAAACATGGCCAGATAAATGTGCATGTGGCAGATTTAAATACACTGTAAAAACAACAAAGACGGCTGAAATGGAAAACAGCCTTGCCAGAGGATTCCCTTGGCAGGTATTTATAGAAATAGTTTTACTTTAAAAAAATCTATTATAATTAAAATGTGCTCTTTTTGAATGGTTCAACCATGCAAGCTCTTTAATGAGTAAATAAAAACAGAAGACAGCAGTTTAGTTAGATGTCAAAGTTATCCATGTCAGTATCTTATTTCTTGCCTTTTCTGACTTTCAGTAGCTCCACTCTTAATATGTGAACATTTTCAAGTTGTTCTTATTGCAGAATGCTCATTAGTGTCTTACATGTCAGTATGAGAAAAGATTCTATTTTTTTCAATATATTCAAAGCTTTGTAACTCAATGTTCATGCAAGGGTATTCCCTTTTGACCTGTCACTGTTATGATACATGGTATTTTAAGGTCTACATCCTATTTTCCCTCCAAGGTGCCCAAGGACAATCCTATTTTACTCTGCTCCACATAAGAACTACCATCAGTCTACCATGCCCAGCATACCATCTCTTTCAGAGCTGAGAATGGATGCTGAAGGGCACATACAGCATTTTCCACACCCTATTCCTCTCCTGCTGCAACATTAAAGCATTTGGGCGCCCTGGCTGTCCCTAAAACTCACTCACTTCCCCCTTCGCCCAAAGTTAAAACATTTGCTGAGTTTCCTTTAATCAAGAAAGTAGGAAGCAGCTGCTTTGGTGACTCTAGCAATCTCTGGGCCCGTTGCACCCCCCCCTCTTGGCAGCAACAACCTATTTAAATGTTTGCACTATCAAAGTTCAGTGGTGCTTTATGTACGTACATGGTGACCACAGGTGACAGGGAATCAGAGATTGATTCCAGGGAGGGAGCCTGAGAGACAGCTCCCCCATCCAAGGCAAGCAATTGGCACACAAATTACCCACGTCTGACCTAGGGATGCAACAAAAAACAACATAGGACTCTTTTTAGGCCCTATAACTGGAACAAGTACTTTTTAACCCTTTATCAAGGATTTATAGAGGCTAAATCTGGTGTCAGCAGCTGTGGTAATTCCAGCTCCAATAGCATACATTGCTATAAATCCTGAAGAAAAATGAACAGATCAACTTTTGTAACACAGCTTAATCAATTCAAACTAAGCCACAAAAAGCAGTGAGGAGGGGACTACCTGCCTTTCCATTATTTTGTCAAGGACTCAGAATAAAATTGCCCTTTCACACCAAAGTAGGGTAAACTTACAGGTGAAACAGGGTTTGGTTCTAAATATTTAGAACCAAATTCTTCCCTTCTCAGTGCAAACCTATTCCTTTCTTTAGAAATGCAGCTGTCAGTGGGAGACTTCTTGATTTGAATAATAGAATTAGACAGGTATGGATTTTTCATTTTAAAAATAATTAACACACAAATCTTACTGCTTGCAATAAATCAGTATTTCACTCCTATCCTGTCATATTAAAAACAGTTATTTGACACCATTACTTATTGTTTTGTTTTAAAGGTCCGGTTACTAAATTCAGAAGGAAAGAGTTTCTGTGGAGGTGTGCTATTAGCCAGCAACTTTGTGTTGACTACAGCTACATGTGCCCTTTTGCATAGACATTTTGTGATCAAGGTTGGGGCTGGTAGGTTATTAAGCACGTTTTTTCTTTATATCTGCCTAAATACTTGTGTTTGAAAGCTCTTTAAAAAAAACCAACACAGCTGATATGCCAACACTGGCATTTAGGAACATTCCATCCAGCCTCAAAAGCAAACTGCTTGAATTGAAAGTCTTTAATTTTCAGGGAGAAACTGGCATCCATTTTTGGTTGTGTATTTTACTGTCTCAACCTGAAATTCATATTCATTCATACAAACAGGTTTGCCAATAGTTGAACAACGCCTTGAAAGTATAATGCTTAACTTAAATAGCCATAACCAAAAACACGCAACTGTTGTAAAACTGGCATCCACAATGAGTTTGTGTACTTCTCCCTCATTTCACAGCACTGACAATTCATGCATTGTCAGAATAGCTCTCGTGATTGTTGGCAGTAATCTGTGTTCAGCTTTGGCAGCACACAGTAAGGCTATTTTTCATATCAGCGAACATGTCATTACTTTACAGGGAAAGATGGAATGACTGGAGCTGGGCAGGTAATGCACGTGAATGAGAAACACATACATATCCGATATGATAAAGAGACTGGTGAAAATAACATTGCATTGATACAACTCCAAGAGCACATTGAGTGCAACAGCTACCAGCTTCCTATATGCACCCCTGACAGAGACTTTGCAGAACATGTTTTGATTGCTCAGTTGGCTGGGACGGTCAGTGGCTGGAAAATTGAAGGAACAGAACTTACTGGAGTGTTAAAAGAGTTGCAAGTTTCACACCTCCCTATAGAGGAATGTGAACAACTACTCAATACAAGCCTTACAAACAGGGAATTTTGTGGGCATCACCAAGCACCTATGGATGAGCAGCTGGCTGGAGGAAATTTTGTTGCCACCAATTATAAAGGCACTTGGTTTCTGACAGGCATTACAGGAACTTGGCCAACAGAAGCAGCTAACCCAGAAATATTTCTTTTCACCAAGATTGCAAGATATATGATGTGGTTTAAACAAACCATGGTATAAAAAGAATCCCTATGGCATGAAATCCCTGTGATTGAAAAATATGCTTTGGATTCAACAATTGTACCAGTTTCATCAAGGACAGCACACAGATACTAAAGATGTCATGTTTATTCTGTAAATATTTAAATAAACTCACCCATAAAAACCAAAACTCAGTATTTCCCAGTCTGTCTTTCCTCCCCCTGTTGGAGAAAGCCTCATCTTGAACTTGAGTACTAGCCTGGGCCACGTGGCTGCTCCAGCTCCAGCTCCAGCTCCAGCTCCAGCTCCAGCTCCAGCTCCAGCTCCAGCTCCAGCTCCAAACTGGGCCCAGACTACAGTTTCTGTCTGGCACTGGCCAAGACTGGGGCAGTCACTACTGCTGCTGCTTGGCTGTGGGCCAAGATGGCTTGAGATGGCTTGTGCTGAGGGAATGCATAGTGTAGGGAACAGGCTGTGCAGCCTGGAGATAACACAGGAGAGATTGTGCAGCAGGGGAGCTGCTGTTGCTGTGGCTCTGACCCTGACCTGGGCCCACAGCTGCCACTGCCTAGCTGGGGCTAAAGCCACTGTGTTCCATGTCCCAGGCCAGAGCAAGAGCTGCCACATAGGCTAAGTGGCAGCAGGGAGGCGCAAGTGGTGTGGGGGGGACTCGCACCAGGGGGGCAGGCACAAGGGTGAAGCTACCTGCCTCCCTGCTGCTACTTTCCCCACAACAGCAGTGGAAGGAAAGAAATTTAAGACAACCCTCCAATAATTAGATTCTATATATGGAAAATGTATCAGAGGTATAACTTGCCATGCATAGAATCTAAAAATAATTGGGGGAATCATCTTTAAATTTAAGTCACCTTGGATTTGGGTAAATATGGTCATTTTATTGAAACTTATGACAACACTCTAAAAGTCCCTTCAAAAACAAGAATAAAATCTCAAAGAGAAAAATATCACATTTGTTTTATTACTTTTATAAAAATAACCTGCATGAACAACAATGGAATGTGAGTGAATTACCAAAATGTTTATTCGTTATCTGAGCAGAAAACTCAAACAAGTACTGAAGAACAGTTACCAGAGGCTGAATTCTGAGCAGCAGGAGGCAAACATCTCGTATTTGCTCAGCTCTCTTTAAATCCCACTGAGATAAAATGAAGTTCCTGATGTTCAGTATTTAGCACGATCATCTCTAATTTCTACAGACAACTTAAAGAGCACGTTGTATCCAAAACAAAATTATTAACAAAAAATTTAAATGTAATAGGAGTTAAGCCTTGAAAAAAGTGAAAAAGCTTTGTTTGCCTCCTCAAAGAATGGATTAACAAAGCATCATAAGATAGACACTTGTTATGACAGGTAGGCATAGAAACAGTTATGGGAGCTTACAATAGCATCAGTCTAAGTGACAGTTGAGAAAGGTTTGGCTTTTACAAAAATTCTTGTAAAGTGTTTCTTAATATTTTTGCAGTGAATTGGGAATGCTTTGTTTTCTTTTCCTGCAAAAGATGCTTCAAGTTATCCAAGAGGCCAAAGAAACTCTAACACTTTAAAAACATGAGCATTGCATTCCCCAGGTTTTATCAAGCTGGCAGACCCTGGTCAATCTGGCAAAGAAACCATGTGACAGTTGTGGTATTCTAGTTCTGGACATGACCAGTTGATTAACAGTTTATGCTGTGCAATCTGAGCAAACAGTTCTACTGGACAATGCAAGTCTTCTATGAATATCCCTGTACCTAAGATGCAAGCGACTCAACACACCGTAGAAAGCGGTGGGAATGGGTTCTGCTTACTAACCACAAGCTTCTGATGCTGATGAGAAATATATCCTTTAATGTGACCCTGACAAAGGGAAAAAGAAAGAAATGTTAGTATTGGAAGCTGGTGACACATTCACATTCAGTGTCTGCCTTTGGTTTTGATCCAGTCAAATTCTAACCTGTGGCATTTAATTGTGAGCATTTAAGCAGTGCCATTAACTTTTAACATCTCACTGATTTCAATGGGACTGCTTATGCACCTGTTTACTCCCCTGATGTCACAGGCAGCACATCATGTAACTCCATTCATACACTTACTGAACTCCCCCTTAAAACACTGCACTTACTGAAAGACTCTTCCAGAATTTCACTCCTCTGGTAGGTAGGAATCTCTTTCAAATTTTCAACTTAATTTTATTCATGGCCTCTGTGTACCCATTTATTCTTTTCCCTAACATATGAACAGAGCTTGGCTATTGACCTTCAGGACTTATATTCATGAATTTGTGGATTTTAGAGAAAAGGGCAAGACTGGATTTATAATGGAAATTCAGTTGCAATCTTAACTGTTTTCCATGCAGGGCAAGAATTGGAACATAAGCACCTTTGTTACAGTAAAAATATACAAAGATATAAGTACAACAGACAAGTAAATGCAAATATAAGACAGGTGGCCCAAGAAAAAAAATGTTTAAAGTAAATTATGCTATTGTGTTAGTCTTAATAAAATTTCCCTAATCTGCATAGTCATTTATATTGACTGCAGTTTGCAAAGGCAAACAATGAATGGTGAACACATACCATGAATATAAGATTGGCTAAAATACACTGCACTTCATCAATATCAACATCGTCCACTTTCATGTATTTCAGGGCAACCAGAAAGGCATCTAGGGATAGTTGATGAGTCTTGAGAAGCAAATATCTGAAAGAATACAAAGAGAAGGAGCAAAAAATCAACTAAATCTGCTGGTTTCTGGGCAAAAAGTCCTTCCATGATAACTTACTTTGCCTGGACATGTAATCCAGTTCTCTAGAGAAACCACATGAAAATAACCTTTGCAAAAATGCAATTTTTACTTTGCTCACACTTTCTTAAAGAGATTCCTGTAGGTGATGATTTTCAGCTTCTCAAGGATAAGGAAGATACCACAGCGAATGAAGAATGTCTCATGTTTTGTCAGAGCATCATTCAATAAGAGAAGATTTCCTTCACTAAAAGGATGGAAATATAAAAATATGAGAAGGCAGATATTTTGCTTCATCAGTGTTATAAATCAATCTGCATTTTTTCCCCACACAATAAATATATATATGTGATACTCCTTTAAGCTAAAACACACACAATTCAGTAAGATGCCATACCTCACAGCCTTAGTTACTTCAGCAAACTGCATGAGGTCATACTTTTTCAAAAGCTGAATTGCTGGCATATGGCCCTGAAAGGTAAACAACGCTTAAATTTATCCAGAATAAAAGTCAAATATTTCCAATTAATAATACATAAAAAAATTATCAAAAAGAAGAAATACAAATGTTTATTTACTTTGCCCTCAAAAAACAAAAGGAAGTAAATGGAGCTATTTTTAAGGCTCCATTACACTGCATCTCCAAGGATAACATGTTATACACCTCTACTTTTTTAAAACTTTGTTTCTAAATTGTATAAACTGTTTTAAGACTCCATTACACACAAGATCAGGGGGTGGCAATGTTTTTGAACAGAGCATTAAAAACACCTGCAACTTCAGGCTTCCCTACTCTCCACCCCTGGTAGGCTCCCACTCCTTCAAGATGTTGGCATGCCAACGATGGACAGTGGAGGAACTGCAAGGGAACTGATCCTTATTGTGGCAACATAGCCTCAGCCCCTTCTCCTCCATCCACCCCGAGGCATGCGTGCCAAACAAAATGCCTTTGTGTGCCACACTCTGGTATCTGTTGTGGGTTGCCTACCCCAACCCTAGATCACCTTTCATATGACCTAAGCTGTTACAAACTCTGTACTTAAGTTGCACCACCAGTGTGCAAACAAAATGTTGTGTTAGAAGATGAATGCCACAAATCATGCCAACTGTGTCACAGCACAGTTAAGGAGCAATCTGTGTCTATAACAGGTATTTTTTCTTTAAAAATTAACAGTGGGAAATTTTAATTTCTGTTCTTAAAAAATGTTTATTTGAAGAGAACGTTTTCATTGTGTTAGGTCACATAAGATTTTGGACCATATACAATATCAAAAAGGAATTTCTCTCTGTCACATAAGTAAAAATATAAGATTGCACAACAGAGATTATAGTTTCATAGATTTAGGGTCAGAAGGGACCTAGTAGATCATCTAGCCCGACCCCCCGCCAGGGCAGGAGAACAACAAAACCCCAAAACAAAAATGGGACTCAAATGAGTCCAGCCAGGTAGGCATCCAGCCTCTTCTTAAAGACCCCCAGGGAAGGGGCCAGCACCACTTCCCTTGGAAGTTGGTTCCAGCTCCTAGCCGCCCTAACTGTGAAGTAGTTTTTGCGGATGTCCA
>NW_017729032.1:141569510-141583023 GCF_001723915.1 Gavialis gangeticus
TCAGCCAATCTGCAATCCATCTGACTGTGTAGGCATCTATGCCACAGTCGCCTAGTTTTTTAACTAGGATGGGGTGAGAGACGGTGTCAAAGGCCTTGCTGAAGTCCAGAAAGACTACATCCACCGCGACACCTGCATCCATGGCCTTTGTGACCTGATCGTAAAAGGCAATCAGGTTGGTCTGACATGATCTCCCCCTAATAAATCCATGCTGATTGCCCCTGAGCATCATTTCTGATGCCGGCCCATCACAATTATATTGCACATCAACTCAGTCAGAGTTTAAATTTAAGTCCCAGGGTACTCAATGGTATGCCACTGGTAGCCCCCTTTATTGGTTAGATAATTGGCTGAGAAAAAGAGCTCTGTTTCATGTTTACCAACAACCAGGTAGAAACAAAAAGTCACTTATACGATTTTAATATATTTTAAATATGTTTTAAAGTTTGGAAGCTTATAACAAATTTGCCAATGCTTTGACAGTTGTCAGTCTTCTTCAGGGCTTCCCATAGACCAAAATTCCTTTAGATTAGCAAAGACAGCAACTCAAGTCTAAAATACGTGGTTACAAAAAAACAGTGGATTTCTACTAAAGGCCATGAGGGGTTTTGCATTTCCACCCCAGTTCCCATTTCACATGCCACAAGATCTCATATTTTACGTTATGACTGCTTAAGAGAGCCTATAGGTTAGTACACATTGAGAAACCAGGATTGAGGTGCTTTGCCTGACAACTCCTCCAGTACCCATCTCTTGCAGTTGTGTATTTGACATAAGGGAGAAGCATAAAGGAAGGAATTCTCCCCTTTCAGGCTGCAGACCGACTCAAGTATAATTCCCACTTTGCAATGCACAATTAACAAAGAGAAGGATCTGCATTTCCTCTCCCTATATTGTCAGAGGGAACTGCTATGGTATGGTATGGTACTGCAGTGCAGTACAGCAGTGGTACTATACCCTTTTCGGGGGTATTTTTTCCCCCTTACAATCCTACCCTGCTCTTAATACATTGTAAGACCACCAGTTACTTTGATACAGATATCTTTGTTGCTGTGGAGCTAGGAATACAATTTACTCCCTACAAGTTGTGTGAAAAAATATGTTTTTTATTAAGCGGATAATTTAAAATTTAAATTTTATGACCCCCTCTTTTTTGCACCTAAATACTAATTCTGCAATGTCATATAGGAACCTGACCGAGCATGTTTCCAAACCTCAGGTCTGCAATTCACCCTACATAGGCTAACTCCTGCACCTGAATAAGGCCCCAGACAGCTTCCAATACAAACTAGGCAAGAAACTCAATGCTATGCTGTGCAGCATGTTCTGTCTCACAGCAAACTATTTGGAAGCCAGGAATAAAAGGCACTCACCAGCAGCATTTTTACAGGCAGGAGGTAAATCAAAATCATCCTTTTGTTTTTCTGACTTGAGCGGTGACAATGCTCAAAGGCAAACGACAGATATTCCTCAGCTACAAACACAGAAAGAGGATCAGTAAAGCTTCTGGTAACAAAGACCAATGACAAAAACTGGTTAAACAGGGACTTTAATATTAGGTTCATTCTGACCCTATCACTGGATCCAGACATGCAGGCACATGCAGTTTGTGGTGCCACAAACTGCTTTTGCCGCACCACAAACCACACGCGTTGCGCATTAAACCATGCCTTGTGCTGCTAATTTGCAGCGCCAGAACAAAATTTGCTACTGGGACTTCCCAGTATCAAAAAACACAACCCTGGACAAACGTGCATCAGGGCAAATGTGGAGACAGGGAGCGCGCAGCCTAGGGCCACAGCCAGCCATTCCCTGAGTAGCAGAGCCCCCACACTAAAGCATGTGGAGATGAGGGAGCAGCCAACCCAGGGCTGCCTGCTCCCCAGTCTCATGCCACACTGTGCCCCAGCCAGCCAGGGAGCAACTGAGGGTACCTCACTGCAGGGACCACACAGTATGTGGAGATGGGGGAGCAGGCAGCCCAGCAGCCCCCACACTAAGGCACCCCATGCCCCAGCCAGCCAGTCCCCCCGCCCCGCAGCAGACAGAGCACCAGAACAATGTGTCCTGCTGCAAAGTGCACAGGCAGGGGTATGCACTGTGGCACAAAGTAGTGGCACAATTTTGTGCTGCTATTTATGCTGGTGGCCTAGGGTTACTGTATTTCCAGGATCAAAAAAGAGGACGCACGCAAGGGAGAGGAGCAGGGAGGGAGTGGAGGGGCTGGGAGGAGAGCAGAAGGAGTATACGATTGTGGCAGCAATATGCCTGTGCCCTGCCTCTGTCCCTCACTCCTAAGACCCTGGCCCCCCAGACCTGTGGGTACCCTTCACTGTCCACCCACAACCACCTTCCCCACCCAAGACCAACTTGCTGGGGCCCACACACAGAGCCCATGATGCCTGACAGCCGATCACCTTGCCCGCTGCTCCCAGCCCCAAGCATCCAACCTGCTCATGCCCAGGAAAAGCAGAGGCAAAGTAAAAACCTGGACATTTGCTTGTATTTTAAGAATTCACCCAGACATGAGGACAGGGGTCCAAAAAAGAAGATATGTTCGGGAAAACCCAGACATATGGTAACCCAAAGTGCTGCTGCAAATGCACATCCCTGCTTGTGTGGACACAGCCTGTGATTTGAGCCTGTCAAGAGATTTCTCTCATATTTTAATAACTTAAAAGCATTCACACAGGAACTAAGTCAGTCAAAATTGCACAGTAACAAAACACAAATGCAGTAAGGATCAATTCATTCATTAGACAGGAAATTACAATAAAAACTAGATCTCTATCTAAAAGGTCACTAAGGCTGTGTTGGTATGTTTTGGATGGGGTAGTTGGACAATCAAACCACATTATAAAAGAGATTTCCATATCAATGCAGTAGAATTACTGTGCTACAGAAGAGGATAACTTCAAGATAATACATTTTTTACATGCCATAAACGTTTTCCAAAATAAATGTTAGGGTTTTTCAAACTAAAGGGAGTCACATAACATATGTGTGCCTGTAAATATCTGAAGAAGTGTTCAAGTGGTAAAAGTGACACTGCAAATAAATGCTTTAATGGGTTTTTGCTGCTAGGGAGGACAAAAAACACAGTTTGTCTGCTCTAAGACCAGACACTGAAATATCTATGTTCAAACTTTCTTTTTGGCTTCTTGTACCATGCTGTGTGAGCAGAGGGGTAAAGGAGGGGAATCAATGAAGTATAGATGCATTTTTATATAAATATCACACAAGAAGGATTATATGAGCTGTAAATGAATCCTTAATGTGGTGAACAGGAATATGAGAAATATTATTTTACTTGAAGAAAACTAGTATTGTCTAAGTACTATGCAAGTTACAGTAACCCAAGACTTAAAAATAGTAACATTATGATATGCCCAGTTTCTAAGACACTTCTGTTAAAGTCACTTTTAAAATAAAAACTGCCTCACATATAACCATTAATGCTGAAAAAGTAGTTAACAAATTAATTCCAGTTCAGCAAAAATATGAAGTCACTGTGACCACTCATACACTCAGAAAATCCAAAGATAAGAGTTAGGAGGCTAAAACCTACTTTTGTCACCATAGTTTTTGCTACTTGTTGCTTCCTGTATTTCTCTAGATAAAATTAGATTTCTTTTCTAGTTCTCAGGGGACTACAGTGCTGACACTGGGACTGTTTCCAATGTCTGCACTGCCACCACTGAAGTTTTATATCCATGAATAAGTATATTTTTTCCTGAAATTAAAAAGCTTCATAAAATGATTAAACTTAACTTGTTTTTAAAAAAAGTTTACACTTCTAACATTTCAGAGATTCTTTTTTTTCAGTTATCAGTTCTATGCAGGAACTGAGGATTAAATGTCCTTATCTGGCTGAATACTCATACTGAAAAATACTTACTGTAGTGCATGTGTGTATAAAATATACCACAATAACTAAAAAAAGACACCACAGAGGCAGATATTTTAAAACTGAGTATACACTGCAGTTAGAAGTGTAATGCAATCCCTACCCAAATCAGGCTCAGCCTGCAGTAAATCCTTTTGGATTTTTTTTGTACTCACCAAATGTAAGTTATGCTAATGAAACAACTGTCCCTTCCACAACAGGTTTTGACTCGCACACAAAACATGTCAGCTGGATTTCAGTCCCAGCAGTCAGAGTATCTGCCCTGCTGACATACAGTACCTTGCTTAAAATCACTGTCAAACATGGCCTTGCGTCCAACGTAATATCTGTATGTAACTCTCTGTGCCATTGTATATTCATCTTTCAGATTTGAGCTGTCGATTGCTCTAATTAATGGTTTACATAGATGAAGTTTGTTGATCTGTGAAAAGAGTTACATGTTTGAAAGACATACTAATGTGGCACCACTGGATAAATGTGGACTTGATTTAGAATACAAAATGTAAAGAAAACCAGGTAATTAGATTTGGTTCATACCTTAAAATAAATTTTAAACAGCTGATTCACCAGGAACAACATGCCCCACTTTTTGGAGTCTTCAATGCCAGCTCGACTGATACAAGAGATAAAAAGCAATAAAAAGGAACATTTAGTGAAAATATGATTTTGCTTCTGGGGACCTTTTGTGTATATTTGTGAATAAGTGTTTTTAAACCAGTAACATAGTCAAGATGAAAGTCTCATATTTTAAACCATACAACACCATCAAAACAGGGTGCCCTTTCAAACTTAGGATCTTTGCCATCTTTAAGGTTTGCTCAACTGCATTTTCTATCAACATCATTAGAACCTTAAGTCTGTTCACAGTTTCTTTGTTAGATTATTTATTTGTACTTAAAATATACATAAATTGGAATTAAGGTCATGCCTTTGACCACGTTTTTGAAGAAATGACTATGGGTATTTGCTGGAAGTGGGCAAGTAAAGAGATATATTTAAGAGGATGCATTGGTTTTAAGACTGATAAGAGAGAGGTGCAATAATTTTAAGTGCCTCTGGATGGTAATATTGTCTAAGTTGATGACAATAGGGTGACCCCCTGCAAAGAGTATTCTGCACACCTATAGGCAGCATGTACCTGAGAATTCTAGTTGCCTGAAATATCAGAAGCAAGGAAAAAACAGCAAAGAAATCTTTTCCCCAGGTTGAAAGTGTTAAAATTGTAAGAGTGGAAAACTGAAGACTGAGGCAAGACTCCTTCTTTCACAGTCTTAAGTAACAGGGTATACAAACTCTAGAACAGAACAGGAAAGTGGTCTGCTTTGGGAGCTTAGTGGTCTGCTTTGGGAGCTAAGGAAAAAAAAAAAATCAAGCTCTCTCTCCAACACATGCTAAAAATGCCAGAAAGAGAGAAGCTACCCCTATAGTAAATCACAAGGGTACTGAACAAAAAAGACCCAAGCCACAGGGGTGACTGTGCTGACTCAGATATTGACTTAATGGAAAGAAATTAATATTTATGCTTTGCAAATTGGAAATTTATTTACTTTTTTAATGATTCAGTGTGCAAAATAGGAAGGATCTTTCACTCACGTGTCACTAGCACAGACTCGAAAACAGCTCATCAGCAATTCCGCTGCTTTTTCCAGCATGTCGCCAACTTTGCTTTTTCCTTTCTTTACCAACTGTTGATCTGCCTAGCATGACAAGATGAGAAACATACAGTGTACTCCTACTTCCAGGTTCATTTTGTTCAAAACAAAAGGTTAGTGTTTTAAACACTTGTCTTGGTAAGTAAAATAAGTGGTAAATTTGTCACTTTGGCCACCCCAAAATCCTGCAAGTGACATAACCAGGGATCCTGGTTTTCTCTGTTAAAAAATATCCCCAATTTTCAGGTTAAAAAAGTACCCCAAAATCCACATTTTTCCATGCTTAAAATGAAACGCCTCTAATGTAAATAGACAGGTAGGTAGATAGATAGATATTTTTTTTAAATCAGCAAAAACCAGCATCCCAGGACATTACTTTTGTAACACAGAATTAAAGTATCTCCTTAAAATTCTGAATATCTTACTTCAAAAAAAAAAAAAAGGTGGCTTTAACAGCTTTAACTTACAGTTTATGTTTTAATTAGCTAGGCTTAAAACTGTGACATTTTAATATAATACCTTTTTTGAGATTTAGAAACTTTTATAGCACTACTGTGATCCTTCATGTAATCATATGGTTCTAGAAGCTGAAGCTTTAAGAAACATCACTATATATGCCATTGCTGAAAATAAAATCACGAAAGCTGGCAATACTGCATAAATGAGACTAAAGAGGTCTAAAAGTTGTATATTGATTAATGTAGGCCTCTACCTAGGACCAAGAATAAATGAAAGGAAGCAAGTGGTTCCCATATGGACTGGGATTTGCCTATATTAAGGGTGTAAAACATGGTTGACAGCTGTCATCTGGCCCACAGGACTTCCAGACAGAATGGGAATTTGGGGGCAGAGCCTACCATTAAGTTTGGGGTCTGGAGCCCCACTGGTGATACATGACCAGCAGAGAGTAAGCAACGACTCTTGTTAACCTTCATACTACCACTGCCACATCCAAACCTGACCTGCAAGGAGTCCTACGGTCTAGACTACACTGGCTAGGAGAAAGGAGTTTGACCCCATGATCTATGTGCTTTGTGACTATCATAACAACAAATTAAAAAACAAAACAAAACGGAGATTTAGGGCTGTGTTAGGGCAGTTGAAAAACCATTATAGTGATGCATCCATTTTAGTTTTTAAGTTGTCTAATAAAATAAAAAAAAGAAGCTTACAAATTAACATTTGTCTGGGGACTCCCAAAAGGTAAACCCAGTGCTGATGGAGGGATATCCTTGTACTCTCTGGCTCTCATAATGAAAAAACGTTAATACAGCAAATCAAAATCCTCTGTCCAAGTTAGCCCAAATCAGGTTTCTACAGGTAATCTCTGGGTATAAGCATGCAACTTGGCATATCAAGTTTAGAGTCTCAAAAGTGAATGAGGTCACAATAAGAAGTACAAAAAAATACCTGTCTGTTTGGTTCAAAGCATTTCCAAGTCCAGTGGAGGCCACCATTTTTGACAGGCATGCCACAAACAACCCTGCACACTCCTATAGTGCCACTCTGATTCCTGCTCCCTGTCTGATCTGCTGCTCTGATTTCTGCTTCCTTCCCTACCTGCCACTGTGTTGCCTGTTCCCTCCTCAATCTGTTGTGCTATACCCAGAGACAAACCTTGGTTTGTTCTTTGGGACAGGAAGCAGAACAGCAGGGAGAAACTCAGGGCTCTGGGGCTACCCCAAGGATGGGTTTGTGACATGGGTCCCTATGAAATTCCAACTAATGTAAAAGAAAATTCTACCTTAATCAAGGGGCCAAGAATAGAATAACTAGTGAAGCTGAAAAATCAGCCAAACAGAAGTCTTTAGAACCATAAATCCAGACTTGACTTCCATG
The DNA here is from genome assembly GCF_001723915.1 of Gavialis gangeticus. Lineage (NCBI taxonomy): Eukaryota > Metazoa > Chordata > Crocodylia > Gavialidae > Gavialis > Gavialis gangeticus. The sequence continues at coordinate 141,576,909 of NW_017729032.1, forward strand.
TCCTTCAAGTTCTCAGCACCTCTCTACTTCAGGGCGAACCACAGGATGGGGACAGAGTGAGCAATCTACATTTGTAATAATATCTACTGAATTTCACAGATGGTGAGATTATAAACATGCATTGTTTTATTAACACACAATTCCAAAAAAATTAAGTAAAATGAGGCTGAATGATGAAGTTTAATATTTAAGCCACTTAAATTTCTTATGAACGGATGAAGTTCATGAAATGGTAACTGTATGTTTTACATCTACTTACATTATTAGCAAAAATTCGAAGGTCAAGTGCTACAGCATACATAATGGGCAAAGCCCTAGAGAAACAAAGACAGTTAACTGAACCTCTCTCTCGCAACAAAACCATAACATCTACATATTTTTAAAACTAACTGGTGTTTATACATCTCCATAAACATCTCACTTTTCTTTCCCTATGGAAGTCTCTACAAAGAGGAAAGTTTCTTTAGAAGGCTGACATGTCGCAAATCTCTATAGTGAATGAAAAATATATTTAAAAAATCTGCTCCACAATTTAAGTCTCCAATGAATATCATTTTGCATTCAGTAGCTTGTTTAAGGAAAAGAAAATAAATACACTACATATAATTTAATTTAGAATGTTGGGTTTTTACAAAAAGATAATTTCTGGCTTACATTACGCCCCCCCCCTTTACACATTACATGTATTATACAATTAACTGATTAACTGTGCAATTAATTTAGATCAGCTACAGGTGCAAAGTAACTGTCATGCCATAAAAAAAAATCCAAACAGCAATAAAGTTAAAGCTGGAAAATGTCAATAACTTTATAGCTGGTTTCTATCCATATCTAACTTGCATGTATAGCAGGGTCTCCTCAGCTATGGGGCACTGTCGGGACAGAGTCCACAGCTGCAAGACTCTCCATCTTGGCTGCTGTGCAGCGCAGCCATGGCTCAGATTTTGATGCTACAGGACTCACTGCTGCAGGAGCTTGCTACTTGCCCATGCAGAGAACCCACAATGGTGATCCCACTCTACCCACACCAGCAATAAGGCATGATAGGATCTGATGTTGGATCCCACTATCACATGTGGCATGGCAGGATGTGCGATTGTGCGAATCATACATCAAATCCTATAATGCCTTTACCTGAACATCTAGTCACATACCATATACAAATAACTGCTGTGCATAAAAATGTAGATGAAGCATAATTATAAATTAATTAAAGTATTTTTTTATAGAGATATCTTAATTGAATAATGGCAAAATTTTATGATGAACTAATAACAATCCGTCTGGCCACTAATGCTTGTTGTGAAGTACTTACCAGTTTTCTTCTTTATGTGCCTGAAATGCTCGCAGGAATGATGTGTTGTATTTAGGAGAACTTAATACAGTACAGTTTGCAAAGCTAAACAGCACAAATAAAGACGCCATATTCTATGTTCTATGTTCTAGTTTCGGGAAATGGACATCAGTTAAAAACAGAATAGGTGTGGGATCAGGATTCAGGGACATACAAGAGAGGAGAGAGGGGCAGCTCTGTTGCTTGTTCCCTCCTTTCCTGACTTTGCAGAAGCACAGGTATGAAGCTGAGGAGGCTCAACATAGCAGTTCTCTGCAGTAACATCATCACCTTGATACAGTGGGGATTTAGGGTCTGTATAAATGCTTTTAGGAGACTCCTGTATATTTTACTAATCTTCTGGCTTGGAAAGCATGAGGTAGAGAGAAGGGAAAATACTTATTTAGGTTTCACTGTTTAAGTTTATATAATTTAAATATTCTGAACTAAAACTGTATTTACATCTTCTAAATTATCAGGATGAATTTCCATTTCTCAAATAAATATGGAATTATCCTAGATACAAAACAGAGGACTGATAGAAAAGGATATTGGACAATAACGGTTTGGCATTTGTATGCTTCAATGAAGTCATGGTTTCCCACTGCATAAGTACATCTGTCAAAAGGAAAAAAGGAAAGCATTAGGAAAGACAAATTTTAAAGGTTGTTCCTTTTGCTTCTTGGTGAAATGAAAAGCTTTGTAATAATATAGGCTGCATACAGCCATGACATTTGTGTCAGGAGAAAAGCCTTTCTCCAGGCACAAAAGCAGTATACAGCCATTCAAGGGCTTTTTTGCAGAAGGAAACAGCTCTTCTGCAGGAAAGTTTACCTCTTGCAACCAGGGAGAACCCTCCCCTCTCACACACAGTTCAACGGCTGTGCACGTCTATCAGGTGTTGAGGACACCCAGCATCCCACAGTTTTCTGCTGTCCCTCACTCCCTCCCTCCCAGGAAGAGGGAGGGAAGGAGAACACTGGTTCCTTGACAGCCAGAGGTGTGGGACCCTGTCCCCTGTCCCACAAGCTGATTGGCAGAACAGGATTGGGGGTCATTCTTCTGGTTCACCAAGACGAGTGCAACAACGGGGGAAAGGTGTGCCTGGAACTGTACCCCCAAGTCCCCACCTTAGTTCCCAGCTGCTGGGTTTTAAATGCTGCCCTGGCCACACAGGTGAACAGTGTGGGTAAGAACTGGGAAGAGAACAGGGAGGCCATCCTCAAGACCCATCCCCAGCTCCTGCTAGCTTCCCTTTGCAGTCTCCACCCTCAGCTCCCAATTGAACAGTGGAGGTGGCAAAACCCAAGGGGGCTGGGAATTGGGGCTGGAAAAGCTATCCCTGACCCCATTCCTGGCCCCTGGGCTTTAAATGCCACCAACCTCCCACCCCAGTTTTAAATTAATTTTCTACAACTGCCATTCAAAACAACCTAAAAAGGAAAACGTACCAAGTTACTGAAATGAATGACAACAAAAAGTAAAATGATACAGTTAACTGGACTGCTAGTAAATGCAACCCCCCCCAAAGTATAAACAAAACACTCAGCAAAATTATTTTGGGTTCAAGAGAGTGGCCTGACTAATCTTTATAGTTTTATAACTACCTCTTCCTATTTCTATTAAATATTTCTTTTCCCTTCTGTTTATTGCCTGTTCACTTTCATCACTGCTGTTACTATTAAAAGCAAGTACCCTCTTCTAGGGCCTGGAAAAGGAGAGCGACGATCAGTATAAATAAAAAGATATGACAGTGACTACATACATGTGCTGTTAAGACTAGAAAATGGAATTAAAAACAGAAAATCAGTAAATACTGTCTGGGATATTTTATCTTTTGCAGTTTTAGGGGTTACTGTAACAAGAGTATGAAAAACATTTTCAGACCAAAGAGGTTGACAGTGTCACTTCAAATAACTCTGATCAATTCAGAGAAAAATTCAATGCCTTCCTTTAAATGCTTCCAAATTTAAACTTTCTCATTCTCAGTCCACCTTTACCTTAAGTGGGCAGCAAACATTTCATCATAGGGTGGTTCCAGAACTTGCTGACATTTCTCTTCTGGAGATGGAAGCTAGATATAGAATAAATAAATCAACAAAGCATTTAAGTGTAAGGTAAGGTAAATCAAAAATAGAAAGCCATAGGCATATTTTACCAAGAATTATTTTACATAATGGTATTTTTCTACATACAAACTTTCATTTGACATCAGAACCTCAGAAGATCCTTAGAAAGGAGAAGTGGAAACTCAGGAAGAATAGATGGTAAAGCAGGGGTGGGCAAATTATGGCCCGTGGGCTGGATCTGACCTGCAGCGTGTCCCTGTGCCCAGCCCAGGTGTGGGGTGCAGTCTGGGCTGTGGCATGGCTGGTCTCACTGTCCCCAGAGTGCACAGCAAGGCTGGAGTGGGGCACAGTGGCTGGACTCACTTCGCAGCAGCCTCCACAACTCCTTCCAGCTGCCACTGGCCAACCTTCCAGTTGGCAGTGGGTCAGCCTCCACTGCCTCCAGCACCAGCACCTAGGCACCATGGCCCATCCGCCCTGCACCCACCACTGGAGGTACCAGACGGAGCATGCAGGTGGGGTCTCATGTAGACCAGCCCAGGCCCATGCAGGCAGGGCATGCTTGGCAGGTGGATGGGATGGGGCCACGGGCAGGGGAGTGGCATCCAGGAGCAGAACGTGCAGCTGATGCCAAGGCCAGGGCTTGGAATAGGGTGACAGGGCAGTGACAGTATGGAGCCAGGGCTCAGGGCAGAGCCATGATCCATCCTCATGACAGGCAGAGGCATGTAGGGAGTGGAGCACAGCTCCAGCCCTGCAGTGTTACGGCCTTCCAATGCCAGCCCCCGCTGCCCATCCCACTCCCGGATCCTGCCCACCACCCACCCATGGCCCCATCCCACCTGCCTGGCCAAGCACACCCTGCCCTGCACACGTCCCAGACTACTCTCATCGGCCAGTGACAGTGCAGGGCCGGCTCCAGGGCAGAGCCACTGAGAGAGTTCTGGTGAGCTGCTACAGGCTGTGGGGGTACTGGAGTATAAGGGGGTGTTAAACCAGTCCTCAGCAGATCACCAATACTCTCTCAGTGGCTCTGGCCCAAATAACTACCCACCCGTATGGTAAAGTATTGGGGAAGAAGGGGAAAAAGCACATCACGGAGAAAGCTGAAGAGTTGAAAAATGTGAGAAGGGACAGAAAAACACAAAACCAGAAAGAGCCACAGCTTTGGCTCATTAAAAATATTTTTTTCAGGAAGAAGGCAAGGTAAAATGAGACAAGGCAGGTGGAAAAAAAGGAAGGGAGAAAAGTGTAGGCTGGGGACATGTATAGATCTTACAATCTACGTTTCGCTGTATTCTTCTAGAAACCATTGTACATTTTTTAGGTTATTATGAGAAGAAGGGAACGATGAATGCATCTTATTGCTAATGGGATACAAGGCAATGTTCTTCTGGCCACATATCTGGCTAACTGCAGTTTTAAAATTTACATAGTGATACAGAAGGAAAGGTTTTACAGACTATTAATAAGGATATTTTAAATATTCCTAAGGAACTGCATGGGGAGATCACACTACTGAAGTCTATCAGTTAGTTTATTTTTTTTATAAATAAAATTGTTGTAATTTTCTTCTGAACAGTCTTGGTTTCTCACTTTTAAATTCTGTAGGGCTTTATATAACAGTAGAAATTTTTCCCCCCCAGATCACATCCTAGGTACATTCTCCTTTCTCAAGTATGAGAGGTTTCTTTTTAAGTTTGTGCTTTTTTAATTTTTTCTTGCTTATTTATTATCCTTGCTATTCTTCTCTGTGGACATTACTTCATTTAACATGGATTTCCTATTTGCATCAAGAAATCATATCCAAATGGGAAAAATCTCATATCCATTAAGAGCCTCTCCAAAGTCAGTGAAAATGTACTCCCCAACCCAAAGAATACTGGAGGATTTGGGGCTGCGATTTGGCAAGGTAACAATTTTCCTTACCTGAAGTCTAGGGTTTGCAACATGAGGATGCTTAAATGACACTAGTTCTGCACAAAAAAGTCCATCTCTGGTATCAATGGCCTCTTGTACCTAAACAAGATAGGTAAACGGAAAAAAAGAAAACAACAGCAAGGAATGACACGAAATTATGGGGTATGGTAAACACACTAGTGGGAAGGGATCAAATGCAGGCGGACCTGAACAGGTTGGAAAAGTGGGCAGAAAAGAATAGGATGCAGTTCAACAAAGACAAGTGCAAAGTGCTGCATGTAGGAAGAAGGAATCACCAACACACCTATAGGGTAGGGGAGGACGTTCTCAGCAGCACAGCAGCTGAAAGGGATCTCGGAGTCATTGTTGACTTCAAGATGAAAATGAGCTGCCAATGTGATAAAGTAAACAGTAAAGCTAACCACACTCTTATCATGCATTAGCAGGTGCATCATGAAGAGGTCCAGGGAGGTGATACTTCCCCCTCTATGCAGCATTGGTCAAACCACAGCTGGAGTACTGTCCAGATCTGGGCGCTGCACTTCAAGAGGGATGTGGATAACCTTGAGAAGGTCCAGAGGAGGGCCACTCTTATGGTTAGGGGCCTGCAGGTAAGGCCTGACGAGAGACCAAGGGACCTGAATCTCTTCAGCCGCTACAAGAGAAGGCTGACAGGTGATCATGTGGCCGTTTACAAATTCATCGGCGGTGTGGGGGGGGGGGGGGGGCAAAAAAAAGAAAAGTTTGTGTTTACCAGGGCGCCCCTTGGAAAAACCCGGAACAACAGCCCAAA
>NW_017729032.1:141583076-141592881 GCF_001723915.1 Gavialis gangeticus
CCCCTGGAGTAACTAGGAACAATGGCCACAAATTGATGGAAAGCAGATTTAGGTTGGACATTAGGAAGAACTTCTTCACAGTAAGGGTTCCCAGAATCTGGAATGGGCTTCCAAGGGAGATGGTGCTCTCCCCTACCTTGGGGGTCTTTAAGAGGAGACTGGACAAGCACCTGGCTACGATCATATGACCCCAGCGCTCTTTCCTGCCCAGGGCAGGGGGTCGGACTTTATGATCTATTGAAGTCCCTCCTGACCCTAACAACTATGAAGCTATGAATAAGCTCTAGTCTTAGCCACCTTTTGCCACATAACAAATAAAGCCACTTTCCTGCAGATGCATGTATATTCTTGTCAATGACTTTTCAAAAATTAGTATTTCATGCATTACTTCCAAATAACTTAAGTCCAGAAAATACATATGGAAATTCTGCAAGTGATGTGGGTGACCAACACTGTCACCACCTTTTTTTCTCCTTGCTTGCAAAGAGCAAAGTAAACCAGAGATCGTACAAAACAATGTTATATCATCATTGTCTTTGGATGATAAGTGTACAAAGTTTCTAACATGTCTTTAACAATTTCACTTACACTTCCAAGAATAAAGATACACTATTCATTTTCATTATTTTATTTATTTTCCTGAAATGGAGGATATTTTAAGTGCAGGGAATCATGTCTCTTAAATGTATCTGAATGTTATTAATGTTTAACAATACAAATTAAGTATAGAAGCTTCAGAATACAGAAGCATGTTGGGCGGAGTCTGGGGGGGTCCGATCCAGCCCTGTGCTCTTCACGTGGCCCGTGGACTACTCCCGTGTACATCTGTGACCCATGAGACCACGTAAATTTGACACCCCTGCATTAATGCATCCACCACCCTCCAGGAAGACTTCAGAGGGGCTCCATATGTCCGTGTGTGTACTGGGTGTATGTGCATATGTGTTTGCATGCATGTGTGCACATATTGGGTGTGTGTGTGGGTGCATGTATGTGCAGGTGTATATACTGCATGTGTATGTGTGCATGCATGTGTGTGTGGCGGGTATCTGAGTTCTTGGTTGTAGTCGCATTGGTCTAAGGACATAAACAGGCAAGGTTCTCTGAGTAGATGTGCTATCTTTTAGTAGACCAGCTGAGTAGCTGGAAAAAAGTTCTTTGCAAGCTTTCAGGCACAGTCAGTCTTCATCAGGCATAGGGAGCCTATGGTCTAAGACTCCAAGGAATGTAGTGGGCATATGCCTGCATGTATACTGGGTATGTGTGTGCATGTATGTGTGTGTGTAGTGGGTATATGCGTGTGCATACTGGGGATGAGTGTGTGCATATGTGTATTGGGTGTGTACATGTGTGTATGCGTGTAGTGGGTGTATGCATATGCACATGCGTGTATTGGGTGTATGTATGCGTGCGTGTACACTGGGTATGTGCGTGCGTGTATCCGTGTGTGTTGAAGGGGGTGTATACGGGGTGCGTGAGCAGACACACGGGGACAGGGAGAACGAGTGCCCGCCAGCCGCCCGCCTACCTGCTGCAGGTACTGGTTGATGGTGATGTGTGCCATGCGCTGGGCAGGACAGGCCGCCCCGTGAGACACCAGCTCCGCCACGCGCCCCGAACGCCCGGGCGACAACAAAAGCCCCGCCCTCCCTCGCCTCACGTGACCTCCACCCCTATCCCCTTCCTTCCCCTGGCGCGCCTCTTACTCCATCACGTGTGGGTAGGGCCAGAAGGGGGCGGGGCTACGCCCACCTGGTGACGAAAGTTAGCTCCGCCCCCCGCCCCCTACTTCTCTTCCGTTGAAAGGGCAGCGCCGACTTTCCCACCCCTCCCCCCATTTACGTCCGCGGGAGGTGGAGCTTGCTGCTGCACGCGCCGGGGCAGGGGGCGGTGCCTGGGAACACTGGGGTTTTCGGCTGTGCAGCAAGTCGCCAAGCCCAGCTGCTCCCCCCACCCCCGCCCGTGGAAGCACAACACGCAGACACATTTGCACCACATCTGGGGACACGTCCGTTGCCCCCCAGCGCGAGCCAACCGTTGTGGGGGGGCAGGGCTCAGCCGCCATCTTGCGGGCGGGGCGGGAGCGGGGGGCGGGCCGGGGCTGGCGGAGATGGCCGACGAGCCGCGCAAGAAGCCGCACTTGACGGCGCTGGTGGGCCACACCAATGGCCTTACCAAGGCTGCGGCGCTGGCAGGGAGCCGTGTCGGCTCGGGGGGAGGCGCTGCCGCCGCCTCCAAGAAGCTGGTGATCAAGAACTTCCGAGGTGGGTGCGGGGCGGCCCGCGGCCCGACCCGGCCCCTGCCCTGCCCTGCGGGGACCCCGGGGAGCCGCAAGCCCAGTCCCGGCCGGGTGCTCCCCTCTGACAGGGGCCTCCCCCGTCCCGCCCGCGCCTCGGGGCTGCCGCCTTCCTGGGGCCCCGCCGAGGAGGCCCCTGCCCCCTGCACTGCTTGTCGGCGCGCTGCCAGGGCTTCAGTGTGCGACCATCGCACCGGGAGCAAAACACTGTGGTGTTTGCTGGAAAAATCAGCGTTCAAATAAGTTATCTTCTTCCAGACTTTATAGTGTGGGCTGTAGCTCTCGTGGGGGAGTTAGTGGGGGGGCATCCAAGCTGAAGCATTTCTGTATTTCAAGGCAAGTGGACATAAGCAGGGATCCTGGTTTTCTCTGATTGAAAAAAATACATATTCTCAATTTAGGTTTAAATTAAAAAAAGGAACCCAGAATCCACATTTTCCATGATTGAAATGAAACACCACTATATCTATCTATGTATAGCAGGGGTGGGCAATTATTTTGGGCGGAGGGCCGCTTGCTGAGTTCTGGCAAGCCATCGAGGGCCACATGACAGGCAGCCAGGGGGCAGATAAATATTAATTTTCTAAATTTTTAGGGGCCCCAAAGGCTAAATAAAATGACCTGGAGGGCCGCACCTGGCCTGCAGGCTGCGTTTTGCCCACCCCTGATCTATAGATATATCTCTATCTTCATAGATAGAGATATGTCTACAGATAGAGATGTATCTATAGGGATGAATGGATAAATAGATGATTTCACATTTTTCCATGATTAAAATGAACCACCACTAATAAATATCTATAGATAGATATGTTATTGATATTATATTAGTAGTGGTTCATTTTTATCATGGAAAAATGTGTATTTGGGGTTCCTTTTATTAAACTGAAATTTGGGGATTTTATCAGAGAAAACCAGGATCTCTATCATAAGAAAGTGCTGACAACCAACCCAAAAGTCAGTTAAGATGCTGCCTCTTGTGGGCTAAGATCAAGCATAGTCACTGCACTGGTCTGTTACCCAGACCAAGATGGATTTAAATGGCATTGTGAAGTGGAGGGTGTACCCCTGTCCAATGCACTGCAGGCAGGATGTCCTACAAGTCTTGTAATTAGCTTCCCAGGGCCCAGCTTCCAGTGGGAGGATCTTGCCTACATGCTGCCCCTGCACCCAGAACTTCAGAGGCAAGAGTAGATGGAGGAGGCTCTCACTCTGCCAGCAACTTTGTGCAGACCCTCCCCCTCCACTGGATGGAGTCCTGTGGAAGGAAGTGAAGGGTTCGCCCACATGTCCTTCTTCAGCTGTCCTTGCTTAAAAAGGTGTTTTGGTTAAGAGCATATTCACGGCTTAGTTTGGGGAAGATGCTGTTAGGATAGGTAGGGAGATTCTAATAGTGATGTAGTGTTAAATTTTGCTTTCAAGGCAAACCAAATGTCTTGCAGTACAGCACTTTGTGCACAAAAGCTTGTCTAACATCTGTCCCAACCGTACTGTTGGTCCAATAAAAGATACCACAAAAAAACAAACCTTGCTTCTTGAGTATTTCCAAAACTGGCACAGCTAAAACAACACTCCAGCCTAATGGCTTCTTTTCTCTCAGGAAGTTAACATAGGCTCTTGCTCCACAAGCTACTTTGCACATACCATTCTTTTCAGATGGATGGACTCCTGTTGAAGAAGGTGGAGGGTCTGCCCAAATAGAGATGCTTGCCCAAATGGAGATATTCTCTCGCAAACATGGACAGTGTGTTAAAAAGTCCAAGTTGCGTTGAGGTGCTGTGATGGCCCAGGAAATATGCGAGAGGAAAATGTTCATGTGGGCAGTATCTTTTATTGGCTCAACTAACTACATCGGGTCAGCAACCTCCGGCATGTGTGCTGGGTACGGCACGCAATGCCATTTTGCTCAGCATGCCACCACTGGCCTGGGCTCTAGGCAGCTGTTGCCAGCCACGAAGCCCGGGCTGTTCCCAGCAGGCAGCTGGGTGGCTGCAAGCCCTGCCGTGGTTGGCAGCAGCTACCCAGAGCCTGGGCTGGCTGCAGCCAGGAGGCTGCAAACATCTGCTCCGCGCTCCGGCATTAGCTCCATACCAGTGGGTGCGTGTGTGCCTTGGAGCGGACTTTGTCCAGTGGCCCAAGAGCCCGGCTCTGCGTGCCCGTGCATCTGGTTCTGTGTGTTTGTCTGCCTCTATCTGGTCCTGTGTGTCTGTGTGCACATACATGTGTCTCGTTCTGGATGTATGTGTGCATGTGTCTGTTCTGGGTGTGTTCTGGTTCTCTGTGTTTGTGCATGTGGTTCTCTGTGTGCATATGTCTGGTTCTCTCTTTGCTTTCCTTTTCTCTCTCTCTCTCTCTTATTTGTCTCTTTTTTCTCTGTCATTGCAACATGCTCAACAAAAAAGGAATACACAACAAAGGCAACATTCATGAGTATTTAATATGCAGTGCATCCTGCCATGTATACCACCCCCGCCCTCACCCTCATTTTGTTTTTCTTGCATGCCGGCACTCTGACACCTTCCAAGGTAGACGTGGTTTTTTCGGCACTCCAGCCAAAAAATGTTGCCTACCCCTGAACTATATGGTTGGGATAGAGAGAGGCCAGCTTTCAGGGATTACAGTTGGCTTCCTCAGGCCTCTGAGAAGTGGATACAATTGAGCTAAGTAGTATCTGCTCTACCAGAGGCCTTGGGGAAGGATACTGGGATCCCCAAAAGCTTCAACCATACAGTTGAGCTAGTAAAAGTGGTCTCCCACAAGAATTCTTGCCCCTCACATTTTTTCTAGACCATTGTGGCAACAACATCACCTCAACACTACTTGTTAACATGCTTTGTCCATGTTGTACAAGAAGTTCCATGTGGACAGAACCTCCACTTTCTTGAGTAGGAGCCCATTCATCTGAAGAGGATGGTCTGGGCAAAGTAGCTTGTGGAGCAAGAGCCTCCTATGTCAGCTACCTGAGAGAAAAAAGTTGTAGGGCTGGAATATTGTTTTTAGCAGTGACAGTTTAGGACATATGCAAGAAGTGAAATGGGTTTTTTTGGTGATACCTATTTGGATCAACAGTACAGTTGGCAGAGATGTTAGACTAGCTTTTGGGCACAAAGTACCGTTCTGCAAGACACCTGTTTTACCTTGAAAGCAAAATTTAACTCTACATCACTATTAAACTCTCTCTACCTATCCTAATGGCACCTTCCCCAACCTGAGCCATGAACACACTCTTAAAAAAAACATTTTTAAAGGACACCTGAAGGAGGATGCTGTGCGCATTTGATATCACCAAGAAAGCCTTAGTTTTTATGTGAGCCTTTTGGATACAGCTGGATATACATCTTTAAAAAGGCATTTAATGTCTTTTACCGTCTCCCATGGAATTAGGAATATTACTTGTTTTTAAAAATATATTGTTTCAAGCTTAAACTGTGAAAGTACATGTGGTTTGGTATAATTTAACCAAGTATTTTGAAAGAGATGCCTAAAACCAGTCATGTAGATTGGGTATTCAGTTTTCCACCTGTATTTGGCTTTGCAGAAAGACCTAAATTGCCTGATAATTACACTCAGGACACATGGCAGAAGCTTCATGAAGCAGTGAGAGCTATACAAAGTAGTACCTCTATTAAATACAACCTTGAAGAGCTCTACCAGGTAAGAGTCCTGGTTATTTTATTTTTTTATGCCAAACTGAGAAGTATAGCATGACACTTGTTGCTTTGGAATATTCTTAGACAAATGTAAATTTGCAAGCTTTGTTTGTGTGCTGTAGATGTTAAAAATTAATTATATCTTGCTACTGATTGTGAGAGTTGTTTTCTTAAGACATTTCTCATTTTCTAGATCAGTGGTTCCCCAAATATGATCCTCAGGGAAACTGTCTGTTGGTCCATGGAGAACATTATCAGGGCCCATCTAACTGGCAGGTTATACTGAGGCATACAGAGATGTATTGGGGGACCAGCTTTTGTGGGAGAGAAAAGGGATGAGTGGTGGTACTCTCCCACAATTCATCTGCTTAAGATATCAAATGAGATGTTATGTTCCATAATTTAAACTGCAAGTCATATTTATGTCTATTTGTCATCCAGGCATACTCTGGTCAGTAATAAAATTGTGGTCTGTTTTACCAAAGCCATTCTCATAATTAAGCTTCAGTCATAAATCCTTTTGGAGCCAGAAAAAATATCTGTGCAGATGAAATTAGTATCAGGTTCTACCATATTCATATTCTGATATATTTGCACCGCCGCTGAAGACTTTTAAAACTGTTACTAAATTAGGGGAAACATTGCTAGAACTTTTTTGGGATAAGAGATATCTTTGACATATCCTTCTCTCTACCTTCATTTTTTGTTCTTAAATAGTCTTCATTTTTTTATCGTCTTCATCCATATTCTTACTTTACAGTATGTGTACTTTATGGCAATAACATTTTTATAAAAATCAGTAACTACAGCAGTATAAAAACAAAATAAATCCAAAGACCTCAAAATAATTGTTGGTCAGTTAAGCTGGTGCTTGTCTTTTTATCAAAGATTATTTGGAGCATTTAACAACATATCCTTCTCAAATGCATTTTAAATCCACTATATTAACTTGAAAATGAAGTGTAAGTTAGTCTTTTCCATAAGTAACTGTAGGTAGTTGTTGCTTATGTCGTGGGTTTTATAGGATTGCAAAATTCCAGTTTTGTAAGTGTTTCACATTCAAAGATTTAAAGCTCAGTAGCTGAAAAATCATAAAGTTTTCTTAATTTCTTAATCCCCTAAAGACCAGTTACTTGGCATTTTGAAAGGTGAGAGATAAGATTGTATTAGTATGAGCATGAAATCAACAAAGCCACATGCTTTTTGTCAAGAGGGAAAAGAACAGAAGGGCTTGAGCTCACCTATATTGTACAAAAGCAAACATCAGATTTATTGTTCTTCTTGCTAAATTTGCAAACTCCTAATATATACTGCCAGTTCATTAAGTCATAATGAATCCATTGTGCAAATTAACGAGATTCTTAAATGTGTCTGTGCTCATTTACTTGTTTGCTTGGGTGGGAAATGAAAAGTTGAATTCAGCCTTGGTGAGAAATATTGTGTGTAGTTGTAAATAGTCCTAACTGCCTCATTCTGGACATAGTCCCATCCACAGGGAAGAATTTGTAATGCCTTTAGCTTCTGTTCTTTGTCTCTTTACCTGTCGTTTTGGAAAGGAAGTTGTGAGCCTACAGACCCCAGCATGTAGGCTTACAACCTGATCTGCCACATAATCAAAAGCTGTAGTCCTCTATTACTTTTCGAGTTTGACGAGGAAAACTTTAAGGAACTACCACTGATGAGATTCAGATTTAATATTAAATATGGATTTGATTTTGTACTTGGCAAGAATTTGCAGTAATGGTGGCTGAGCCTGAAGTGTTTGTTAAAATAATTAACTAGAGCTTTTTTTAAAACCCTCTAATATAACTGTTATTTTGTTCCCTAAGTCTAATTGTTTTTCACTTATCTGAGCTTTTAGCTAAGTTGAAGGTAAAACTAAAGAGATGTGCTTTCTAAAGTAGGACGAAGGGTTTCTAATACTTGGCACAGAAATGGGAAATACACTGTTACTCCTATTCATAGTATCATAGTCTACTTAGGGTAGGAAGGGACCTAAACAGCTACTTCGTCTTTGCCTTCCTAGTGACAACAGCATCTAGTCTCTCCTTCCTTTTCTATGTGATCTTGAAAACCCTTAATTGTGTGATCGGTGGCCTCATCTTGCAAGCCCTTGTGTTGTACAATCTGAGTTTTATGGAAAAAGGATGCTTTGTAAAAGCTCTAAGAAATTCATATGGTGGCTTCATTGCTCTATATAAGTTTTAATTTAGCATTATGCCACTACCATAACAGTACTGCTCTCATCCTTTCTCTTCCCTTCATCTTTCTGGTAGGGGCCATCTTTTTGTTCTGTTTAGCTTTTAATTATATATGGACAGTTGTCATATTACTTTTAACAGTGCTTGAATAGTCAAAGTAATTTGTGTCTTTGTATATTAAAATGTTAATCTTCTTTAATACAAGGGAAGAAAGAATAGGGAATGATAGCATTATGCTGTTGGCCCAGTTAGGAATTTGTGAAGTGGGTGTCAGTTTCAGGATACTGTAAAGTCATTGGGAATCAATTGGGTGACAAGCACTGTTAATTTTCCTCTATCCCAGTCTTATTCAGATTCAGTTTCTCCATATCATTTCTCTTTAGTTTCCAATATATTTGATCCAGTTTCTAAGATGATACTTTGCCTGCCCTTCTACCAAACAGTTATAGGTGCAACATGTACAAAAACAATAACATACTTTTGGTAGTGGAAATCAGTATATATCTACCTCTACTTGAAGTGCTGTGATCTTTATTTCTAATGTGTTCACTTTAAAATATGTCACACTTTCCACGTTCTTAGTTTCCTTTTCAGTTCACATATTTTGATTCAATATTGCTTAGGGACATTTAAGCTCCAATTTAATTGTTTTGTGTTCTTACTGCCATCTCTGTCTCATTGTTTATTTTTTTGGTCCTTTTTATTCCGTTTTCAAACCTCCACTTATTCCTTTTATTCCAAATTTGTTTGGTTCTGTAAGTTTCTACTTTATTTTTCATTCCTTTTTACACACTGTACTCTGTTTCCTCCCCATCAACTCCCACTCCACTCCCTTCCTTTACCCACCCCTTTGCTCCACTCTCTACCTTTTCTTCCAGTTTGGCTACTAGGTTCCTCTTGTGCACTTCTCAGGATAATGAAACTGGTGTATCTAGCATGACCTCTTCTTAGCCCCCAGAGTACAGTCAAGAAGTTTTTTAAATCATTCTCTTCTGGAAGTTTTTTCCAACTTTTATATCTACCTGTAACTCTGCATAAGATCATTTTAAAAGTAAGTCTCTAGGGTAAAATTACTATACGTTATGCATGAAGTATATCACGCCTAATTTGGCATATGAATGTTCTGCCCTCAGGGAAGTAAAAGTCAATTAGCAAGGTGTCACTAACATTTCAGCACTGGGAGTCTAATTCTCAACTGCTTCATGATGCAAATTTATTTCAGACCCACATTTATCTCCATCCCTCACAAATACCGTGTCCTGTCACTGTTAAAAATGTTAGCAGAAATTTGAACATCATGTTATTGAATTACTTACTTTATAGCATCACATCATTTCAAGCTTTTATCATGGCTTCTTTCTTCTTGAATCATTGAGTCATTGTTACAGATTAGGGTCTTATTGTTTTAAGTATTCCTAAGAGATTAATTTATGACAGTGACAAATGACACCATTAGGCTTGTTTTAGTGATATTTTTACTTGCAACAGTGTTTGGTCTTGTCTGTACTTCTCTCATACATTTCTGTGGACTACCAGAGCATAATTGTGTTTCTGATAGATAACTGTGCTCCTACTTCTTTATAGGTATCATTGCCTACTTAGCAAACATTTAGGAGTAAATCAAGAAGTATCTTTGCCACATGCATTTCAGTAGTCTT
>NW_017729032.1:141597881-141610573 GCF_001723915.1 Gavialis gangeticus
TACTTTATAGCATCACATCATTTCAAGCTTTTATCATGGCTTCTTTCTTCTTGAATCATTGAGTCATTGTTACAGATTAGGGTCTTATTGTTTTAAGTATTCCTAAGAGATTAATTTATGACAGTGACAAATGACACCATTAGGCTTGTTTTAGTGATATTTTTACTTGCAACAGTGTTTGGTCTTGTCTGTACTTCTCTCATACATTTCTGTGGACTACCAGAGCATAATTGTGTTTCTGATAGATAACTGTGCTCCTACTTCTTTATAGGTATCATTGCCTACTTAGCAAACATTTAGGAGTAAATCAAGAAGTATCTTTGCCACATGCATTTCAGTAGTCTTTTTCGGCTGATGTTGCATTAAGACTTCAGAAAAGATGAGCATTGAACAGACGTAAATTTGAAGCACTCTAAATCCACTCCAATTTGGAGTGCTTCAAATTTGGACCACTTCGGGGCAAGTACAGGTATGTAGTTTGCTGCTGAAAGGCTTCGATAAAAACTTTTATAGCAGCATGCCAGCGGTGTGCTCCCCAGTCAGGTGGTACAACAAAGAGTCACTTAGTCTGTGGGTGCAGACAGAAGTGACATTTTGCCTGATCTGGCCACAGCAAGCAGTTTGTAGCTGTGACCAAACACAAATGCACAGCTACAGACAACTTCATAAATGGCTGATCGAGTGAAAAAATGACCCCTTATTGCATAAGGTATCAGATACAAATGTTTCAAAATGTAGCATCTTGTGTAACTTGTATCTGTGGAGCTCCCAGCCTGTTGCTGTTTTCAGAATGAGAGTGGGGAAGGGAGAGGAGGGAGTTCAGTCGGGGGATTTTTTCAGCCCCACTCTGGGGTTGGGTGTATTGGAGCCCTCCTCCCTGCCAAGGTGGAGGGGCTCCAGTTCACCCACCCTATCCTTCAGCACCAGCTGGGGAGCCCCAAGAACAAGCTCCTTCTGCTGCCTTCCCCCCCCACTCCGCCATTCTGAAAAGAGCGAGCACTGGGAGAGGATCTTGGCTGTTGCTATGGCAACTAGATTCCCTGCTCCCCGGAACCACCAATGAACTTCTGTTTGGTCTGAGGTAACCTTGTCACTCAGAATGCTTTGCAAAAATATGAGTTACAGCTGGGAGCTGCATTTCTGACTGCGCCCTGTGGCTCCACCCCCTCCACCCCCGCCCACAGTGCACCTTGTTCCCTGCACTGTGCACTTGGGCTGGAGACAATGATGCCCTGCCTCCAGAGATTGGCAAGGACAACTGAGTGCCCACCCTTGACAAAACTGGAAGATTGAGGCCCTGCACCCCTGATGGAACTGGTAGACCTCACATCCTTTCTGCCCTTCCCCACTAGAAGTGGAAGTGTAGAGGCAGAGAGGCATGTAGAGATTCCTGCTCTCCAGTCCTCGGGATGGCCAACCACTAAGGAGCATGCTGCTCATTGGCTTTCTGTCCCTATCCCTCTGCTAATCTCTCCTTGAGGGAGAGAGCTGAAAACTGTTGGATGCTGGAGAACCAAGCAACCGCCTGTTGCATTCTATAGTGCACACAGATGTAACTGGAAGCACCTCAAAGTTGAAGTACCTTCAAATATTTGCTAATTTATCTAGGGTTATTTTGGGGCACTTACTCTTTGAAGTGCCCCATAAGTATTTGAAGAACTTGAAATATTATATCTGTCCAGACCTGGCTGCCCACATCCTGGTTGACACCAGGGCCTCATATGCCTGTATATGAGCAGTAGATTAATCTTAGTCTCTTTCTCAGGGAAAACATAGCAAAAGTTTAATGGTGCATTCATGCAGACATTAAGTACCACATCTAGCTTACATCAGTTACTTCAGTAAGGTCTGTACACTTTACATATTTCTGGAAGTATGATCCTTTGAGGATTTTAGAAATAAGTTAGGAAATGTTCATTTATGTAGATTTCATATACACAGACACACACACATACACATTGCATGGACTTGATCGTTTCATGTACTGTATAGTGTGCCAGCAAAATGTGGGGCTCAGTGAGAGTTTAGCAATCTGCTGTTATAGTATCAATTTGTGAGATTCTATCCCTCTTGTACATGTGTATGCCTGGCTGTTTGCTGCTTGCACTACTGTTGTCCCAGTCAGATCATAACCTAAGTTTACTAGATGTTGTATGGACACAAACCAAAAACACAGTACCGTCCCAAAAGAATTCCCGTTCTAAGATGACAGAGCCAATGATATGAAGAGGAGAATGTAAGGAAATAATTCGACAACATGATTGGCCGTGGTCTCAACGTGTCAGCATCCTAACAGTTATTAAGCTTCTTGTCATTACAAAAGAGAATTTTAAGGAAAGATTTCAAAAAGAGTGTGGCATTGCATTGTTGAAGTTTACAGTGAAGTCTTTTGGCCCAAGAATAAAGGGCAGCATACTCAGCCATGCATGTGAGAGAACCTAACAAGTGGGTGATCAGAGGCTGGGAAATGACCCCATGATAATAAATAAGAAATGAAATTTAGAGTGTGAATAGGTCATGAAGTAAAGATATAGCTTATGTTCAGTTTGACAGAAAAGGAGGAACCAGTGGATTGCAGAGATGGATAACATGGCCAAAGTCATGGCTTAGAAAAATAATTTTTGGAGCAGGCATTGTAGCTATGAATGCAGAATTGTATTTGTCAGGATTGTATTTGTTGAGGCTATAAAGAGTGAAGTTCTGGTAACAAAAATGAGAGGCTGGACAGTAGTTTTAGGTATGCAGATGGGCAAATATTGCCCATATCCTAAGGATGTTATGCAGAAAAAATATGTAAGGTTATAATCTGTGACTGCTCTGTGCATACATTTCTTCAAGTATTTTGAAGCTGAGTTGAAAAAAAATCTAAACATTGTTAAAACAAATACTTAGCAAAAAAAGACATTCTGTAATTGACCAATGTTAAAATGAAAAATTACAATTATTTTAGTACTAGTCCCACACAAAGGTATGCTCAGAGAGTAATTTCACATGTGGATACAATTAACTGTTAATCATCACATAAATAGTAACCCTGCCATACGTTCAGCAAATTAATGACATGATAACATGGGAAACCAACCACAAAAATATTCTACAAAATATGTAACGTTTTTGTGGCTGGTATCTATCACATGTTAAAATGAATGTGTAGTAGGGTAGCCCTACCATGCATCTGATGTTAGTTGTCTTACAGGGCTTGGTTAGAAGCTCCACCATATCAGCAAGTTGACAGCTATGTGGTGCAGCCCTGCTGTACCCTGCTGTTTTCAGTGTGTCTTGTCCAGGGGAGCCAGTCTGCCATGTGCCGGGGAGCCAAAGGGTCTTTTTGACTCCTATGGCTCACTGCAGTCTGGTACCAGAACATGCCTTGTCTTTGGACCCCACCAGGGTTGTGGGCCAAGGCAAGCACCATGCTGGGCTCTGGGAATTGTAGTCTCCCGAGACCCAGCAGGTTGACTGCCTTGCTCCACAACACCCAGGAAGCAGCAGGCAAGGCACTTGATACATCCTGCCCACAGAAACCCTGGGATTGGGGTCCCCTTGCACCAGGACTTTAAAGACATGTGCAGCTGGCTTGCACACAAAGCTTTCCAACATCCTAGTGCACAGGGTCTGGAACTGATAAGCAGCTGATTGTCAGTCCCAAACCATGCTGGCATCATGATCCAGCCCTAGTGTGGTCCCAGGGTTGGGACCTAAAATCAACTGATTGTTAGTCAGGGTTGGCACCATAGGGCTGTGGGCACTAGGTTTGCAATTTGCCAGTGCAGGGTGAGAGCCCAGCTCTCACTGAACTGGCAAGTAGTAATGGTATGATTGGGATCTGATCCCAAAAAAATGTGTCCTGCCACGCATGTGTGTTATGGCAGGAGGTGCAGTTTTAGGGATAACTGATCAGACCACATTGTGCTATTAAATATGTGTTTCAGGGGCCCAGGAATCAGATCTACAATCTGTGTATTGCAAGTAAATTTGGATCAGCTCTTCAGGGTGGTAGAACATACTGTGGAGGTAACAGCTGAAATAACTAGAATTTGTATGGCAAGGCTGAAGATCAAATGTAGTTCAAGACACTACATCAGTGATCTCAAATAGAACAAAACATGCTGTAAAAGTTGAATCTACCAGAGCAAGTCAACACTGATCTTCTGTGGTCTTTTCTGTGCAACAATATCATTACTTTTATCAGACATCCAAATTTTAAGTTTATATAAATGAAGGTATGTGGAACTCTGAAAGAGAGGAATTAAGCCAAAGCAAATATTAACTCTGAAAATAAAGTCACAAATGTTCAAGACCGCAGCTGTATTCAACCAGTTTAAACGAGATTTGGTCCTCACAAAACTTCAGTTTAAAAACCAAACTCTGTCTCTTCACCTTGGATGTTATTTGCAGTTTTTCATATGGATGTGAAAGCAGGAAATCCATTAACACTTTTTTAATTAAAAATTTTAAGTATTAAAGGGAATTCATTTTAACAAATTTGATTCCTCAGACTTTAACACCTTACATCCAAATCCATCCAGAAAAGAAAATTGAAAAACCTGGTCCGTGTGTTAAACATTAAATCAGTGTCTGTCATGATAAGCATGCTGTTGGGCAGTGAGAGAAATGAATATAAGAGTTTTGCTGGAAGAATCCATCTAATGAATGGTAATTGTAGAAGGAAAACTTAACTTACCATACTTATATCATAGAGGAGAAGCAAAGAATGGCTTAGGATAGATGAGCATAGCACAGCCCTATTTTGTCCTAACTGATGTCTGATGTTACTGAAATAATTAAGATTCAGAAATAAAAGTTCATTAAATTTTGGGGTTTTTTCTTCATATTTTGGCTAGCAGTATTTTTACTATCCTTATTAATTTGGATGAATATATTTTCTTTTTATTTTGTTTTTAGTTATATTTGTTATGTTGGTACACAATCCAAACAAAATATTATTATTTGGATTTTAGAGTTTATTTATTACTTTGTTTTTGTTTTTTGTAGGCTGTTGAAAACCTCTGCTCTTATAAAGTGTCTGCTACACTGTACAAGCAATTGCGACAGGTCTGTGAAGAACATGTAAAAGCACAAATCTTTCAATTCAGAGAATATCCTTTCTCTTGCATTAAAAAAAATCAGTCAAATATATCTTTAAAGATTTACTTTTTGAAGTAATACAACAGTTAATAAAACAAAGTTAATCAAAACAGTTGATATATATTCTGTATTGAACACCTACGTATCTTAAATTTGGTTTGACAGAATTCTGCTTGCCTGAAATGGGTAACTTTAATATATGGTTCAATAAAATATTGGTAACATTTTCATTATTGTCAATGCATTAACAGTGTATGAGTAAATTTTATACTTTGTTTAGAGAGTTTTCATTAGTCAGCATAAGTGAATTTTTAACTCCTGGAAAAAACATTATTGCAGGGGAATATTATGCAGGTGATGTGTCTCCTGCCTCCAAATTAGGATTATAGATTTTACTTTTTAATCTGTGCAAACCCAGCATTCAACTCTTGTAACTGTAATGTGGATTGCTTGGATAGATAGTGGAGTAAATTGTAAATGAGCGTAAAGCTCTTCTGAAACCAGTTTTTGTGTGAATACCTGACAGTTGGTACTGTCTGGGGCAGTGGTCAGCAGTCTTTTCAAGCTGCAGGCCAGAATGACTGACTCAGTTTGGGTCAGAGGTGGATGGGCTCTAGCAACCAGCAGCCACTTGTCCTTATCACAGCATGGGGCGAAGTACTTGCTGCAGCCCGGGGGAAGCACCCTCTACTGCCACTGCTTGCACAGGAGAGGCCCCATCACTGAAACCCTATGTCTGTGGGTTAGATCTGGCCTAGGGGCTGTAGGCTGCTGACCCCTGATACAGGGTACTATTCCTCACAGTATTTTAATGAGCCCCAGATATGTTGTTTATATTCCACATTACTTAAGTCCTTTGTTTGTAAGGAATATAAGGGCATCTCTACTATGCATAGTACAAAATGTATTTATAAGCAGATTTTTTTTATATTGCTGTCAACTCTGCTGGGTTGCTGGGAGGGTTGATTTTGACACAGATGGGATTCCTCTTTAACCTGTCAAAGTTAAGCAATGCTTCTCTCTTACACCATCTGGTGGATACAGTGAGAGGCATTTGCTCAGAAACTTAAGTGATGCTATTGCCTTAGCCCTGTGCTGAGCTTAACTGAATTCTAATTCCTGACTTCCCGCACAATATCACTTGAGTTTCTTTTCTGAAGAGCTGACAAAGATAACCGCTTGTAGCCTGTTTCAAAGGTGTTGACAATCTGGTTTTCCTTAACAAGTGCTGCACAGATTTTCTGGACAGTCTTTTATTTTTAAAGAAGATAGATAAATGCTGGCAAGATCATTGCAGACAAATGGTAAGTTGAATACTCAGTTCATAATACAAATTCTTGGCTCATAGGGGGAAAATCTGGTAACATTTGGTTGTGGCTTTTTCAAAGTATTGTCACATTTTTTATAGTATTTGCAAGAGCCTGTCTGGAGATGCTGCGTGGCTGCTTGGTTGGCCTTTCTGATTGTTGCAGCCATGTATTGTCTCATAATGGCAAACAGTTGGAACACTACTCAAAATGTATGTGTACTTAACTGTATTTTATGATTGAAGGCAATAAGTAATAAGAAAGTGTGTTTTATTTTCCGTTTTTGATTTTGAGTAATTTTAAAAAACACACAGGTTTTAGTTGAGTTAACCTTGTACGAGGGTTAAACTTGACTGATTTTTTCCTTCACTATCCATCTCTGCCAATCCGCCTTTCCCTGCATTTGTTTTCTTCCCCTCCTTGCTTTTCAATAGCTTTTACCCTTGCAGTAAATTTTAAATACCTTTTATAGCTGAGAGGAGTGGGAAATTAGAATAACTTATTTACAGTAAAAGTTAAGGATTAAAATAATACTTCATTCCTTAGTGACTAAGCAGGAAGTATCCCCCTTGGAAAAATTAGAAGTGCAGAAGACGTCATAGCCCTTCAGCCCTGAATTTTCTTAAAAACAGAAAATTGTGTACACTCTTCTTTTCCCTGTCATTTTCTTTCAGGGTATGTCTAAGTTGTTTAAGTGACATTCTGCAGTTCTTGGTTGCTTCCTAAACACATTAACCTGACATTTAACATTAAAAGAAACAGAAATAACTTTAAACTCTCAATTTCTTTAATCTAAAGATGGATAACTTCCCTTACATTAGTTTTGATTACTGGCAAAAATATAGTGGGGCTTCAAGGCAGAAGATACAAATCAGGAAATAACTTCAGATTTTTAAACTATCATTTCTAATCTTTGGAAGAGAAGATAACAGTACCTTGCAGAGATATCAGATAGGTAGTTAAAACATTAAGCAGCAAGAACCAGGTGGAAAAACTATGTTTCCCTCCTTGCAATGCAAAACGTTATAGAAAAAAAATCCTTTCAAAGATTTTTCTATAGGAATTTTGACAACAAAACAAAAGACTTTTCACTTGGCTTAGATACTATTTTGAAATGAGAAGTGTTTTAATGTAATGTTATTTTGGTTTGTTTTATGAAAATTTAAAATATTTGGATTATCCATTTTCATTTTTTAGATTTTCAGGATATATTTTCCTTTCTCTTTTCTTACATTTTCTTCCTCCAGTATCATAGGAAGTGTGAGAGGAGGAAACCACTTAGTTACTTTTTTTCTACCTGGTATAATGTTATACAGTAAGGAAGGCTGGATGACCAAAAAGAATTTAAAATGTTCTGAAAAGCAAGTCAGTATTTCATTGAAATAGAAATAGACACTTGTCTGTGGAAAAGTCAGGTTAGATTAACTATAGTTAGTCAGACTAAGCACATTTTCCAATAGAACATGTTTCAGAAAAACCTGTCTGAGTTTATAAGAAACCAAAGAGAAAATAATATGACAGTACTGAAGGACTTTTTCTCTGTTCCAACAAAATGCAGCCTTGCATTGCCTAGTTATCTTAACTACTTCTAAGTCATTTTCTAGTGTGGAAACAAAGTGGGAGCTTGTTTTTCATATTTAACTTGCTCTGAGAGACATGGAGAGAAATTTTTACTGGACCAATAGGAAGAGAAAGTGTCCAGTTAACTGAAAATACTAATCTTTGTAAGTGTGTGAGTTCTGGAGAAAAATGAAGATAATGGGTGTTAGAGATTTTATAAACTTATCCCTATTTTCGTATTATTATGTCAGGGACTGATTTTCATAGTAAAAGGGTACATTGCATTGTCATTTAGTCCTCACCATAAAAATTGTGTGTTTGGAAAAAAATTTAACTAAACAAATACTATTTATAGTTTGCCACTTAAGAATGTAGGTTGAAAACTTAATGGTTGCACTGCTTTGGGGGCTTGGTGGGTATAGCAATAATACAAGATCTTATACCATTTTAATAGCTTTTAGGTTTTTTTTTTTTAGTATGTTAATTGAATACAGGCTTTGTAGCAATATAATTGGTACTTAGCCACTATGGGCATCAAAATTGTTTGAAAACTTGTAATAGGCCTTCATAAAAATCACCTGGTTAAATATATGAAAAATCATAATGATAAAAGTACACTTTACAAGTTGATTCATTACCACAACTCCTAATAATATAAAATACAATCCTGTGTGCTGCAAACAGATAAAAAACCAAATTGGTTCAATCACTACCTTTTATTTCCAGATCATGATTAGAAGTATTTTCTTATTTTTGGATCGTACATATGTACTTCAGAATTCAATGCTTCCTTCTATATGGTAGGTATTTATATAAGTACCTTTTTAAACTTAATATGTAGTTTAAAATTTTAAGCATTTTTTCAGATTATTACCTTTGTTATATATAGCACATCTCATTTCAGTAACATTCCCTGTAAATGTATGGGGTTATATGTACAACTGATCAGTGTGCATGTGTACTTTTTGCCTGGGACCATTCTGTAAGCAAAAACATCAATAATGCCTGGTAAAATAAAGGAATATTATAATACTCCTACAAAATAGATATTACAGAGTCAGGAAATTTGGAGTTAAAGCTAGGCATAAAAGAAACTGAAACCTGTTAAGATAATGGAATTCCCCAGTTACAGCACCCGAACAGTGTTAACTCTGTCTTTTGGTAACTGGGTGTATCTTCACATGCACTTTATTGTGGAGTTCACTAATTATTTCTGCAGTAAAGCATCACTGTCTACACATGCGAGTATTAGGGCACAGTAATTTAATTAACTATGCCATTAGATAGTACTGTTGAGGGACTACTGTCTTATGGTGGAGTAATTTAACTGCAATCAAACACTCATGAAGATGGTGACATCGGGCAAATTGCATGCAGTCAGCCCAGGCAGCTGGGGGTCAAAACCCTGCCTGCTACCTAGCCATGCAGCTCCCCACATTCAGCACTCTTGTGTCCCAGTCAGCCCCAACACCGCCCAACGCCCCCACCCAGAACTCGGGGCTGATTCCCCAAGCCTGCTGCTAACGTGGGCCTAGTCCGCCCCAGTTCAAAGTGCTGCTGTCCCAGGTGCATGTGTAAACACTGCTGTGTCCGGGAGCATTGCACTCCAGCTCAGAGTGCTCTGGAGTTTATCATTTTGCCTTAACTGCATGTGCAGGTACACCCACTATGTAATAATCTTAAAATTCAGGACACTTTAAGATTTTTAGAGGATTAAATGATGAGGAATTTGTTTTCGTTTTTGTTTTTTTGAAGATATGTTCTTTGCTCCGCTTACCTCTCCGTGGTGTCAGCTTAGGATATTGTTAAGACAGGGGTGGGCAATTATTTTGGCCCAAGAGTCACATAGGCTGTTTTGGTGAGCTGTTGCAAGCTGAGTCAGCACCTTCCCCAGCCCCAACGCAACCAAAACTCCCTATGTGGGATGGGGCCCTGGGCAGTAGTGTTTAGGAGCAGGAGGGGTGGGAGAGGCTGGAGTTACGGGGTGGTGACACTTCAGGCTGCGGCTGGGTCAGAGCCACAATCTGTTGCCCGCACAATGCTGCAACAAGCGTGGGTTCCTCAGGCTGGGGCATTCAGGGAGCAGATCGCAGCTCTGCCCTGCCCTGCCATCCCAGCCCCAGCTCTGGATGCAGCTCCCCACCTGCCCACTACCAGCACACCCTGCCCACACAGCTCCCCAAGCTGCATCCAGGGCCGGGGTCTTGGGGCAGTGACAGCGTGGGGCCATGGCAGAGCTGAAAGCTGCCACCAGGCCTCACTCCCCTGCCCGCATGCCCGATCCAGTGCACATGGCACCCTCTCAGGCCGGTCCAGAATGTTGGCCAGGGGGAGCGTGGGCTTGATCCAGCCCATGGGCCAGCCCCATGTCACTTGCCCAGCCTGTGCAGCCCTGTGAGTTTGACACCTTGCTATATGCCAGTCTCCTACTGTCAGATCAGCTTCATTCTGAGGGTGGTCAGGTATTGAAACAGGCTACCCGGAAAAGTTGTGGAATCTCCATCTTTGGAAACTTTCAAGCAGGTTAGACAGACACTTGGCTGGGATGGTTTAGCTGGGGATGATTCTGCCTTGAGCCGGGGGCTGAACTAACTGGCCTTTTGAGATCCCTTCCACTTCTACTTTCTTACAATCCTATTATTTACCAAATGTTCAGAAGTTTGACAAATCAAAGTTTGGTCCTGGCGCAGAAAAAAACCTTCTGTACCTACCTGGTGCCATAGTGATTATCTGACTCCTGCGCTCATCAGTTTCCTCTTTCCTGTGGACTGATGGGAAGGTTCACAGAATGCAGACTGACATCAGTGGGGCTGCTAGGGAAATGACAGTCTGGCAAGCAAGCCTGCTGCTTTCCATTCTCCACAGGCCAGTGGGATTCCCACTTCCCTGTGACGGCAGCAAGAGGAGTAGAGGTTGTACAAGGCCTTAGGCCATCTGTTTGGAAGAACTGGGTGGAAGACTGAAGGTTGCAATGCTTTCTTGCCACCCATGTATGCTTTTGCTTCAGCTATAAAGGTTGAAATGACTTTTTATATTTAAATGTCCTGTGGTTTTTCTGTTTCTGTATGAACTCTCTAAAACTTACTGCCTATATTGTTTTGGTGAAATCACCTTTGATTTAATTGTGTTAAGAAAGCCAGTGCATGTGTGTTTAGAGATCTAAAGTATATGTAAATTAATAGCTGTCACAGTCCTGGTCAGGCTGTCTCCCAGCTGGACATGGGCATGTTTTAGTTCTCATGTTGGACCAATAATTCTTTTAAGCTTTCTTGAGTCTGAGTAGAGTTAGGGTCTTGATTTCTAGGCGCGCACAGATTTTCTTGCTGGCATGAATGTCTGAGAGCTGTAACCTGAATTTCAACAGCAAGAATCTGAGATAGATTAGTATGGACTCTTCCAGACATTTCAGTTGCTTCAGCGTACATTTTCCCAGGTTTCTGCCTTGTGGGCACTCTAGTTTACTGCTTACCTCTCCAGGGATGCATGATAGTTGAAGCTAAAACAGACAAGGGCTTTTCAAAACTTCTGTCATAATTATTTTTTACTTTAGTTAGAATAAGATACAACTTTAGGTAAAACACTTGCATGCTATTCTCTGAGTCAATTTTCTCCACACTCTTTCTGACCTCTGCAGTAATTTTCCTTTGGCTTTGCTGGCATGTACTCAACAAGGTCTCTTTTGTCCTCTCTCCTACCCTAAGCTTCTTTTTTGTCACCTGATTTTGGGCACAGCAGGGCAGGGCAGGGCAGCAACTTACAGACTAACTTGTTCAGAGAGGTGTGAATTTTCATGGGCTACAACCTACCCATGTATAGGCTCAACAGAGACTCTGGGTTCTTATTCCATTACACCGACCAGCTTTTACAAGTTTTGTGTCCCTTAGTGGGTTAGCTGCTTTGTTTATCCCTAGGGATCTACCCAAATTGTGATTGTGTGGATTTCATGGAAATCACAAAATCAGGTGATCTCCGTGAAATCTGTGGGGAGGGGAACTTACTAAAAATAAAATGCTGGCTTCCAGTGGAAGCCAGCATTCCTCCTGCCACTGCAGCCTGCCAGGGACAGAAGAGGTGGGAGACTGCTGGCAAGATGGTTTCCACCTCCACCTCTGGCTGCTAGTTGGCTGAGAGGGCTGCCTGTCATGTGGTCCTGCCCCTTTCCACCAATCAGCAGTGTGGGGTAGGGCCACTTGATGGACAGCCCTCTCCACCAGTTGGCGATGAAGGTGGGGTGGGGCCCCTCAGCCAATGAGAGGCATGGTGCAGGGGGGTCACCACAATAAGCTCTCAAAAATGGTAGCTGGTGGTAGCTGGCTCCATGATCTGCACGCAAAATCAGCCGGCCACCTCCTCATTATCCTTTTTGATCTCTTCAACCCACATTCCCCTCTCTCAATTATACTTTCTCTTCTCCTCCCCTTCTCCCTGTCCTTTGTATTCAAATTACATTATTCCTTTCTATTTAGTATCTGCTGTCTGTAAGTCTCTTCATAGCATTTGAAGAAGTAGCCTGCAAAAGTTCAGGTCTCTGAACATCATAGTCTCTAAGGTGCCATCCTGCTCTGCCTTCTGCCAGACTTCAGACTAATACAACTAACTACTACTTTCTTGATATTTGTGATCCGTCTCCTGAGAAAATCACATTCCTACACACCCTCACCATCTGCATAGAATATATTACACATAATCATAAAGGCTAACCATATAGAGAATTCAGAATCACAAAAAGAATTCATA
>NW_017729032.1:141615573-141642096 GCF_001723915.1 Gavialis gangeticus
AGGCGGGTTCTGGGACCTGCCCACCCACCTCTGACCCAGTGTGAAGCATTCCAGCATGCAGCTGAAAAAGGATGCCTAACACTGGCATAGCAAATTCAAACATTTTTTAATGAAAAAAAGCACATAAAATTAGATTGACTACTGTGACAATGTGGGAAGTTTATGTATGAATTTGCTATGCCAGTGTTAGGCATCCTTTTTCAGCTGCATGCTGGAATGCTTCACACTGGGTCAGAGGTGGGTGGGCAGGTCCCAGAACCCGCCTGCCGTTGCTGCTTCTTCAAAAGCCTCCTACCACCCAAAACCACCAGAGCCCCATCTCAGCAGGCTGGATCCAGTGGCTCCATGGCCCCCAGGCTTTAGATTGCCAATCCCTGATCTAATTTGTAGTAATATTCTTAATAACCTGCAAATAAGTACCTTTTGCCTTTTTACAGTTCAAGACACCAGTGCTAAAGAATTTATATAAACTGTTCAACAAGTTGTTAATTATTTGACTCCTGTACAACATTACATTTACATTTCATTATCAGGAAAAGTTAATAAAAGTTTCACAATTTTTTTTTCAAACTTAGATGTAACTTTTAAAAGTATGTCACTATCTTTGGGTCATGTCAATTAAACTATATATTTTTGAATGTATTAATTTTTCAATATTTGTACAGGGATATGGGGCTAGAACTTTTTAGAAATCACATTATTAGTGATAAATTAGTTCAAAACAAAACCATTGATGGAATCCTCCTCCTGATTGAACGAGAACGAAATGGTGAAGCTGTCGACAGAAGTTTGTTGCGAAGCTTGTTGAGCATGCTGTCTGATTTACAAGTAAGTATGACAAACTTAACAAATACCAGCTACACCTAAATGCAGAGATGCATCTTGAACCTTTCGTGATTCTTCTGTGTCCTGAAATAATAACTTTTTCCCCCTAATAAAGATGCACTTTCAAACTGCAACCATATTTTTTAGATCATGATTGGGTTTAGAACATTTGTACATAAATTGTTCAGTGAGGCTTTATAGCATAATTCGTTTTTATAGTTAGTGTTGAGAATTATGCTACTAAAAAAACAGGCCCAAGAACACAGCAGATCTCTTTCTGCATACCTGTAAATATGCTGATGTTCCAGTTCAAAGGACTTGTATAAAAGATGTGAATCCACCATCCACAGAAGTAGTTCTCTAATAATATACTGTACAGTAAAGTACTGTGGCCTGCATTAACATGCCTGTATGTTTTCTGGCTCTTTGTTATGTGTCATGTAGCAATGGCAGCACTGTGTTTAGCTATGAACTAAGTTGAATGACTTGCCACATAACTGTGAGGAAACTTAAATAGAAAGGCTCTTTTAGGTGGTAAAAGTACATGGCTGTACTAGCTGGAAAAAATCCTAGGAAAACCTCCATTTTAATCTCTATTAAAATCATTAAGGAATAGGAGTAGTTACTATATTTGATTTGCTTTCAATAAAATAAATTGGATTCTATTGATATACTTAATTCTATTTGTTTTTCAGTGTAATCATATTTGACAGCTTAACAAGGTATAAATTAATTCCATAACAAGAGATAAATGAAGGTAGGGCAGGGTGGCATCTTAAGGCACTTGTACGTTTGCTCTGAGGGTGGTGTGGGGTGCGGCACTTTAATTAGAGTAGCTCCGAGAGCTGCTCTAATTAAAGAGTCATCATGTCTTTTCTATCAGTGCTTCTACACTAAAAAATGGCAATGGAGGTGCTTGAACTAAAACTTATTCAACAAGCTTTAGCTCAAGCACCCTCACTGCCATTTTTAAGCATGGGGACACTGATACATGAGACCCAAGAGGCTGCTGGAGCGCAGCAAGTGCTGCACTCCAGCAAACTCGATTAATCAAATTCCAGTACATCCAAGCAGCCTCCACACTCATGTATAGGTGCCCTTAGAGACTAACTAGTTGGGAAAGACATAAGCTTTCATAGGCAACAACCTATTTTGTCTACTTCTTCTATCTCTAAAACCCTTTTTATAGACTGACTTGAATATGTCCTGGCCTGTTTATTTCTTATTCATTTGTTTTTGTATTGTCAGCAGAAGTTTGATGTACCTCTTAAATGATAGGCAACATCCTTGCATTAAATTATCATTGTAAATTGCTGCAGGCGAGACAAAGTTCACAATGGGAATTTTTCTTGCTCTTCCCTATACTGGGTTTCCACCCTGACTGGGAGAAGGTTGACTTTACTACCAGGCTTGAGGTTTTTAGCATAACAGCATCTTGCAGTGTTTTCCAGTTACTGGTCTGACTTCAAGTTGATGTTTTTAAACCTGGTGCTCATTAGAGGAGATTATTTTTCTATTTTTGCCTTAATTTAGTCACTTGTCTTATCCTAACATCAAGTGTGGCATTTGCAAAATGAATTTCCTCTTAGTCTAGATCCTGATGGATAAGAGCCTCTAACATAAAAACCATTGCCACATTTAAACAGCTTCTTAGCAGAGGCTCTAGGGACGGATTAGGACACGAATTCTGAGCAATCTCTAACTAAATGTGGTTTGTCTGTAACTTAATGGATTTAATTAGAATAAGCTTGAAATAAATTTTGTACTTTTGATTTGGGTAAATGTGATCCATCTGTTAGCATCCAGTCATGCTGTGTGCTCTGTGTGGGGCACCACTGAAATCATTGAGTCTTTTAGTAAATCATTTAGCATTGGTGTTCATAGTTTAATTGAATTGGTATTTAACATGGCTGGGGAAAGATAAGATGCTAGAGAAGACTAAGAGGAGAGGCAGGTAGTAAAAACCCAACCTGGTTCTTACAGTTCTTGCTAAACATCTTAACTGTCATTCATAATCCTCCGTATTGTGTCTGAAAATAAATGATCAAGGGGAAAATAAATAATCCCCTTGTTAGTCTCAGTTTCTAGTGAATAAAATAACCTTCTGTCAGTTACTTGCTTTGCATCACATCAAGTTCAGTGAATTCCCTAGCTATGGGTCTAGGTTGTGTGTTCATTCCCTCCCTTCTCCCCCTCCCCAAGCTCTCTTTGTTATTAGTCTTTATTGCTACATCACCTTTTTCATACTTGCCACATTTTTAAAGAGTCTAGGGTTTGGGGTTTTTGTTTGTTTGTTTTAGGATTAGTGATCTGCTCTGCTAACCAAAGCTGGATGTCATTCTTTTCTTAGATCCTTTTTCTAATACGTGTTTAGATATGACTCAGATTGTTTCAGAAACAGTACTTCAACCTCTATGTTAGGAATCCTAATCTAATCTAGGGGGTTTTTTCATGCCAGGCACTGAGTGTTTTACAAATTATTCAGTAAATACATACAGTGATTGTTGTTTCTCACTCATGCTAGCAGTTGTACTTGCTTATTGTATGAAAGATGAGTTATAGGTTTATATTTTGTTTGAACATAATGAGATTCCTGCTCATCTGCTTTTGTTAGGCAGTGAATTTCATAGTTGAGGACTAACTTGTTGCCCTTCTTGAACCCTGTCTCATTCAACAATAGGAATTGCTTCCAGGGAAGAGGAAAAGGAAAGTCCACCTTTCCTGCTATACCTCACCTTGTCATTGTGATCAGCCTGACCGATCACTAGATTTCTTGGATGAAAAATATTTTTCTTAACATGCTCCTGACCAGTTCAAGCATTTGACTGAAGAGGATGGCCTGTTTACATGCTGAAGTTGTCCTCATTTGTAGCAGTTACCTTTGCTACAGGGCTGCTGGCAGGAGGTTTGAACTAACCTGAATTAGGGTTCCATTACTGTGCTATTATATTGGCAAGTGAGCTAATTGATTTTAAAAGAATTAGACAACAAATCCATGATCAAAACACAATACTGGTGCAGTAGAGAAGCTTGTATTGCTCTTACTCATTCTGTGCCTGTTAAGAGAATAAACAAAGAATGTTATGATTCAGAGGGGTTAATCTGGCAGAATCATTGAAAGTATCACATATTGTATTTGTTCATCATAGCAACCGATGAGCTTTCTGAATAACCACATTTGTAATTTATTCCTTGCATAGGTTTACAAGGAGTCATTTGAACAAAAGTTTTTGGAAGAGACAAATTGTTTATATGCTGCAGAGGGCCAACGGTTAATGCAAGAAAGAGAGGTAAACACATACTTTGTAAATGCTAGGTTTTTGGTGGTAGCTGTGTTGGTCTAAGGAAATAGGCAGGCATGGTTCTTTGGATAGATGTGATATCTTTTATTAGACTGAGTAGCTGGAAAAAAAGTTCTTAGCAAGCTTTTGGGCACAATCACCCTTCTTCAGGCATAGGAAGCCTCTGCTGTTCTGAGACTCCAAAGAATGAGAGAAGCTAAAAGTATGACAGGATGTCACTGAGAATGTACATAGGTAGAAATTAGGTAAGCAAAAGGTAGAGCAGGGAAGGGAGGGGGGAAGAAAGCAGGGTGGGGGCAAAGTGGAGTCTGTATAGTCTCCCTTACTCACCTTTGGCTTCCCCTCCTCCCACATCTACTCAAAGAACCTTGTCTACTATGTAAATGAGCACTTTCACATTATTTAAAGTGCTATGGGAAGAACTGAATTTTTTATGTCAAATCATTGTCATGCATAAGAAGATAAGAGACATGTTAATGTTAAAGAACAGTGGGACCTAGGTCTGCCTTAAGATATGCCCATAAATGTCTGGATACTTCAGTGAGTGCTGCTTTGGTGTATCTGGGGCAAGAATTGGATCCCAGTTCACTTACATACCTTTAAGCATGCAATTAGAAGGGAGGAAGCATGGAAAAATGTTGTCTGCATAAAACCAAAGACTAGAAATCACAATAATAAAAACTTAAATGATATAGTCAGTATTACTTCACTGATAAAATTAGTGTGTTTAATATCGTTCTTATCTCTATGCTGAATTCTGAATTAAGTCGTTTAATGTTAAAAAAGGTATAATCACTCAATAGACTAAGGCAGTATTGTTTTTCTTTGTTAAGTTACAGTCATATAAGTGAGCCCTAAATTGTATAACAAAAGATATTAATATAAAATATTTGAGAGTGTCAGTATGGGGACTGCAGAAAATACTTCAACATCAAAATTGACTCACCACAACTATGCTGTGTCCTTAATGTGGTGTAGGTTGCCATTTTTCACTCTGTTTCTTGATGACTTCATCTTCAAAAACTTCTGGGTGGGAGAAACTGGTCTGAGAATTATGGAATTTGAAAACAGGGCTCTTACTGATTTTTCTATACCTGATGGAAGGTACGAAGAAAACTAAAGGACTGAGCCACTACTCTGTAAATATATGTATGCATGGTTTAAACTGTTTATTTGGGGCTTGAGTGACACACTTGTGTCAAAAGTGCACCTTTGCTGCATGGGGGCAGATAGGGTGTGGAAATTGTTGTAGTTGATGTGAAACAGATATGATGATAACCCCCTCAGGGTCTGTACCATAGTGTCTCGCCATTTAAGACTACAAGGCCCTCATTTTGGACTTCCGTTGTGTAAGCCAAATAAGTCCCTTATCTTAGGTCAATGTCATTTCAGCCCAAATAGTGACAATTTTAAATTTATTCCAATATATACATATTTATAATTTTATGAACATTCATGCTGTGTGCTGCTTTAACTCTCGGTATCAAATAATTTTGACAGTGCATATCGCTTAATTGACTTCTAGAATTATTCTGTCTCCTTTATTCTCTTATCATTGTGAGATCAGCACTCTTAAATATACAGTTTACAATAATCATCATGAAAAAAATGTCATCCTTAATTTCTTTAATTATTGAGCCATGTCATTATTTGTCTTGCTAGGTCCCAGAATATCTTCACCATGTTAGCAAGCGTTTAGAAGAAGAAGGTGACAGAGTTATAACTTATTTAGACCACAGTACACAGTGAGTACAAGTTATCTTATTATCACTGTAGGTCAACCAACTTCCCATCTGTTCATAAAGCAGTATCATTTTTGCAAAGAAAGCTGAATTATATTGATGGTGTCTGATGATTGACATCACCTGTCATAAATTCTGCTTTCTAAAGTCTTTTATTTTTTGATGATAAAAATAGGGAAGGATATTTTGAGTTATTTAGCAGTATAAAGTGTAATTATTGAAATATTTTAGTTATTTAATATATTACATGAGTTATCAGAACAGTTAAAATCAACATTTGTGCACTGATAATGACATTGTAGCTCAAACTGCTGGAGGGCAGAGAATTGCCTGTCTATTGAATCTCTCGTTAACGTTTTTCAAATTTTTCACTTAAAATAGCAGTCCATCTTTTTACCCGTCTTCTAGCCTATATATTCTAATTTTCTGGTTGTTATAATGGTGATTTTAAAATAAACTTTTCTCAATTCACATGACAAACTTATTCCTCACAGCCTTTATTATAGGACATATAAAATGCTTTCACTTGCATTATATGTTGCTGCATAAGATTCACATCACAAGATTTTAACACTAGGACTTGGTTCTACAAATGATTACTTGCAGGATAATTAATGTTTAATTCCACAATTATTCCTGCTGATACCAGCTTCGTGTACATGAGTAGTTCTATTAAGCCCATGCATACATATTTTCAGTTTATATAGAGTAACCTGGTGTCAGTGATTTCTTTCTACATATATAATGAATTTTGGCCGTCTGTGAAAGTTAAGGGACAAGTAGCTCTGCTAACACAACCTGTTTAACCTAACAAGAAGACTTTGCTTTTCAAACATCATTGATTTCCTATTCTCTACTTTAAGAAGCGTACCTCTGAAGTTGAAAATAATGAATTTTGGATTAAAATTTTGGATGAGGTTCAATTTTGAATCCCATGTGTAGTGTTTAGTTCAGAAGTGCCATTTTAGAAGAGTTTGTGTTTTTAAAAAGAGTATTGTACTTTTTGAAACTGTACAAACTTTTCAAAACATCTGAGAAGTTGTTAAGAATTACACAATCTTGCTTTTTAAAAAAAAATACCTGAATCTGTATTTCCATTTTTAATAGCATACATTTTGTGGTGTTTGGATTTATTTAAAATACAGATTGCACAGTTATAGGCATCTTCTTCCTGTAAAAATGGGAATATTCATACCTATGTGATGGTAGGAAAGTTATTTGGCTTGAGCCGTACAGTATTTCTAATATACCTTTTTTGCCCTACATAGGAAACCACTAATTGCTTGTGTGGAGAAGCAACTACTAGGAGAACACTTAACTGCTATTTTGCAAAAAGGTATCTGTTATTTGGCTCTTGTAATCTACCATTAATGACAGATTCTCAGAGTCTGGAATAATTGTGGATTGTACAACTGTTTCTTTAATAAAGAACATAGGCCATAGGCAACTCTGCCACAAAAAGAAAGCCAAGTAAAATTGGGCAAGCAGATTATATACAGGAAAACATGCACATGTTTTTAATTTTAGTTTTATGGAGGGTTTGGTTAAATATAGTTTTCTCATAATAAAATCTCTTAATGTGTATGGTCCTGGGATTAGCAGTCTCCTAAATTAATGTGTCCTGGGACTAGCAGTGTTTCTCAACCTTTTTTGTACCAGGACCAATTTGTAAACATTGATGGCCAGTCCCGACCCGGGCAGTGGGGGTTGTGTGAGACATGGGGGGCCCTAAGCAGCTGCTTGTACCCTGGAATTCTGGCAGCCTGCAAGGGAAAAGCCACGGGTTCCCACATTTTTGTCCTTTAAAGGAGAATCCATTTTTAAAGTTTGTTCTCAACACTTTTATATGGGTTGAAAAATGCTATCCTAAAGCAGTAGGTTTTCATGCATTATAATAATTACACAGCGCAGGTGACAGTTTCCCATGTACTTGTGGTTATGTATTTAAACAACTATATACTATCAAAGAGAGCAACATCCCAGTGGGGATATCTGTTTAAAGTAATGCAAAATATATTTTCCATACTTTGTTGTGTATCTCTGGCAATCTTAGATTTGTTGGGACATCAGTGCCTGCAATGTCCTCTTGCATTAAAAAAGTTTATAGGAACAGTCTTTTTCTTTGTTCTGCTGGATTTCTGGGCTTGATTGATATTCCCAGATCTTATAAATGCTTTATTCTCAGTCTCCCTTTCTGTCTGTGGCTCTGGATAGTTTTTAGGTTCTGGATCTTCTGGGAAGCTGATATCATGCCTCTTGTTTTCTTGTTTCTCTCCCCTCCTCTTTCTTCCTCCCCTTTTGTTCTTTCCTTAGCTTCCTCAAAATACAAATATACCTTTCTCAGAATGTCTGATGTTGACTTTTTTTGCTTCTCTACCTGGTCTGCGGGCCAGTTATCTGATTTGGTTCTGTGCGATTAGTCTGCCCCTCTCTCTCGCTTTCTCACTCTGTCTCTAATTCCTTTAGATTTCAACAGCTTTCTCATTTAGACCTTTAAATAATACTAACTGTTAGTTAACCTGGAAGTGACCAACTGCCACACACATTTCCAGAACCTGTTCCTTCTGTATCAGTCTTGTTCTCTGTGCAGAAGGCTTCCGCCCCCAAACTTCTGTTAAAATATGCCCCTTACATGAGTTACTTTCCAGCACTTTTCCTGTCATTCCAATCCCTGTCAGTGTATGATGCTGTTAGACAGGTTTGTGTAATAATCTTGTACTATATCTTATTTCTTTACTTACTCTTTTGTTCGCTTTTAAGGATAAATAATTCTTTAGTCTTCTGTCTTCCCTGAGGTGCTAGGGTTTTTTTTACTTTTTAACTTCAACATATTTAAGTGAATAAATAGAGTCAATCCACTGGCCTTTTTCAAAAGCAGTATGGATAACTAATAATTTTGTTGATAAACATCAGCAGAACCCATGTAATTACAAGCCTGTCTTGTTAAAGCAAGCACTGCTTAATGAACTTTCACAATTGTGTTTGTTGCAGACAATTGGGTCAGAAAAAATATGGGTTTTTTGTTTCATTCTAAACTCTTTCTGCATTCATAATATAGATTCACTGTCCATAAACATATGGATTTGTATATTACATAGTTTTTATGTTTATATTTTGAGATTGTTATATTTTAGATCAGCTTTCACTTTCTGTATCTGCACTTAAATTGAGTAAGTCTAACATCTATTGACTTACATAACTTTCTGCATTCATTTGATCTAGGAGCACATTGTAATCCACTTATAACATCCTAGTGTGCAGTGCAAGTAGAAGAAGACACTGCCTTTTGTAGGTTTTGTTCCTTAGGAGAAGGCATGTGATGTAGTCAGTTTGATAAAGGAAAAAAAAACCTTACAAGTGCAGGGTATGTATGAGAAACTTTTCTTCTTGTATTTTTACAACTGCCACTGACTAGATGTTGGTTGTTTTCATTGCGAGTATAACAAAGCATTCCAGGGCCACAGCAATGCTTTCAAGAAGTTGTGTGAAGTCTTCTTGTTCTAAAGGAAATTCCCATACCTTTCCTTTGCCTATCAAACTTGCAATAGAATATCCACACCAGTATGCACTTGGTCCAGGTATATGAAAGGGACACGCAGCTGCAAGGAACTTCATTTGGGCAGTAAAGAGCCAGAGTTGTGAGGTGATACAGAGCTATGGCTGGGCAGTGGTACAGAGATGGTGGTATGCAATAGCAGAGAGCCATATACAGCCAGAGAGTATCATGCCAATGCATGCCCCAGGCTCTTTACCACTGCATTGCCCCCTCATCTGTGCTGCCCGAATGTGACTGCATGCTGCTGCCTGCCTTTGGCTTTGCACTGCTGCAGGCCTCAGGCAATACCGACCAGCCACTGTTCCATGCAGCCATCTGAATGTGGATTGGTGTAGCCACTGGCCCCCAACTCCATACCTCTGCACAGCAGCATGGAGCTCTGGCTGGTCAACAGTGCCCAGGGCATGTGGCAGTGCAGAGCTGAGGGCACCAGACTACCAGTGAGCCAGACACAACAGTTCCACAGGCCAGATTCAGCCCTTAGGCCTTATGTTTGACACTGCTGCATGGGCCAGAAAAAGGAATGTTGTCATTGTATTTAACCCTTTACTTTTAACCAATAATACTGAAGAGAACACTGCAAACTATAATGATGTTGTTAAATGAAAGTGAACAGGTGAGTATGAAACTGATTTTCTTATACTATTTAGTCATTTGTTCTATTTGAACTAACTGGAAACTGTTGTGATGTGGCAGAGCATACTTTTCTTCATTTCTCATATCTCATCAAAAGAAACCCCAACTGATATATTTTCAAGAGACCATAATTTACCTTTTTTAGTTACCTGGATACTGTGTATTTCGCTGGGTATTTGAGAGTGTGGAAGAAACACTAAAGACTGAGAGCCAGTTTCACTTATGCTTTCTTGGCTGACATCTTGAATTGTTTTCCTCTATCTTATTTGGATGTTCCTCACCTTAGTATAAGTAGAATAAAGTATAACACACAATGGCAGTATTGATAAGATTAAGATGCTTTGTGCTTTCAGCAGGTAATCTGAAAATACAAGTTAGCAGTAATTTAAAGTAATCGTGAATCTTGAAATTTAATTGGACAAAAGCAAATTGGCAAGTAGAAATATTTGTAATATGTTAACATAATACAATTTATGAATGGAGTGGCATCTGCAATGTTGAAATTGTGTTGTCATGGGGAATATTAACAAAGGTAGAGGTGAACTATAGGAAAGAATTTGTGATGGTATGTATCAATACTACTTTATAGCAGATACTTTCTCTGTTCATAACACATCCTTAACAGAAAAACAAGGTTAACCACAGAAAAAACTTTCACAGGGTTTCACAGTGTACATTTTTTTACTGCTTGAAAACTTAGGTGGTTCAGTTGACTTAATATTCTGGCTTCCTTTAGAAAATTGTTAGATCCACAGATGGAAAAGTTTTACTAGAACTGTCATTATTAATAATAAAATACTTCACAGCAAGCCTGTAGTAGGCAGAACATGGTTGGAAAATGGAAGTACTTCAATCTACAATCATTTCTCTTTTTAATAATATGCCACAAATCATTTCAGGTAGTGTAAACATAGACATTTATCAATGCTGAACATAGCCCTTACATACAAAAGAAAGTCTAGTGTATTGGCTATAATGTGTTAATTTTGATTATTTCATAGAGCTCACAGATCCTCTAATTGTGTCTTTTAATTTTATTCTTACTACGCAAATAAAATCTATTTGTTGTTCTGGTTTTTTAGGGCTTGATAACCTGCTTGATGAAAACAGAATATCAGAACTTACACAGACATATCAGCTGTTCAGCCGGGTAAAAGGTGGGCAGCAGATCCTGTTGCAACACTGGAGTGAATACATCAAGGTATTACAAAATAATGCCTCTCAGTGGTCTCATTTATGATGTTTTCAGTAGAATGAGTGTTTGAGTGTTGAACAAGTAGGCAGGAGCAATAAAACACTCAGCTGTGTTCATCAAAACTATTTTAAACAGGTCTGTGGGTGTTTCGGTTGGTCAGTGCACCCATTTTGCTGAGCAGTATCCTGAAAGCTTGTGATGAAAAACTACAGCACATACATTTTGATTTGACATTCATATTTAGGAAATATTTTCTTTTCAGAACTGAAAATGAAATTTTATTTTGAAAAAAATAGAGCTGCATGGGATGTTAGAAAATGCTGAGCTATTAAGTTAGCTAAGTTTTGTGCAAAATATACAACTATTTGCTTAAGTTAGGCTTCAGCCTAACTTTGTGTCATATACACCAGTCACATTTGTAGAAAACCAGTGAAATATCAGTATGTAGTTGGTACATCCTTCAGCAGTGTTTAATGCAGATCATGTTGTGCTTTGTTTAACTGATATAAAAAGCAGCAGTTAACAGGCTAGATTCTTACCCTGTTGTTCTGAAAAATTCAATGAGTTATTTTTAAAAA
Source organism: Gavialis gangeticus (assembly GCF_001723915.1). Taxonomy (NCBI): domain Eukaryota; kingdom Metazoa; phylum Chordata; order Crocodylia; family Gavialidae; genus Gavialis; species Gavialis gangeticus. The sequence continues at coordinate 141,627,408 of NW_017729032.1, forward strand.
AAATAAAACCAAGTAAAATGAGGTATTGGTTCCATTTTGCCAGGCACTCGACAAATATATAGCCCAAACAAGGTATATTTCCCAAAGAGCTTGCCAGCTACTTCTCTTAGAAGCTGCTAGCAATAAAGTTCTATACAAGAGATATGAAAGCACAACTTTATCTTGAATTCAGTAGCTCAGTTCTATATTTAACTGTAATTGCATATTAGCCTTGCTTAGTAGAATTGTTTTTACAGTTTAAAAAAATCTCCTGTCCAGCCTTCTTTGTAGACCTTTTACATTGTAGCTTTAAACTGGAGGTTGGGTGTATGATGGGAAGATGTTGCATTGAAACTCTTGGAACTCATATGTCTTATGTTGTGAGTCAGTATATGGAAAGACAGATCAGAAACCTAGCATTTTAGAAACTAAACTTGCATTATTACTGGTTGTAACCACTCTACAGTCTCGTCCCAGATGGGGGAAAGATTGAATAGTGTGGAAGATTTCTATATAGATAAGGTCCCTGATGACCCTGAATACTTGCACCAGGAGGAAATAAGTCCTGTGGTTAGAAGATCGAGTGAATGTTTGTAGAGGGAGAAGGACTAGCCCCTTGAGGAGTATTAGGGCAGAGGAAGTCAAAAGGAGTCTTGGGGGTAGGGGATGTGCCTAAAGGAAAATCAAGGTGTCTGAGTTCAGGTCCATAGTCTACCATAGACTGACTATCTGATTTAAGCAAGTTGCTTAGTCTCTCTGTACCATAGTTCTCCACCCATAAAATGGACTAGTCCCACTTCCCTAGCATAAATAAATAAATGTGAGGGTAAGACATGAAAGACTGTGAGGTGTCCAAGATTCCACAGTAATAGGAGGACCCATGTAAGTATGAGAGAGAGGTAGCTGTAACCAAGCCAGGGAGATTGTTGCGGGGCAGGGGAAGTAGCATGCAGTGCATGAAGGACTGTCAATGAAGTACTACTGTGGATAATGTAGTAGTAAGGGCAAAGTCTGAGTTGTTTTGCCTTTTTTGTTTATTCTCTTGTCACTGCTAAATACCTTAGCTGCAGTTATTGGAGAAATGATCTGTCTTTCTGCTGCCACTGCGCAGATAACCCTTGTTTTTACTTGATAAACTATACTTGTCTCTATACTTGTGACAGAAGCCAGATTCTAATGTTGCTACTTTTTAAATGCAATCAGTCAGAATATTGTCATATGGACTGATTTGGTAGACAATGGTATTATATCTCAATTGGACATATAGGCAAAGCAGAAACAAGATGGGATTAAAAGAAGATAAAGCGAGAATTCTGTCCCTGCAAAGCAGCAGCTTTTTTAAAACCTGGTGACAACTTTTTTTTTTCACTTTTGTAGCTTTCATTGACACGTAGAAAGCTTGGATCAGTCAGAAACAGCTAAATCATAACTGGCTATTTCTGCCAATAAGTAGAAATTCAGTGGACTTTAAAAAGGTCATGCAGATTTTTCCATTAGACTGAACATTCTTGCAACACTTTCCACATAATTTCTTTTACATGGTCATGTAGCTCTGTATTTAACTGTAAGTGCGTGTGTCATACAATCCATGTCTACTATGTAATTTTTTTTTAGTTTGTGTTTTAATGTAAATTTTAAACATTACTGTTTGAAATCCATGAATGTGTGTCCAGATTTTATTTTAAATTTCAATGCATCTCATCATTTTTGAAAACTTTCTTACGATTTCAGTTATCAAGCAGCTCTATGATATTTATTTTTCTAATTGTGAACTTTTGTAAAGATGTGCGTGTCTGTTGGGGGAGATAGGTAGCACTAAAGTATTTGATTATCAAAAGTGTTTGTTTTTACAGAATTTTGGGACAACAATAGTGGTTAATCCTGAAAAGGACAAGGATATGGTGCAAGAGCTACTAGATTTTAAGGATAAAGTGGACCATATCATAGAAGTGTGCTTTCAGAAAAATGAAAAATTTATAAACTTGATGAAGGAATCCTTTGAAACATTTATCAACAAGAGACCAAATAAGCCTGCAGAATTGATAGGTACAAAAATATTTTTCTGTAAAATATTTGTAAGACCTATAGAAAGTATGGTAAGATAAAGTTACTGGGTATGCTAGTGTAATAGCAGTGCAGTACTTAGCCTATTACAAGGCTTGATTTTGGGATACCAGGCTAATCTGGATGTGTCACAGGATCCAGGAAAAAGGTTGGGTGTGTTGTGTCAGGTGTATGTTCATTCTCCTGAAGGAGCCTGTCAACTCCTGCATCCTGCTTATTACATTGCGAGTGATGCTAACAATTGCTTAGAAAACCACATGTCCACTTTCCAGAAGTGGAGGAAGTAGCTAAAGGAATGGAATAGCTAGTACAAAAAGAATTATAACTGTTTCTTGAGAACAGTCTAGATGCTTTATGAATGAGGCTTATATTGGTAATCAATTCTCCACTTGCTACACAGAGTGGCAGCCCAGATTTGTGATAAGACCAACATCCCTTCAAAGGAAGTAGTACCTCCCCGTCTCACCTCAGGGCTGAAGTTTGGAGACCAGTAAAAAGCACTAAATTATAGGGAGGCTATCTTTATATAGAAGATGGTTGTTAAGGACCTCAGAAATTAGGAAGAGGAAAGCCTTAATCATTTAGTATCTATTAATGTACTTGTAATGGCAGTTAGCCATGTTAGTCTGAAATTATGCAGAAGGAGTTAGGTTATAAGTGCCACACTGCCCTATTAATGTACTTGAACATGTTTTGAAATAAGTAATATAAGGGCAGTTCCAAGGGTGACATACAATGTTTTAGCTGTGTTGATTTCCGTTCCGTGGAGCTATGATAGTTTACACCGGCTGGGGGGGAGGGGCAGACCTCCAATTTTTCTCCATAGTACATTCTTTTGTTTTCGCCTGCTCAATAGGATTAATGGTGTCTGTTAAAGGCAACCTTATATAGAAAGAATAAGCTTATACCATTTGCTATATGCAAAGCAGCAATATGGATTTGCTGCTATTCATGTGTTCTGTAGCCTCTGCTGTTACAATGGTTTCCTTCTCCATCCCACTGTCATACAATTTGGTAGGTATTAGTAGAGAGAGATTTGTTTGACTTTTTAGATCCTCAACTAAGATCATGGCTTACTCCTATTTCTTTCTGCCATTATCAAGCTACTAACTTGAAAGCATCGCTTCTGTTTAAGTTTTGGCCAGAGCAAGAGGTGTACGGTAAAGGTCTACAAAAATACAGTCCTCTTCGTGTTGTTTGTTTTTTGTGTCTCATATAATACATTCATATACATTTGTACAATTCCAAAGCATTGTGTCTCAACGAGTAACACTCTTGCACTCTTGTAGTGAACATAACATAACATAAAAATTTGAGAGTGTATTAATTTTAAAGCTTTTGTTGTATTCATCTTTTTCTTGGTCAGTTCTGTGACATTTTTCCACTAGTAACGCAGTATTTTAGTATAATTCCACTGAATGTAGGGGAGGGACAACTGATTATAAAATATAAACTTTTGGCACTTTACCCATATTTTAATATATATATATAGCAATATTGGGAATGAAAATACTTAAAACAGTGCTTTTAAAGTGATTTTGTTTTTAAGCTCTTCAACTTTTTATTTATTGTAGCAAAATATGTGGATTCAAAGTTGAGAGCTGGCAATAAAGAAGCAACAGATGAAGAGCTGGAAAGGATACTTGACAAAATCATGATAATATTTCGATTCATTCATGGTAAGAATACACATTTAAAAATACATGTAATGAGAATTTGATCTTCCTTGCTGCTCACAGCATTGTCCATCAATTTTGTGTATATTAATTCCAGTAGTATGGCCCAGTTACATGTTTGTTTAGAGTCTCTGGCTTGGGACTAAAAATGATGCCAGTGGTAATTTTGCACAGTAATCAAGGGTTGACCCCTAAGGAGGGAGACACAAAGCTCATTGGTAGATTTCCTTCCTGTCCTTCACTATCACGCTTGCTCTTACTTCCTGGATAGAGTATATCAGAGTCCTACATGGAGTGGTTTGTTTTTTTCTTCCCCAACTCCACCCGTAGACAAGAGTGCCAGTAGAGGGTGCGTAGTAGCACTGAGAGGATAACACTAAAGCATTTCACAGCTTATTGTAGTGCACTTCCCTAAAATATGTCAGTATCAAACACTTCATACAGGTGGGGGAAGTAAGCAGGACTGTCCTCTTTTACCTTTATTTGCTCATGTGGTAAAGCTTTTCCCTCAGAATCTAGAAGAATTACAGTATTACAGGATTTACACAACAGTCATTGATCATAGAATAGCACCATTTGCAAAATGATTCTTTTTGCCTGAAAAACAGCAGAATCCTGGTAAAAGCGTTGAATAAAGTGCATGACTTGGGGCTTTTTCTGGCTAAGGGATTTGATCTCTGCAATTCTGAAATGTTAAATATGAAGCTGTCACTATTTCTGCTGTTTTACATTATTTTTTGTACTTCAAATTTTGATCTTGGTTTTTTTAGTTAAACTAATATTCTTATGTGAAATCTAGTACATAGATAGTAACAGGACATTAACCTTTAAGAACACATGTTTCTCAGTACTCAATCTCTGGGCCTGGGACCTTTAAGAATGGGCATACATGGGCTTGTATTCAACAGGTGTTCTGCATATAATGTACAAACTGGGAGGCTTCTAAACATTTCCTGCAATTTTTTAATTCTCTCTCCTACTGATAGTGTCTAAGTTAAAATAGCCTAACATTTACTGCCAGACTTCTTTTCCAGTAGGAAAGAGGTCCTGGAAGAGACCAGAAACAGTTTAGAAGACTCTTGGGCAGGAGATAAGGCATTCAGCTGTGTCAATGTTACGTTCTTCTTGACAAGATCCAGGGAAGAAATATAAAAGGGTCTCAGACAGGAACATTCTGAGCAACCAGGGACTATCCTGAGAGTGAGAACCCCTGCTATCTGAGAGTTGAAATTACATTATAGCATCTCTGAACCAAAGGCTAAATAAACCCTGGTGGTATCAAGGGGGAAAGATTTGAGGAAGCCCTTGTGCAAGGCATGGGCATTTGTTTAACGTATCTGTTTCATAGAACCATGTGCAGGCCCTGGTGAAAAGGGTGTAGAAGCCTGAAAAAGCATGAACAAAAGGGGTTTCCCCATAATATGCAGGAGACCAATTTGTATAATAATGAATCAGAACCCAGAGGGAAAGATTCTGTTTTTGGATGATTGTGGCTGATTGCTGATGACCTGAGGAAGAAGGAAGGCAGCAACTGCATCTGGACACTAGAAAATAAAACCCCAATGCATTAAAAAGAAAATCCAAATAAATAAAAAAAAAACCAAACCATTGTAAGCATACTTTTCTTTGCAGCTCTATAGTGAGAGTTGTTCCATTGATCAGGAAGTAAAACGAAAGGATGCTTCTGTAGAACTGAATATGCTTGATTTCTTATTTTCATTTTTTGTTTCCATACAGGCAAAGACGTGTTTGAAGCATTTTATAAGAAAGATTTGGCCAAAAGACTGCTGGTTGGAAAAAGTGCTTCAGTAGATGCTGAGAAATCAATGTTGTCAAAGCTTAAACATGGTGGGCATCCGCAAATGTGTTGATTTTTTTTTTCTACCTGTAATTTGCAAATCTGAGTCCTTATTCTGTATTTAAAAAGTGACAAGCCAGATAAGAGTTGAGCACCCTATGGCTCCACTGTTCTCTTTAAGAGCTGCTGATTGCTGTGCTTTTGGAAATGTGGCCAGGTCATTTAGGTACCCATTTCAAAATCGGCCTCCAGAGTGGGAGTTAAGCACTTCTTAACATCTCACTCAGCAGTCTGCTTAAAGTTTAAACCTTAATTGCTTGTTCTGCGTGGGCATTTTTACGTGTGTGTGTGTGTGTGTGTGTGTGTGTTTTGCAGGTGCTTAGAAAAGTACCTGGTGCTGCAATTTCATGCACTTGTATAAGTGGCGAAATGCACATCAGCGCTGAGAAAATGGCAGCAACATGCTTTTGAACTAAGACACTTTGGAGGTGGTTTAGTTCAAAAGCACAGTCACCATTTTCTGCACACTGACACTCATTTTGCCATTTTGCTCAGTGCAGTTCACCTCAGCTTGCATACGGAGTGGCACATCTCCAGCATGTCTCTGGGAAAAAAAAAAAAGGTATGTGTATAGATGCCCTGTCTGGAATCTTTGCTTTTATTTTGTGACAGAATGTGGTGCTGCTTTCACTAGCAAACTGGAAGGCATGTTCAAGGATATGGAACTGTCAAAAGATGTCATGGTTCAGTTTAAGCAGGTATGTTTCACTTTGGTTGCATATATGCACAATCAGTTTTGCAATAGTGAGGATGATATGTAGTCTGAACTAAACTTTGACAAAACAGGTTTTGAGCAGATTCTGTTCATAGTTCAGTGCATCTCCTGAGAAATCATGTGAGGTAGTTTCATTTGATTTTTTTTGCTTCAGTTCTGTTAAAAAAGCCTGAATGTATTATTGGAGCAATATGTAAGATCGTATTTTTGGAGCAACATGTAACACCCATTTTATTGGAGCAATATGTAAGATCATTTTAACACCATGTTTTTTCATGTGATAATTATTGCTAGGCTCTGACCAGTTCTGAGTGTGAGTGACCTGCATCTGTTGACAGAATGTTTCAGTTTTATTCATGCTGTCTGACTATATAGCCCAAGCTCCTTCTGTGCGTACTTCTTTCAAAATCATGGCAATATGTAGCTTTTTAACACATGTGGAATAAAAATATACCATATTTTGATGTTACTGTGTTTGCGCTGACTTAGAGAGGGATTTTTTTGGTTTCTTCAAATTCTTTTGACTTTAGAGTCACTTAATGAAAACTCTCCAGCATGCACTTTTATTGTTAACTTTCTTGTCTTTTTGTTCCAAGCTGTTCTCTGTGTTCTGAATTGGCTAGATATATAAAGTGTTTCTCAGATGCTTTGAGAGAGTAGTAACTGGAGCTTTTCTGGGTGAACCCATCACCTACAGAAAACTCTTCTTGCTACTATCCATGACCTGTTGCTAAAGTCAGCATTAAATAGATTCAGAGCTATATGTTTCCTAGGGTAGGAATTGTGCTCAGAGACACTTTTTATAAGAAGCATTAATACATTCAGTTTCATCTTACAGTTAGATCTATATCTATAATGAATTACCAAAATAATTAGCTGTTCAAAAACTACAAGGATCACTTAGTAACCAAAAAGACATATTGATTTACTACTTCTGTATTTGTTTGCTGTTGGGAATAATTAATAAAAGGATTTTTAGCAAGATTTTTTTATGGTCATTTGGTTTTCCATTTTAGTATGTACAGAACCAGAGTGATCCAGGCGGTATAGACCTGACAGTAAATATACTAACTATGGGATACTGGCCAACTTATACCCCCATGGAAGTTCACTTAACTTCAGAGGTGAGTCTTTGAATTCTTCTTCTAAAATGTATTATGAGGGGAAAATAGCAGTACCTCTACTAGTGTTGCTGTTACATACTTTGTTACTCTTTTTGGAAGTAAATTAGAAAATTACAAAAACTAAGGGATAGGACTTCGGGAGGACAGGGTGTCACAACATTTATTCCCTCTTCCTCTCCTTTTTCTTTAAACATACTTGAATATTGGCAAATACTAATTTTTTAAAATGAAACATCCTATGTGTGGGTTTTGTTTTAATATAAACTAAAACAGTACAGCTACTCCCTTATACTAAGGTTGGTGTAAAATAAATAGTAATATGGGATAGATGGCTGACAGTAATATTTTTCCATCAGTTTTTGAGTAGTTCTGGTGTGTCTGGTTTGGAGCACAAACTTTTAATTGAGCAGAGAGATGATCATGGGTTACAGGAGTTATACTGCCTTTTACTGGCTAGGTTTGACCACATTACACTCCAGAAATCAAATTCTACTGCATATATGTAAAGTGGTTAAGACTGATTTGTTCCTTGAAATTTCTAAACGTGTCAGTTGTGCTGATTTATTCTTCCAGACCTTGCTGAACATCTTGCATAGTTTGAGGAAATTGCACAAAACACAGTCTTTGGACAGAGTATAAACAAAATGGCTGCTGAAGCTGCTGTTATCAAATCTCAAAATACTTGAGCCCTAGGGGAAGGTGTTTATGGGTTTGGGAAGTGGGAAACAATGAGTTTTAAATTCTTTTGGCTGGTGTTAAAAATTGTTTACACTTTATTGTTATCTTGTACTAAGAAGTCTATTGGTAACTGTAGAGAGGGAAGCAAGTATAAGCCATTATTTGTGACAGAGAGCACAAAGTCATGTCTGGCACTAGAAATGAACATGGGTGAATAGAATATGGGTCTGTAATATGACAGACTCAGGATTCATCCGCTTAACCATAGTGCCTCTCACCATCTGCAAGAACTGAATTGTATTATGTGGTGTGTGCAGTAGAGTTATGCCTGGACATGTAAACCTTTCCTTCTACTGCCTGGTCCATATAATATAACTACCCACTACTATTGCTGCCAGTTGCCATTTTAAATTCTAATGGAAGAGGTATGCATTGAGGCTCTGTAGGGCTTGGGCTCAAATTCTGGTGACCTACCTAAACAAGGAAATTAATTTCACGTGTATGTGGTGTGGTGTGTTTCGTTATTTTAAAACAAATAGTTGTATTTACAAAATTGTGTACCAAAAACAGATTAAAGTATTTTTTTAAGTTGCAAAGTTAAGCATTTGGTTGTTAGAAAATGAAAAAATGGAGGTTGTCTATCTAAACTTAATTCTGTCCACCTGATGATTATGAATTTTGATACAATTTGTAAAGGTGATAAGGATGACATGCCATTTTTCCCCCTGAGATCCTTACCTCATTCCATGCAATAGCTCTTTAAAAAGGCAATGTATATAAAGGTGTTGCTCATCCTAAAAAGAGGATGTTTTCAAGTTGGTATGTTTTGGAGTAACTAACGGCATTAAATTTCAACCCTACAATACCATGTTTTATTGCATACAAAACTTCCCCAAATAAGGTACCCCTCTTGTTTTTGTAAGGCAGAATGAAGAAAAAAAAGATCTTTCCTTAATACTGGTAACTATGGTATTTTTCAGGGAAAACACAGGTAGCTGCATATGCAGGGAAGCAAAACAGTGTGGCTATCTGTTAGCCCCCTCAGCCGAACTCCTTTTCTTGTTGAGCTGGGCTGGATGGGCAGCCAGGGGAAAAAGATAGTGTCCACAGCCAGCAGCTAAGGAGCCCCCCATGCAGCATGTACAACATTACTTTCTCTCCCCCCTCCCTTCCCCCCCCCCAGCAGAGGCTTTGTATGGTAGAAACTGCTGAGACTATATTTCCTTACTTACAATGCACATCCCAATTTCCAGCAGCTGATTTTTGGAGGAAAAAATGGTGCATGCTATATGCCAGACAATATGGTAAAGGGACAGGGGTGTTTTTTTAACCCCTAAAGAGGCCTTCGATACAGTATCCCACCCCATACTGGTGAACAAGTTAAGAGGCTGTGACTTGAATGATTACACAGTCCAGTGGGTGGCAAATTGGCTAGAGGGTCGTACCTAGAGAGTGGTAGTGGACAGGTTGGTATCAACCTGGAAGGGAGTGGGTAGTGGGGTCCCGCAGGGCTCGGTCCTTGGACCGATACTCTTCAGTGTCGTCTTCAGTGACTTGGGCAAGGGAGTGAAGTGTACTCTGTCCAAGTTTGCGGATGATACAAAAATGTGGGGAGAAGTGGATACACCGGAGGGCAGAGAGCAACTACAGGCAGACCTGGACAGGTTGGACAAATGGGCAGAAAACAATAGAATGCAATTTAACAAGGAGAAATGCAAAGTGCTGCACCTAGGGAGGAAAAATGTCCAGCACACCTACTGCCTAGGAAATTACCTGCTCGGCAGCACGTAAGCGGAAAGGGATCTCGGAGTCCTAGTGAACTCCAAGATGAACATGAGTCATCAGTATGATGAAGTCATCAGAAAAGCTAACTGCACTTTATCATGCATCAGCAGATGCATGACAAACAGAACCAAGGAGGTGATACTTCCCCTCGATTGGGCACTGGTCAGACCGCAGTTGAAGTACTGCATGCAGTTTTGGGAACCACACTTCAAGAGGGATGTGGATAACCTGGAGAGGGTCCAGAGGAGTGTCACACGTATGGTTAAGGGCTTGCAGGCCAAGCCCTATGAGAAGAGACTAGGGCATCTGGACCTCTTCGGCCTCCACAAGAGAAGGGTAAGAGGTGACCTTGTGGTTGCCTATAAATTCATCATGGGGGCGCAGAAGGGAATTGGTGAAGCTCTACTCACCAAGGCACCCCTGGGAGTCACAAGAAATAATGGCCATAAACTAGCAGAGAGCAGATTTAGATTGGACATTAGGAGGAACTTCTTCACAGTGAGAGTGACCAAGGTCTGGAATGGGCTCCCAAGAGATGTGGTGTTCTCCCTTACCCTGGGGGTCTTAAAGAGGAGGTTGGATGGGCATCTGGCTGGGGTCATCTGAACCCAGCACTCTTTCATGTCTATGCAGGGAGTTGGACTCTATGATCTATTGAGGTCCTGTCTGACCCTAACATCTATGAATCTATGCTAATCAGGGCCCAAAAATGACTAGTATTGGCATTTGATTTACAGGATGGAAAAGCATTCTTATCTTCATCCTTCTGGATCTTTTCATCAGGAGTTGTCCATTGGTGTCAGATACTTGATGGAACTGAAAGACTTTTATCTCTCCACTGACTGCTCCTCAGAAAGGTGGAGAAATGCAAAATTTTGGAAATAGCCAGGGCTTCTATTAGGAAAACAAATCAAATTTAAGACTTTGGACTAGGGCAAATAGTAATCAGTACAAGACTGGAGTGAGGCCTTAAAGCATGCTTTTTTCCTCTGAATGTTTAGGTGCGGGGACAGACTATAGCAGGGCTTAGGAGGAGAGCTGTCCTTTTAGTGTGCTTTTTACTCTTTTGGTAGAAATTTTGTTTTTAACTTCATTAAAATATATTTAGTTTTAGGGAAACTATATGAATTGCAAGTAGCTGTGTTTGAAATCAAGTTTTATTCTATTTAAACAGGTACCAAGGAAACCACAGTTTGGCCCTTGATATTTAGTTTTATGTGAACTTGAATCTTGAAGTACTACTTATATGAACCTAGCAAACTGTTTCTGTGAAAACCGATCTCCTAAATTACATTGGTACAGCATAAATAAACCTTTTTTGTTACTTCTTTGCTTATAGATGGTTAAGCTTCAGGAGGTGTTTAAGACCTTTTACCTTGGAAAACACAGTGGTAGAAAACTTCAGTGGCAAACCACTTTAGGACAAGCTGTCCTGAAAGCAGAGTTTAAGGAAGTATGTTCACTTATTTAATGCTTTACCTGCTGCTTCTAAATTTAAATAATTTATTTGTCTTATATTTTTAATTAATAAAGCACCATTTGCTGAGGAAACTAAAATCCGACTATGGTTTTCTGTTGTATGTTCTTGTAATATGAGTTTTCTCTAGCCACATTCCTACATAGCAACAGTATGTAACATCTTTCAGCATAGACTGTGTCAAAAGGAAGTGTCATTCAGTGATGATAAGAGAAACTTATAACAGGTTGGAAACCAACAGAAGAGAGTAGGGATTTTTTTCAAAATGTATTTTGGAGGCCCACTGTTGTAACGGTGAAGCCTTCTGTCATTTCAAAACTGTACTGAAAGGTTATCAGTGGTGTAACCTAATGAATGTGTTTAAAATTTAAATGCTGGTTGAATTTCTAAGGTATCAAATAGCTTAAATGTTGGTTAACATTAGCTTTTGTTCTGTCTGATGGGATCACTAGCAACAGAATTTCATTGTATCAGAACAAAAGCAAAATTCACTGTCAGTAGTAACTAGGTATAAGTGCAACATTTAGATCAGTTTCAGTTGATAGCTGACATACAATATTTGTATCTATTTGTAGATCTCGTATTAATCTGCCTTGCCTATTTTAGCTGTATCTTGCTTCTGTTAAATTTACTGTGGCTGCAAAATTGCCTAAATCAGTGATCTCCAACCTTTTTATGGTGAAAATCACTTTTTGTAAGTCAGGGGCACCCCAGGATCTATCACCCCCTGCTCTGCCCCTCCCTCCACTTCCCAGACAAGCTGCCTGGGCTCTGACCCCACTCACCCACCCGGGCCCAGGTGGCAGGGGGCGTGGATCAGCCCAGCCACGTGTGTCCTGCCGCTCCCAGTCATGGAGCCTCTAACAGACTAAGATTGACTGTCAGAAGCTTCGTGATCAACCAGTCAATCGAGATCCATTGGTTGGTGACCATTGGCCTAAATTTAAAAAAAAATCCAAAAAAATTCTTAAATTTAAACTAGATGCTTTCTACTGAGATCCTTTCTGCTAAATTGCTTATCTCTGTTAAATAATACAGGGTAAAATACTGCCCCCATTGAAGTTAGTAATATGACTTCTGTGTACTTCAGGGGAGTCAGCAATTTACCTGTTACATCTGAAAACAAGACCTAATGGACTGTTAAGGGAACACTGAGTCCATAGTAACCTGTTGGATTTTCACTGCACTACCAATGTAGAGATTAGGAATTTCTATATTTTTGCTATGGCTGTGTGTTTCCAGGGAAGCATATGCTTCATGATAACATTCATTTTTCCTCATCTTGAAGGTATTTCTTATATTATTTCTACAACGCAGAGTTTTTTAATGTTTGAGATTGTATAGATTAAAAATTTATAGTCTGAATGTTAACTTGGATTGTTTTTATTTCATTTGTAGGGAAAGAAAGAGTTTCAAGTATCACTCTTCCAGACATTAGTACTGCTTATGTTTAATGAAGGAGATGAATTCAGTTTTGAAGAAATTAAAATGGCTACTGGTGTAGGTATGAAAAAGTATATTTTTTTCTTCATAACTTTGATATAGTTTCTGTGTATGATTCTGGATCATAGGAAAATAGGGCTGAAAGGGACCTCATGAGGTAATGTAGTCCAATGCCCTGCTTCAGATTGCATCATTCCTGACTAAACCATGCCAGTCAAGTTGTCACAGGCACAACCTAGATGTGAGATGTCAGCATTAAGGACACAAGCCCGGGAAGCCCAAGAACAAAAGGTAATAATACTGTGAATATAAGAGCTGAAACCAAGAGTCAACAAACAGAACTAAACAGGATCATGAGCTGAAGGGACCATAATACCAGGTGTCTGAGAGCTGAGAGAGCCAAGTCAGGAACAAGAGCATTCCAGGATGGGAGGAGGGCCAGGCAGGAACTAGAAAGGATTTAGGTAGGAGGGAGGCATAGGTTCAGACTAAGCAAAGGTACAGGCAAGAACAAAACAAGGATTCAGGCAGGGAAGAGACAGGTGCAGGTTAGGCAAGGATTAGGCACAGTTTAGGCAGAAGCAAGGCACAGATGCAGGCTAGGAAGGGGGCAGCAGGAACTGGAGATCAGGAACCAGATTGGGACACTCCAGGATCAGGAACCAGGACTAGGAATCAGGAACTAGGACTAGGAATTGAGAAACAAGAGTTCTGAGACTAAACAGAAGAGGAAGTCTGGGTCGACAGCCCCCAGAGCACTGTAGGGGCTGCTACTTATATGTAGCAGCCACAACCAAACACATTAACAGGGCCAGCTGAAGGCACTCATGCAGCTGACAGCTGATAGCCAGTCCTACACAGGCAACCAGAGAGAGCTGGGGGCTTGCCTGCCTACCTGCTGCTCTAGCTTCTGACACAAGAGTCTGTCCAGCCCAAAGGTGCCCAAGATATGGCACACAGAATTTTTATCCAGCCCACAGATGAAATGACCAGAAGTTTTTGGTGATGGGAGAGCAGTGGCAGTGTTAATTGCTGGAGCTCCAGGAGTTGTGGTAATTGTCACTGCTACTGCTCAATTCTGCTGCCAAGTTTCCAGACTGGTGGGGATGTCTGTGGGCCAGATGATGCAGTTGCACATGCTGGATTACACCAGTGAACCAGCCCCACATGCCAGATCATGGCCATGGGGTTGGGTGATTTAGTCACCGCTGGTCTAACCCAGCATTTCTCAACCCCTGGGTTACAACCCAAAACTCGGTCACAAGAATATATGAAAGGGTTGCAAACAAACTTTAAAAATGGATTCTCCTTTAAAGAAGAAAAATGTGGGAAATGGTGGCTTTTCCCTTGCAAGCTGTCAGAGGTTTCAGCCTGCAAGGGGCTGCTTGGGGGCCCTCCATGCCCCACGCCTTGGGGGACTGTGGCAGGGGAGTGAGGGGCACTGGGTTGGGATTCTCCATTGATGTTTACAAATGGGTCCCGGTACAAAACCAGTTGAGAACCACTGGTCTAACCTGTTATTGTATTTCCAAGCATATGGATTCCACAGCTTCTCTAGGTAGCCTGGTTCAATGCTTAACTACCCTCATAGCTGGTAAATTCTTCCTTATCTGTAAACCAAGTATCCTCTGCTGAAGTGTGAGGCCATAGCTCCTGGTCTTGTCATTTACCAGAAAAAAGAAAACTCTTAACTCCATCCTCAAAATAGCCCTTCAGGTATTTGAAGACTATTATCAAATACCCATTCAGTTTTGTCTTCTCCAGATTAGTAATTCTAGTTCTTTAGGCCTTTTCTCATAAATCATTTTTTCTATGCCTCTATTAATTTTTTGTCATGCTGTCCTGGATTCTTTCTACTCTTATCTACGTTTTATCTGGATGTGAAGGTTT
>NW_017729032.1:141647096-141654226 GCF_001723915.1 Gavialis gangeticus
TAAATCCTTTATTGGGCTAAAATATGAGAGTAGTGCAGTTTAAGATAAATGGATGCTTAATATGTAGGCAGTGCTCTTTGAAGCAGCTGAAAAGAATTATGCAGCAATCTCCCATTGATTTTTCAACACCTTTGAAAATTTTACAGATGAATATTACTGCACTGTGTTAAGCAACAGACTGGTTTAATTTTAGATCAGCATAATTTTGTTAATTTCAGTAATTTACAATGGTCAGTTGGTTATGAATCAATGAGTGTTTAACACACCCAAAAAAACAGATTCACAGGTCCAACCTTGTACTGTAGAGATAACATTAACACTGCATGCATGCATGCATACATACTGCCTTTAGGTGTGCATATATAGACAATTATATATATAGACTGCCTGTGATACATCTTGTAAAAATTGATGTATTGGTATAAGACCTCATTTAATTTTTTTTTAATCCTCTTGAGAGTAATAAAATAAGCCATAGCTGTTCTGAGCAGATAATCAAAGTTCCATTGTAGTTTCAAGTATCATAATTTAAAAGTGGTCTTTCTAAATCAACTCAGTTATGGATGTTTGGGGAGTGTGTTCTTAATTTAGTATGTTGAAATGATTATCCACATCCACACACACTTCTGATATATATGGCTTTAGATTGGATTTGTCTTGAATATCAGTGTACTTCAGGTCACCACCTCCACACCATATGCTTTTTGGGTGCTCTGTAGTTGTGGGCATAAAAGGCAGAACAGATGTTGCCTATCCCTCAATTCCTTCTTACCAGCTGGGGAACAAGACAGAATCCTGCTGTTTCTGTAGTTCTGCACAGTGTGTGCTTGTCTTTTCTAATTTTTTATTGGGTTTTTTTTTGGTTTAAGATGGTATAGTTAAACCTATGAGCACTTAAAGAAACAAAACAAACTTGAAATAGGAGTACTTGAACTCCATGGACATGGCATAATTTAAGTACCCAGGATTCGAATCCTGTCCCTCCTATGCAGCAGCTGTTTCTATAATGAGGGACCCTGAATGCCTCTTCTGTCCAGTGGAGTGCATATACTATAACAGTACTCAGAGGGCAAAAAACAAGGAAACCATGCAGCAAAACTTCCTTTGAGAAAGAGCTGTAAAGGCTTTCTCTGACCCTGACAAGAAAATGACTAGTAAACTGGCCCTTACCCTCTCTCAACTTTCCATCTACTTGGAGTTCCAGGGTTGTCACATTTTTTGAAAAAAGTCCTGTCTGTTGCTTAGAATCAACTGGTATTGACACCCAAATGCACAGCCCTGAAGCACCTAGCAGTAGCCTCATTGTAAACTGTGCTGTCATCTGCAGCATCTGCCACACTACCAGCTGACGTGGAGGATATGATCCCAAAACCAGCTTTCTTGATAACCAGTGTCTTAGCAACAACTAGTCTATTGAAATCCATATTGGTGGCCAAAAGAGGCAGTTCTTAAAGTCTGTCATCTGTATCTGCTGTGTGAGTTCCTGTGCAAGATGCTTGGAGACACTTTAGAATTGTTAACAGAAAAGTTCAGATTATGGAAGGGAGGTAATGTCTTCTCATCTGCATCCAAGTGTCATGGAGGGAAGTTGGCCCATAGTTATTGCATTCTCCTCTGTATAACCCAGCTATGCAGGAAGATTCAGGAGGATACTTTTACTGGAGAAAATATCAGGAGCCCAATAATATCACCTTTTCTGTATTCTCCATGGTACTGTATCCCTGTTCACTTCTGGCTCTTACAGACCCATTGAAGGATACAATTCAAGTGGAAAGTTCTGCCTATCCCAGGAATGACAGCCTCCTCTTCACCTGGTGAAACTGTCACTCACTTCTGTTCCAAGTTTTTCAGATGACTCCTGAATCTTCCAGAAACTCTTCCAGTAAATAGCTGAAAGGTTAGGAATTTCAGTAGAGACAGTGCAGGGAGAATAACAAACTTCTGAATATTCTGCACTCCCCAGTCCCCAGTAGCTTTGTACTGCTAATAAATGAAAGTTTGTTGGAACCAACAAGAGGTCTGTGTTAAACCACAACTTATTTGATAAGGGCACTAATAAAAGTAGATAGGTATTGTCAAGCCCTTTCAAAAGGATCTGTATGTTCCTCATTGCTTAGTGATTGCAACTGTTCACAGGAGGCCCAAGCAGTGAGATGACACAAATGTGCACTGTGTAATAAGGATGCTCAAGAAAACTAAAGGCGTATTCCTCAATCAGCTTACAGATGCACGCATCTAAATATGAAATGTTCCTGACTAAATACGAATTTGTGAATGAGGACTAAACATTATGTTTTATAGGCCTCTACACGTGCAGATAAAGATGCAATGAAATCTATTGTGGGATTCACATAGCCGTGCCCGCTGCCATACCACACGTTCATGGCAGGAGGCGTAATTGTGGGATTGCACGTTATATCCCATCACTCCTTGTTGCTGGTGCAGGGGGAGCCTGATCTTGGGTTCCCCCTGTACCAGCAAGAAGCAAACTCCTGCAGCTGGGAGCCCCACGCATCTCAGTCAAGTAGCCCCCAACCGCATGGGCGCTCCACATACCCCCAGGGCCAAAGGATAGCTGCACAGGTGATCCCCCTCTCACCTTGGGAGGGCAGGATACCCCCTGCAATTCCCCCCTCTTCTGCAAGGGTATAGGAAACCAACACGGACAGAGTATCAACCCAAAAGGCAACTTCCCCTCCCTTCCCTCCTGCCCCGGGGGTGCGGGAATTGCCTCAGTGGTGATCCTGTAGCCCCAGGTAATTCCCACACTCCCAGGCCAGGGGGGATTCCTGGGGGGTTTCCTGTACCCTCAAGCCAGGGGGGATAGCCCCTGCAGCAATCCCCCCACCCTGGGGATTTGTCAGGAGATACCTGTGGGGACCCAGAGTCTGCAGTGTGGGACTCTGGCTCCTAGCAGCTGTGGGATGCTGCTGGGACCCGGAGTCTGCAGTTGCCGGGGCTGAAAGTCCCCAGTAGTTGCGGGATTCAGCTGCAGCTGGGCAAGGAGCGCCCTTGCAGCTGTAAAGCTTGAAAGCAACCAGCTATGAAGTTAGCACACATTTTCAAAGTCTAATTTTATAGCTGATTGGAGCTTTTTATTGTGTGATTGCTACTTTGCATGTATTGCTGGTCTCCAGGTAATTGTGCAGTTAAGCAGTTAATGGTGCAATACCTGTGACGTGTAGAGGAGCTCATAGAGAGAGACTTCAGGAATACAAGAACTTAAGGCACAGGTATTAGACCAGCGATTCTCAACCAGGGTGATGTGGCACCCTGTTAGGTCTGCAGACATGATTCACAAGAGAATCCCAGAGATGTCACATAGGAATTTATAATGTTAAAAACATTCTGACCTGTTGTGATCTTTCTGGATCTTCTGCAGTTGAAAAGGTGATCTATTATTTTTCTGTAGTCAAAAATCAAGTGAAAACTAAGCTGACATTCTCCAAGAGGTGCCTCAGGTCTAAAAAGTTGAAAACCACTGTATTAGACAGAAGGTTGTTCATACCTCTCAAAAAGCCACTCAGTGCCATAGAATCTGCTGCAACTTCCAGAGCAAGCAACCTTGACTACTGAGCACAGGTTCTCTTGGTTAGCATTCCAAAGATAATCCAAAGGACCATTGAAAACCTGCCTTTTAAAAACTGCAACCTTTTCAGTACCCACATAGTGAAGTTCTGCATAATTTAAACACGGGGGACAACCTTTTTGGCAGGTGTGCCACATCCCCACGCACTCCCCAGTGCCAGTCAGATCCCCTTCCCCTGCCTGACCTGCTGTTCTTTCTGTTCCTAACCATGGGCTCCCTGCCTGATTTGCTGCTTTGCTTTTGGCTTCCTGTCCTTTCTGCCACTGTCCTGCCTGTCCCTTCCCCAATGTGCTGCATGCTACAGGTTGGCTATCCCTGCTTTAAAAGATGCTTCCCATTCTTTGAGTGTCCACTGTACCCACAGGAAGAAGCAATACAGGCCTCATATCACAGCCAAAAGCAAATCTTCCTAATACTGTAACCAACAGAGATCATTAGAGCCTCAGAAAGGAGAACTTGCAGAGAAGACAACCCTCTGTCATGCACTACTGTCATCTCCAATTAGCAGATTTAATGTCACAGTCAAAAATTGCATAGATCTGCAGGATTTGTTTACACTCCCAGCTACCATCTCCCAAATCTTCAGAACCATCTGGTGTTGGTTTCCTCCTCTCTCCCCACTCTCTCAGAGGTCTATGGTAGGATAACCTTGGACAAGTTGGTTCTGAAAATCCCAGACAGTAGGTTACCTTATCCAAGCAGAGTCCCAGGTGCTGCACTTTATGGCAAAGCATGCCCTCAGAGTTCCAGGGAACGAGTCTTATTCACAATACTGCTGAATCCCAATGAAGAAAAGGGGTTGATATCCCTGGACCTCTGACCAATCAGCAAATGTCACAGCAATGGTGAAAATGGCTTCTGTAGTTCCTACTTTAATTTTTCAAAAACTGTTTATGTGACTATTCACAGGTCACACAGCTCCATACTGCAGTTTGCCAAGCACACAGCATACACTTTGGGATCTTTGTGCAAAACTCACTCTTAATACAAAGTACTTCCCTTCAGTCTTACCACTGCTCCCAGAGCACTTATCAAGTGCCTTCATGGTTGATACAACCCACCCCGGGACACTAAAAGACCAATTCTACTGTACCTTGATAATTGGCTTTGTTGAGGGCATATGTCTTGAGCTCATGGGATATTTGGACTCTGACACCCGCATGATGAACTTCACCTATGTTCTCATACAATATTGGTACATCAGTGCCTCTTCCTAGGAGATGCCACATAGAACTTGTGAAACTGTAGTTATGACTTTTTTGTTAGATTAATGGAAGGATGCTGTATGCACAGGCAGTGAAGTGGCATTCATTCTGATCACCTCTGCCCACCAAACTACAAATGACAGGTCTATCTGACTTTAGATAGGAAACTCATCTGCCCTGCCTTCAGTTGCAGAGCCTGTGGTTCTCCCAGAGAAGTAGCTTTCCAAGTGATGTATGGTTATCCTACCCAAGTACTGATAGTACCACAGCAATGTGCTACATCAGTAACCAGAGAAGGGCACACTTGCAGTGTTTCTGCTAGGAAGCAGTTGGTCTCTGTGGCTGGTATATGTGACACTGCCAGTATAACTTGTTGGCATATCTCCCAAGCTTGCAGGATATCCTAATAATCACAAGACACAAGCAGTGAGTCAAGGACTCAGTTGATTGAGACTACTCGTATCTTCTGCTCCTGGTCTTTTCTGACAAGAAGAAAGTCCAACCTATGTTTGCACAAAAGCTTTTTAAATGGGCTGTATTCAAACTTGGTAGCATGATACTATTTTCAGACTCATCAATATAGATTAAGGCCTGTTCCATTACAGCTCAAGCAGTCTATGAAGCTCTTCTAAGAGGTGATATGAGATTTGCAAAACAGGTATCTGGAGTTCAGTTCATACTACACCCAGAACCTTTACTACTAGATAAGAGGGCTTCAGGTACAAGGCCCACTTTGACAGAGCTGTAGTATACCCATTTTATTAGACTCCAGATACCCATATCCAGGACATGAGATTACTGCTTGTGAGTCATTAGAAGTGGGAAACTTGTTGACAGATCATTTAAAAAAAGAATCATCGTGTAGTAGATGTTCTTTAGGATGAGTTGCTCATTCATAACCCATGACCTATCTTTCTTCCCTGCTACTATGGAGTCCTTTACCAGCTGGATATTGATGGTTCAGGGACTGATGAGCAGCAGCCTCTTTGCCCTTCATTCTTTCTGCTGCAGAGAGCCAGAGGGCATGCAGAGCACAAATGTGGCTCCAGTGGACATTTCCATCTTGCTCATGCAAATCATATGCACAGTGAGACTAAAACAAATGTGACAACCAACCTCAAAGAAGCATCAATGTTGAAACTGCTGTCCAGGCTTACAGTAAAGAGTTGTAGGATGGGCCTTTACAGTTGTAAAAGTTGTTGTATAATCTCAAAGAAACAGAGTTACTGAGATTAATTGTTCTATGTGATGTTTAAAAAATTCCACCTTTGTTTGATTACTGTGATTGGTATTTTTGTAAATTGTAATAAGGGAACAGAAGGATATTGAATCGGGGAATACCAAGGAATTTTTAAATGGTAGCTCTGCAGAAATGTGATTGCTAAAGTGTTCTATAGCTATTAGTGTTAACAGTAGACTTAAGTAAGTTAGCCTGCTACTCAGAGCTTTCAGGGCACTTTAACAGTAGTTTTCAGAATCTTTCTTATTTCAGTACATAGGTCTCTTGCAGAGCTCAAGCCTAGTGAACTTTGTGACAGTTTTATAGTGTTAAGAGAAAAAGAAAAAAAGGATTCCAGAGACTAGGCAGAAACATATTTTCATGTTTTAAACTTTTCCATAGGTTAGTGGTCAGTACATTGGCATTTTGTTCTACCTACCCTGCAAGTTGCTTTCAACTTTGCATTTTACATATTACAAGATTCTTATAATCCACTGTCTTTACCATCCTGTATAATTTTTATTTCCGGTAAGTTTATCATGCTGTAAATTTATTGCATAAATGGGGTTTTTTTCTGGTAGCATAAAGAACTTTTTGCTATCTCTTCAACACAGTGTTCACCTAAAACAGGTTACATGTCCAATTCTGTAGAAGTCCAAATCAGTATAGGTATGGACACAAATGCAGTAAACCTACTGGAAATCTAATACTTCTTCATCTAGGTTTAAGGTTAGAGCAGGTTTATTGCATGTTTTTCAGCTGATTCATGCACAATAATTTAGAAATTACTAGCTGGTGCTCTTTTCATAGTTTCACTAGACTTGATACTGGCCACAGGGGATGACTTGGTGGGGGATCTGCAGGTGCAAGGTAACCTAGGGGATAGTGACCACCTATTGATAGGGTTCACTATCTGCAGAAAGGTAGGGAAGATAACTAGTAGGGTGGAAGTGCTAGACTTCAGGAAGGCCAATTTCAACAAGCTGAAGACATTAATTAGGGAGGGACTGATTAGTAAAAGCCTTGGAGAGATGGGAGTCCAGGAAGGGTGGGCATTTCTCAAGGGACTAATCCTGCAGGCACAGAAAAGGACCATCCCAGTACACATAAAAGAGGG
>NW_017729032.1:141654244-141673540 GCF_001723915.1 Gavialis gangeticus
CAGGCAGATCCTGCCTGACTAACCTGGTTTCATTTTACGACTGGGTCACAAAATGCTTGGATGAAGGAACAGAGGTAGATGTTATTTACTTAGATTTTTAAAAGGCCTTTCACACAGTGTCACACCCAAGTCTTATAAATAAACTAAACAGTTGCAATGTAGATTATTACACAGTCCAGTGGGTAGAAAATTGGCTTTTGGGGTGCACCCAGAGAGTGGTGGTGGATGGGTCGGTTTCTACCTGGAGAAATGTGGGCAGCAGAGTCCCCCAAGGCTCTGCCCTGGGACCGGTACTATTCAATTTCTTCATTAGTGACTTGGACGAGGGAGTAGAAAGCACCCTGTCCAAGTTTGCTGACGACACCAAACTATGGGGAGAGGTAAACAAACTAGACAGCAGGGAACGAATCCAGGTTGATTTGGACAGGCTGGGGAAATGGGTGGAACAGAATAGGATGCAGTTTAAGAAGGATAAGTGTCATGTGTTGCACCTGGGGAGAAAGAATCATCAACACTCCTACAGCCTGGGAGGTACCACTCTAAGTAGCACAACTGCAGAAAGGGATCTCGGAGTCGTAGATGACTCCAAAATGAACATGAGTCACCAGTGTGATGAGGTAATAAATAAAGCTAACTGCACCCTTTCTTGCATAAGTCGGTGCATCACAAACAGGTCTAGTGAGGTGATACTCAGTGCACACACAGGAAACGTTCCCTTGCAGCATGGAGAACATCTGAATATGCAGTGTGTGGCGCCGCAGACATATTTGCAGCACCACGTACCATACTGCTGTGCTTGTCTGGATGTGGCCTCCAAGGTTGAGACTGGGTTTATTCATGTCTTGTACAATGCTGAAACTACAGTCCAGAATTACATTTAAGAGCTGCAGGGTGGGCCTTTAGACCCCATCGACATGGTACGGGTATTGTGCAATTAACTGGCTAATTGCAAAATTACTTGGAGGCCATCTACACATGCAAAATAGCTGTCTCACAATAAAAAGTACCAACCGGCTATAAAGTTAGGCCTCAAAAATGTGTACTAATTTTATAGCTAGTTGCTACCAAGCTTTAATATGCACACGTAGCAGGGTCTCCCCTGCAACTGGAAGCCCCATCGGCTGTTGGGGCTGCTAGCGGTAGGGGTGCACTATGCCCAGCGTAAAACTCCTGAGCCTTATGGGATCCTAGCAGCCACAATCACCAGGATCCATGGGTTTCATGCACCCCAGAGCCCTTGGTGTCATGGCTGCCTTAGGGCTTTGGGAGTACATGAAACTCCTGAACCCTGGGGATTGCAGCTGCCACGATCCCTAGGGCCTGAGGTTCAACCGGGGTGCATGGGGCACCCAGCTGTGGGAGCTTGTTTCTTGCCAGTGCAGGGGAAGCTTGGGATCAGGTTCCTTTTCACTGGCAATAAGGTGCAATGAGATCTAATGTGCAATACCACAGTCACACCTCGTACCATGCACTTGTGGCATGGCAGGAGGTGCAATTGTGTCAGTCTTGCATTAGATCCCATTGTGCCCTTCCCTGCATGTGTACAGGGGGCCTTAGAGTTAAAATGTTGTATAATTGGGAATGAATTAAAATAAATTAATGCCAACCTATTTCAAGTACGGGAGAATTTTTGTAATTGCTTTTATACATTAAAAAAGTAATTTTTCAACATTCTGGTGAGTTTTTCTTGCATTTTTTTTTACTTGTTTACAGAGGACAGTGAATTGCGAAGAACCTTGCAGTCTTTGGCCTGTGGTAAAGCACGAGTATTGATTAAAAATCCAAAAGGCAAGGATGTAGAAGATGAAGACAAATTCATCTTTAATGGTGATTTCAAGCATAGATTGTTTAGAATCAAGATTAACCAGATACAGATGAAAGAAACAGTATGTATTAAAACTGTTCTTATTTGCATGCTTTCTGATTAAACTATCACTGACTTGCTTATCCACATTCTGACAGCGCTGATACACTAGGTTGTTTTCCTTTTAGGAGGGGAGAATGCATTCTAATCTGTCTGCTAGCATGTGTCCTAAGTAATATGATCTTGCATGCCTTTCAGTACATCTTTACTGTTTCCCAGTGCAGTTAAGGCATTGCCTCTATTCTTAATAAACAAATCAGAAGAAATGCCATTAACAGATGAGCTGCTTTGTTTTTTTACCTGAAGGGTGAGAGGTTACTAACATGCCAGTGTTATTTCTGTTGTGGCAGTTGCTATAGCTGTCTGTCAGGATTGAGTCCCAGCTCAGTATATTCAGCACACGTTGGTTAGCATGACCAGTTATTTAGCTTGCCTTTGTGTTCAGGCAGGTCCTTGAAATACATAACCTTGAAATGACACTGTATTTCAGAAGGCCTTTGTTTGTCAGAGTTCTATGCAGAGTTCATCTGTATTTGTATTTATTTAAACAATTCTAAATGATTTTTAAACTACAGTGTGATTTACCAAGCTCAGTTTTTATAAAACTAGATTTACCTGAATCCAAGATGACTTCCAATTTAAGATGACCCCCCGATAATTATTTTTATGAAAAATTATTAATTTATTATAATTTTGCACGTATAGAATGTAATTATTGTAGGGTTAAGTTCATCCCTCCCCCACCACTACTGCAGTGAGGAAACCGCAGGCAGTGGGGGGACAAGTGGTTAGAAGAGTTAAGTGGCCTGACCTCTGCATCCTGTTGCCTTCCTCCTCCGCCACCCCCACTTACTTCCCTGGAGTCTGCCCTCCCCCACAGTACTGTGCCTCCCTGTAGCTTGTTTCCTGCCATGTACCCCACTCTCTCACTGCCTACTCTCTCTCCCCCCATAGTGCCTGTGCCTTCCCCCACCCCCTGCTTACTCTGTCACAGCTCTGGCTCCAACTCCAGCCTTGTTCTCGCCAGGGATAACAAGGACATGGTGGCTCTGACCCCTGCCCAGCTACGCAGCAGTGATTGTAGCGGTGGTAGCTCCACACCTGGCCACAGGACTGAGTCAAAGCTGGAGCTGGAGCTGCTGCCTGGCTGGGCAGGGGCTGCAGTCGCCATGTGCTGTGTTCCCCAGGCTGGCGGAGGCTCAGAGCCATGACTGAGGGTAAGTAGGGCAGGAGTGGGGAGGCCAAGCAGAGATGACAGGGAGGGGGAAAGTGGGAGGCAGATGGGGGAGGGGCAGTAGCTAGAGCTCTGACCCCAAGCCCGGATCAGAGCCAGCGCTGGAGCTGCAGCAGTAGCCCCTCCCCCTGCTCTGTACTCAAATCCAAGATAAGGGGCTTTTTTCCCATATGTTGAATGGAAGGAATAAAACTCATCTTGGATTCGAGTATATACAGTATTTTAATTTACCGTGCTTATGCATTCTGTCTCCTCTAACACCAGGGTATCCCAGAAACCTAGTTTTAGATGCACAGTGGTTTGTGTCTGTCCACCTCTCTCTCTCGGGTAAAGCATGAATGTACATTCTGATTAATGTCTTAGCTGTATATTCTTCTCCAAAGCTTAACCAAATTCTCAGAGGAATTAAAGATGAAAGATGGCTTGATACATCTTTTCTGATTGTCTTTCAGGTTGAGGAACAGGTGAGCACAACTGAAAGAGTATTTCAAGACAGACAATATCAGATTGATGCTGCTATTGTACGAATAATGAAGATAAGAAAGACACTTGGTCATAACCTTCTTGTTTCTGAATTGTATAATCAGCTGAAATTTCCAGTTAAGGTAAGTGAACTTTGAACCATCTTAACATTATTTAAAAATACTAGAAAGTGTTGCTCAATTTTTCCATTTATCTTAAACCTTGTTAGATGTTGAAGAAGAAGAATAGTGCAGAATGTTATAGCTGAATCACCAATTCAGATATTAAAGTGTATATGTTAATACAGGGGTTTTCAACCTTTTTTTAATAAGTGTACCCCCAGCAACCCCCTTTTTAATAAGTGCACTCCCGGGGGGGTGGGAGGTGAGTAGCTGGATGCAGGGTGGCGGCGAGTGGTCAGACGTGGAGCGGGAAGGCGGGGGTGACGAGTGGCAGTAGCATGGCATCTATGCGGCCCTTGCTTCTGTGAGGCAATAGTGCAGGATGGCAGCGCTTCATCGCCGCGTACCCACAGTCAACAAACCCCTGTGTTAATAGAAAGGAACAAAAATGTCAGCAGCTTTATGCCAGGAGTTTATATTGAGAAATAGATGTTTAATTTAATGGTGTATTTTGTTATACAGTTTATAGCTGCCCCAACTTTGAAAATAAAGGTTTCTTTAGTTTGAAAATAAAGATAAAAATTTACTTCCATATATATTTCACTTATAATTGGCATAGTATTTAATAATGTATCTTTTTCTTGTAGCCTGGAGACTTGAAAAAGAGGATTGAATCTCTCATAGATAGAGACTATATGGAGAGAGACAAAGACAACCCCAATCAGTATCACTATGTTGCATAATGAAGAGAGAATCCCTTTTTAAATACACAAATATATCTTCAGGACAACGAATAACTATGCTGTTTCCAGACTCTACTTTTAGCAGATATCTGGTTGATACATATTATTCAACTAGCTGCATGCACTGCTGTGGAAAAGAAGCAAAGGAGATGGTAATTGGATCGACCTTGTCAAGACTCCTTAGCGATTTTAAATGGCACATTTTTATTTCTTTTAGTTATGCCTTTTGTTCTTTTGGGTTCTTCCAAATGTGTTTCTACTATTTTGTTTAAAAATATCTTTGAAGTTGGATGGGAAGATAAAATTTTTCTGTGTAACTTTCTCTGAGATGCAAGTCAGGTTTATTCACTGCACATTCATACAGACCCTTAATGCTGCATTCTTTAGCTACAAGGATTGTTTGAGTATCTTTTTAAAAACCCTTAATTCATGAATACTTATGTACAAACAAACAGTGTTGTTGAAATACACTAAATTTCTGAAATTCTGCACCATGAATACTAGTATCTTCACATTTTAATTTTCTTTCAAATAATTCTAAACTTCTCTCTGGTTTGGATAAATCAGATTTTGAAGTGAGATCTTTGAAGTGCCAAGGGGACAACTGTGTTAATGTCTATAGAGAACTGTATGATAAGTTAGCTAAGATATTTGGTTGGGGGGTGGGGATGGGAGGGTCCTGCTTTTGGGGGTAATGAAGAGTGAATCCAACTGATCCTATCTTGCTTTTGGACAACAATTTTTTATCACTGTTTATGTAAAACTGCAGTAAAACCTAGTTTTGCCTTTAGAGTCGCATACAGTGTAATTACTGTACAGTGTGCTCTACACTAAAAAGAAAAAAAGTTTTCTTAAAGACTTTTAGTCTTGAAGTTATGAAAGCATAGCTTTTTGTCTTGAGAGATTAAGGATTTTGTGAGTACCTTGTTACATATTGTATATATGTAAGTTGATTTGAATTGAAGACTGAAAGACTTGTAGTTCTGTTAGATAATTGTAACTATAAGGAAGATACTTTTTGTGGTAATATTTAGAAGCCTCTGTTTATTTTACAGGAGTTGCATAATGGTATGTTTGATTCTAATTAAAAGCTACCAAAGGAGTTTTGATCATGGTATAATGAGAATTTAACTAAGCAATATTTTCTTGAAAAGTACCTTACTAAATTTATGTAATGTAATTTTGTGCATAAATTAAAAGATCACTTTCCCTTAAGAATACATTGTTAAACATAAAGATCTCTTGAGTTTCTTTGTTAAAGTCCTTTCTCTCATCTATTTTCATTCATTGTATTGCATTCTTTGAATTATTTTTGTTCCCTTTCCACTATGGTTAGAAGATAAACCTCGCGTATCTTTAGTATAATAAATGTATTTAAAAGTTATTTAACATTGTAATTTAATGTAGACTTGTTTTAATATTTGAATCTTCCATTAATTCAAATAAAACCTTTTTGTTGCATATTAAATATTAATTTCTTAGCCACATTGTGACTGTGGCACTTAAATCAATTTTTCAGTCTGCAGTTTAGTGTTAGTTTAAAGGCAGATTTGCTGACTGATTGATCTGTGTTCATATCACATCTATCCAGTCTGTCTGCAAAAATATTAAAAGTAAAAAGAAAGAAAAAAAAGTACATATAATAAGGCTAATGGAGCAGAAGATTCTTCAGATTAAAGCAATGCTTCTCAATCTTTTTGGACTTGAGACATGCCTCAGAAAATGCGTATTCTTAGTTTTCACTTGTTTTTTTACTACAGAAAATAGGAGTAAATCCTTCTATGGCAAAGAACTCAGGAAGACCACAACAGGTCAGAATGTTTTTGACACTATGGATTTGTTAGAAATCTCTGGGTTTGTCTTGGGAATCCTGCGTAGATGTTTGCGCACCTAACAGAGATAATACTGTTTGTCAATGTTCAAAGGATCTTGCAACACCACAGCTGAGAATCATCAGACTAAGTTGGCAGTAACAAACAGCAGTCCAGTGATATATGTTAAACAATGGTGCATATCACTACTACTTCTCCTTCCCCTCGCTCATTCACCCCAACAAAAGACTCTTAACTCAACAAGTGTTTTGATGAACAAAAACAGTAGTTTACAAAAACTGATAGTATTCTCTAGAGACATTTTCACCAACCAGTGAATTATGTCTGCCTGAGGAAGCGATGTAATCAACAGGTAATTCTCATCTGTGTAATTACAAAAACATACCAGTGGACTGGAACTTGTTAGCCAAGTTACTCTCACTGGTACAGTAATAGAAAAAATAAGATTTATGAATTCTGCTTTTTGCTAGACTGTTTGCATGCTGATCAAATGAGTAAGCAATTTTTCAGCTACACTTTTGACCATGTCATTGGTGACCAAAGCCATTGTCATTTGATCTATGACAGGAGTATCAAATTCTGGATCTGGACCTCTGGGCTCCTCCTGGGCTAGATCCAAGGGGCCAGCAGTAGCTGTGGCATGTCTGGGAGCACTGGTGTTTTATGGGCAGTGGTGGCAGAGGTCCAGGTGGTAGTAGTAGGGTCCAGCAGCAGGGTAAGCAAGAACTGTATCTGCACAGGCGTTGTTCTACCCCCTGTGCCACTGATGCCTAGTGACCCCAAATTCTGTGAAGGTCACACTCTCTACCCCTACCCCCCAAAAGCTAGTAGCCCAGTGAGCTGGATGGAACAGCTCTGTGGCCATGTGTTTAAAAACCCTGGTCTATGTAAAATGAGTTACATTTGTAACAGTTTGGACAATTACATCACCTCAATCACTTAGCAATTTGGTACCAGGGAATTTAATTAATGGATGTCCTGAGTGTTTTAAGACTTAAGAATCTGAGTGGAGCCAAGGCATTGCCCCATCTTAAGAGTCTGTAGCTGCCATCATAGATGCTGATCCATGCTCTATCATTGCCAATACCTGAGAGCTGAAGCCTACCTATACTTAGTTCTAGTACTGACTGTTCAGTAGCTAGAGCTCAGGCAGAAGGCAGGGTAGATTTGCACCTTTATAGACTCATAGTATAAGCTTTGGTAAGCAGAGGGCTTGCAAGCTTCATCAGATGCAGTGAAGGGACTCCCTAGGGCTGAAGCATTCCCTTTCTGAGAATCACAGCAAAGGTTATGAGCTTTTCTAATTTGCAATCTGTTTCCAGAGCAGGCATGGCAGATAGGCTTTACACAGAGTTTCTGAGCATACTGTTGCTTTTTATTTGAAAGACCAAGCATGAGAAAATACAGCCGAAACACAAAATTACTGAATGCAATACCCTGCGATCTAGCTCAGCCTTTTCAGGGTCTGACAGTAGGCAAGCAGCTAGCTTGTGCCTTGTCTTTGAACTTGACCAGTCTTGTAGCTGAATGCTGCTACCTCCCCACCCCTGTCCTTAACCCCTGCTGTGCAAAAGCCTGTCTCTATTAACTGTCCGTTACTCCAAAATTCAGCTCCCTGCAGAAATGTATGGCCAGTTTATGGTCTTATGAGTATTTCCCTTATGTTGCCCAGGTAGACCTTTTCCATAATGTTCATGAGTTGATCCACACATTCTGCTCCTTTGCTCATTTATTCCCTACTCCCAGTCACTGGCTTTGGACAGATGCTAAACTCAGTGGGGTTCTTGGCCTTTTTAGACTTAAGGCCTAGCTCAGAGAAACGCAGCTCCTAGTTTTCCCTTGTTTGTTTGTTTGATTTTTTTATGGGTTTTTTAACTATGGAAAAATAATGATTTGTCTGCTGCAAACAACTCAAAGATCCCAGTAGGGTAGAACCTTCTAAACGCAATGGGTTCCTTTGTGAAATCTGCGGGTTCATCCTGTGGCTCGGGTTTGCGCATGTAGCAGTGCTACGATGGGTGCTCCACAGCACCTTTGAATGGATCTCAGCACCCTGGGGTGCTGTGGCACCCAGTAGATCACTGCACTGCACTATTAGGGTCAGGTAACAAGCAACAAGTGGTGACATGGCCCAAAAGAGCCCTACAAGGAAAGTCCAAAATTCTCCATAGGGACTTGGTCTGTCACATGGGCAGGCACCACAGACAGCATCACTCTGAACACAGATCATGGCAGGCTGCAGACCTAGACAGCAGCTCTCCCAGCCGCAGCGCTGCAAACATCAGGGATCCTAGATTTCTCTGATAAAAAATACCATTTTTTAGATATAAAAAATAACACCCACATTTTTCTGTAATTGAAATTAAACGCCATTAATAAATAAATATATGCATAAATATTCCAGTGACATTTCATTTTAATCATGGAAAAATGTGGATGTTGGGTTACTTTTTTATTTCCGAAAAATGGGGATTTTTTTTTACTCGGAGAAAACGAGGATCCCTGCTCATCGTTGCACTAACAAGGTACCATGACTCTTCCTTCTCTGCTCTGTGACGTCACAGCGTTGCCGAGCGCGTTGCTATGTTTCCCAATGCAGAAGGCCGCGCGCTGCCCCCTCCGCCGGCTATGATGCAGCAGGGGGTGGGACCACCCCGAACCGCAGGCTCAGTCCTTCCCTTCAGTCCCACCTGAGGAGCAGGGAGGGAGAGGCGGAGTAAAAGGCTCCCAAGGACAACTCTGATTGGCCGCCGCGGGGTTCAAGCAACCAATCAGATGGCGGCTTGTACGCAAGCTCAGGAGCAATGGGGCACCGGTGCTGCCGGGTTTGGGGCAGCTTGCTCGGGGAGCTCTAACCCCTCTCCCCAAGGTTTGCGTTAACTCCTAGTGCTAGGCTACTGTGAGAAACGGCGCCACTCTCGCGAGAATGCTTCCTTAATAGTCCCCCCTCCCTTCTTACCGGTTTCCCTTCCGGTAAGAAGGGGCGGGTCACGTGACGATGGTGCGGGGCGGTGACATCAGCGGTCATATGACCGGCCCGGCTTCCAGAGGCGGGGGGGTTCTCTGTTCGGCTCAGCTGCTCCCTGCGCTCTGTTCCCTCCGCCATGGCCCGGCCCCGCGCTCCTGTGCTCCTGGCCGCTGCTGCCGCGCTGCTCGGTAAGAGGCGGGTCCTCCCCCCTCTAGACTAGGGGGGCCCTGCTGGGGGTTCCACGCCCGCGCCGGGGAGCCAATGGGGGCGCGGGGGGAGGGGCCGTTGGGCTGGGGGCGGCTCCCCCCGCGCGCCCCGCGTTCCAGCCCCCCCTACCCACGAACGGCCGGTTTTATTAGCCCGTGCCCTGCTGGGCGGGACCTGGGGCTGGGAAGAGGGGCGTGCTGAGGGGGAGGGACCTCGTCCCACAGAGCAGCAGCTCTCAGCCTTTTATGTACCAGGACCCACTTGTAAACATCCATGGCCAGTCCCAACCCAGTGCCCCTCACCCCCCCCACCCCCAGGTGAGGGTCCCCAAGCAGTGCCTCGCAGGCCGGAGTTCTGCCAGCCAGCAAGGGAAAACCCTCGGTTTTTTCTCTTCTTTAAAGGGGAATCTGGTTTTAAAGCTTGTTCCGCACCCTTCCGTATATATATTTGCAACTCACTTGTGAATCGTGACCCGTGGCCTGAGAAAAGCTGCCCCAGCGCAGTTCTCTCCTGTGGAGGAGAAATAAGCAGCTTTGCTCACTCACTCATTTAGGAGCCAAGCCAAAAAATAGGAGTGTCGCTTAGAGGGAGGTAAAAGCTGCCTGCAAGGCAGGGAGGGGGGAGCTGCTGTTCCCAGGAGCAGGGCATGGCCAGCTGGTAAACAAAAGGCTGGTCCTGGATCAGCATCCATGAGAGAGGGCACCTAGGGGCCAAGACAGGGCAGTGCCTCTGCTCTGCTCAAATTCTGCTGTCTGGAAACGCCCCAGGCTAAATTCCCTCCTAGCCAATGGCAGAGTGACTGAGATGTTGTAATTGCCCAGACTATCACAGACCTAACTCGCTTCTCAATCAGGGGTTTCCAGTGTACGGACTCAGAGCAGGGCTGCTGGCGTTTCCGGCCTGGGCTGGAGGGGTGGAACATGAAGGCTGTTAAAAAGGGGGCCTTCACACCCATGGGCTGAAGAGCTTACAAGGAAGCAGGTAGATTATTAATGAGCAGGGATCCTGGTTTTCTCTAATTTAAAAAAAAAAAAAAATCCCCAATTTTCAGATTAAGAAAAATAACCACAAATCCACATAGTTCCATGATTAAAATGAAATGGCATTAACTCGATCTATCTGTAGATATTTATATATTACTCTTGTTTCATTTTAATCTTGGAGAAATGTAGCTTTGCGGTTACTTTTTTAAGTCTGAAGATTGAAGATTTTTTTTTTTTAATCAGAAAACCAGGATCCCTGTTAATGAGCCATGAAGAGAAATGGTTTCCTCAGTGCTGCCTGATTAGAAATGTTGCTGCGGGGCAGTTGGTTTTAAACTTTGGATGGAGCTGAAATTGGAGGGGAGTGCAAGTGCACCTC
Organism: Gavialis gangeticus; assembly: GCF_001723915.1. Lineage (NCBI taxonomy): Eukaryota > Metazoa > Chordata > Crocodylia > Gavialidae > Gavialis > Gavialis gangeticus. The sequence goes on from NW_017729032.1 coordinate 141,665,039, forward strand.
TGAATACCCCTGCTAACAGACTGCTGGGTTTAATTCTCATCTGAGAGTTTTGTGCTGCGTCAAATCCAGACCTTGCATACTGCCCAGCTCCATGCTCTAAGTACCTGTGAATGGTTCAACTCAACTTGTACTATAGACTTGTGATTTATTCAAGTTAACATTTTTCCTTGTCTGTTTTAAGCCTAAATTACTGTTCCCTGGTCTGTTTGGACGCTAGATAATCACCTTGCCAGGGTTGTTTGACCCCAGTACTCTTTCCTGCCAAGGCAGGGAGTCAGACTTGATGATCTGCTCAGGTCCCTTCTGATCCTACCAACTATAAAACTATGAATTGAAGGCCAGGAAAATCAGTTCCCAGGGAAACAAGGTCTGTTTTTAGCCTTAGAGGTGCAAACCCCTACACACAGGCCACATCCACACGAGTGGTGGACTGCGCAGTTGTTACTGTGCATTTAGTACTTGCATAATCAAGTACTAAATGACTGCACAGTAACCAGCATTACTACGTAGTCATATCCCCACGTTTCTTTTCTTCTGACACTACTGCACAGTAGTATTGCATCACGGTTAGTGCCTCCCAGTGCTACTGCACAGTAGCAATGAGCAGCCACAGTTCACCAGCTCCCACCCTGAGATTTCAACTAGGAATCCGCCGGTGCCTGAGCTGTTCTGACCGGTTGTGGTCTTTCTGAGTTTTTTGCCACAAGACTTGCTCTGTTGTTTTTCCATAGTCAAAAGTAGAGTGAAAGTGGAGAGTTGGTATTTTATGAGGGGGCCCTTGAATCTAAACAGATTGAGAACTGCTGCTGTAGGTCTCCAGGCTGGGGCTTCTGTGCAGGTGCCTGTACACCACACACCTGGCATGAACTGTGCCAGCCTGGTGGCAAGCTAGCCTGGAGATGTGGCTGCTGAGTGTTTGAGGTGTGCCTGGGTGAGCTCAGTGTCTGTTAAGATCTGCTTCATGAGAGATGTATAGAGCTTGTATTAGCTTTAGGCATCTTTCACTTTTAAAGCCTGCAAGCTGTTATGCTTGCAGAAGACTTACCAGTATGATCTGATTGTGGTGGTGTCATCGGGAGTGTGTAGGTGACTTTTTCAGCCCTAGCAAAGTTACAGTTCTTGTTTTCACTTTCTTTCTGGAGTCCCATGGTGCCTAGTAGACAGTCATTTTAACACTAATGAAAGGATTTTTTTCACACGGCATGCAATTAAAAGTGTGGAGGTCATTGCCACAAGGTTTTGTGGAAGCTGATTGTTTAGCCAGATTCAAAAGAGGGATTAGACAAATTCTTGAAGGAAAGGTGCATCAGTAGCTGTTGAGCTAGTGAGAATTAGGGGCACAGCTTCTGAGTCACCACTTCCTAGACTAAATGCTGGAGGCTGCAAGAGAGAGGAATGGTAGTGGGGGAAAAAACCTGGTCATCCCCTATTCATTTTCCCTTTCAGTATCTGCTCTCTGCCACCATGTGACACAGGAAACCAGGCAAGATGGACCTACAGTCTGACCAGTAAATGGCAGTTCCTATATATTCTTATGTTCTGAATATGACAGAAGCAGTATAAAAAGAGAAACCAGCAATGAAGGGTGGGAGAAGATGGAAAATAACACAACAGTTCCCTTCTTCCACTAAAGTCTCTGGGCTTATAGTAGGAATAGTTCCTGTTGCCTTCCAGGCAGCTAGATGGGGTCAATAAGGGCTTCCTCTTCGAGACACCAGTGACAGAGGTTACTAATTAAAACCTGAATTTCTGGTTAGGGTCCAGGGATGCCACCATAATAATTGTTCTGAGACTTGGCAGTATGTGGAACGGAGCAGATTACTTGCCTTAGCCCCAGGCAGTTGTTTTCATGTTTTGCTTTTAGGGCTTACATGAGTCCATAGCAAGTCAGTTTTAATCTTTTGATGTCTTGTAAATATTTCAAGACCTGTGCTTCTTAACAAAGCCTCTTCATAAAAAATCACAAGCTTCTGTGAAAAGTGATATCATTGCAGTATCACATTTGGAAGAGTAGGGGAGGACAGGACAATGTATGCATGAGTTGGTAAGAGCCAAGAGAATTAGGTCTTATTTAATAACACAATGCACAAGACAAAAATGTGGCCCTGGCATTGAAAGAAACTTGTAATTCTTCTACACTGCTTCTGGATGAAGTCCTGGTTGAGGTGAAATACTGTATAGCACAGGAACTATTGTGAAGCCTTGTCAATAATAGCAAAACTGTGCAAAGATGTGTTACCACTGACACCAGTTCAGCTTCCCTAGTGTAACTAAAGTTAGAAGCTGTAATGGAGATGGAGTGCTGGCTACTGCACCTAGGAGATGGAGTGCTAGCTACTAGGTAGCTTAAGCACCTACTCATACCTGACTTTGCTTTCAGAGGCTTTAACAAACTTCCTTAAAGTAGCGTGAGAGTTACTTATATTAAAGTTTCTGCCTCACCAGGAAGGGGAGCTGAGCTGGTGGTATTTAATGATAGGAGTTATCTGTATGTCTTCTGTATCCTGTCTAGGGCTTAATTCACTAAGGTGTTCCATATTCTGCATCAGGAGCCTCTGTGGAGTCTTCAGCCGGACCTTCTAGTGATGTCTTGTGGAACTGAATGGAGGAGACTTTTTTCTGGCTTTATTCAGCAGTCGTTGGCCGTGAATGCCTGCTGCACTTAACTGCTTGAGCTTTGACATAGCTATTGGACTGGTTCTTGGCAGTATCTCACTGGTCAGATTGGTGTTACAAAACAGAGAGGAAGAAAGATAAAACGGACTAATCTTTTTAGTTGTGGGATCATTGGCCAATCATTGCCATATAGATGTGTAATTATTTACATGAGTGTCATCCTTGAATTAGCTACTTAATTATAGAACTTTGTGGGGGAAGGAGAGAGTCTTTCCTGTGTCAGCCTTGCTTGGGATAAGTGGATCTTATGTTGGTGGAAAATGGCTATAGCAGGTGCTCTAACATGTCCTCTCCCTTTATCTGCCTGCAGGCTGGAGAACTCCCTTTCATCAAGCGAATTCTCTAGACAGCTGCTCCCAGATTTCAGCCTTTTTTTTTTTTAACATTGCCAAAGAGACCATAAGATCACAAAAAATCTGATCTGAAGAATTCTTAAAAGTAAATCTCTAGGGTTTGTCTACAATACAGAATACTACCCTTTAAACATAGCTGCGAGCCTCAATCAAATGACACAATGCTGAATGGTAAAATATAGGATAAACATATGGCCAGAATCACATTTTAACAAACTCAAAGAATATCAGTTGGCACACTATCTCCTTGATTGCATAGATACTTAAAACAGTAAGCCAAGACATTGGAAACTTTTCACTCAAACTTAGTGGCCTGTTTAATCTGGTGACATTTTACACATTTGATAAGTATTTCCTATTGAGCACTTGCAGCAGAAACCTACAGCATCAGTGAGCATATTAGTTGTATGGTAGACATTGGGGCATGGTGCAGCGAAGGATGAAGAACTTACTTTTTTCTCTTGGATGCTGCTGCTGAAACATGCAGAAGGATACATTCATGTACGCTTTTGTATTGAAAGACTCAATTGCAAAAATCTGAATGTTTAGAGATTAAATTCTCCGTTAATAAGAGTAATCTTTATTTAGTAATTGGACTTGAGAACAAAATGAGGGGAATGGGTTTCTCAGAGTGCTTGATGCAATGTTCAGACATTCCTTTTTACAAGTTTGGTCTAGCAGTTTTGAACCTTGTCAATGGTGTATTGGTTTTCAGTGCTTGCTTTGCATATGTTGCTTAACCACTGTCCTCTCACAATCACTTTCTGGAAATCACTGACTTGCAAGAGTGATTGTGGGCAGGGGAATTTGCCTAACCCAGATTTCAAGTACACACTTAACACAATAGCTGCATGAAATACATAGCAGTCTGCATTTGGCTTTCTCTGTTGGGGTGTTCAGTCATGTGAGCAGGAGGGTGATCCTAGCTGCGTCTCCCCACTGTACTTGCCTGTCATGATTTAGATCAAAAGGAAAAAGGAGATCAGTGGTCTTTTATGGCTAAGAATCAAATAAAGCTGATCCTGGTGGAGGTATCGTGGCGTCCCACTCCTGGGGATCCCCCCAGGCCCAAATCATCCCTTTCAAGGTGCAATTAAAACACTCCACTAGGTCATCGGTCTGAGGGTGATAGATGGAGGTGCGCAATTGCTTAATCCTTAAAACTTGGCAGACCCTTTTTAGGATTTTGGACATAAAATTCCTTCCTTGATCCATAAGGATTTCACGGGGAACGCCCACCCATGCAATCCACTTCAGCAGAGCCCTAGCTATGGCTGTAGCTGTTACTGATTTCAGGGGTACTGCTTCAGGAAAGCGGGTTGCATAATCAATTATTACTAAAATAAATTGATACCCTGATCTGCTCTGAGGAAATGGCCCCGCCACATCCAGGGCGATATGATCAAATAGCCGTCCTGCCAGGGGCATTGATATCAAGGGTACCCTCCTGGGTTTTGGCCCTCTGGTCATTTGACACTCAGGGCATTCTGCACAGAATCTCTCTACCATTTTGTAAAGGCCGGGTCAGAAGACCCGCTGTTTCAGGTGCACTTCCGTCTTATCCCATCCTAGATGCCCTTCCATAGGGAGTGTGTGGGTGACCCTTAGCAGGGTCTCCCAATACATACAGAGAATAAGGACTTGGCTCTTCTCCTCCCCATCTTCTTGGCTCTCCACCCGATAGGTCAGTGGTCTCCAAACTTTTTTGATCACGCACCCCTATCAGTAAAAAATTTTTGAGCATGCACCCCCAATATGTCTATAATTTATAAAAATAAATAAATAAATATACATATGTACTACTCAGTGTAACACTGTACAAAGTTTGGAGACCACTGTATACTGTACTACCGTACCTCTCCCACTCTTCCTTCAGGATACCTTGCATACCGTACGTGACACATGACTGTCTGACATACGGACCGAGTGAAGGCGCCAGTGTCAAGCCGTATATTAAATATTAGTAAAGCTTAATTTAAAAAATAAATATAAATAGAAGTTCTAATATTTTCTTCCCGCATCCCAATGGATCGTCTTGCGCGCACCCTACTTTGGAGACCACTGTGATAGAGGGTGTCCCTTCTTATCTCATACTGGGGATTTTGCTCAGCTTTCTGGTGATCCACTACCTCTCCTTCATCTTCTGCCAGTTGAGACTGCCAGATATTCTGGGACAGGGGCTCTTGTCTTTGCTCATCCCAAAAATACCCCTTGCCTATAAGTTGTTCCATATCCAGGTTATCTTGCTTGCCTTCCTTAGGATCCCCAAAGCAGACCGTTCCAGAGTCTTGGTCCCACTCTCCACCTTTCTTGGTGATGACTCAAGCAATGACTTCCTCAAGATAAGGCCAGTCTCCTCCCAGAAGCATGGGGCGGGGTAGGGTTTCGGCTAGACCCACGGCAATCTCTTCGGTGCAACTGAGTATGGTAAGCGGAATAGTCTTGCATTCATAGATATAGGAAGCCCCATGGATGCAGATCATGCTTTCTGGACTCCCTAGATTAGAGTGAAAAATATCCACCTGAATCATTGACTGGGAGCAACCAGTATCAACCACTGTCGGTATGATGGTGTCTCCAACTTTTACCTCGACCACTGGTTTGTTCTGACAGCCTGGGCCCTTGTGTCATCCAAAACTACAATCCATTTTCTCATCATGTGTAGTATCGACAGAAGTTTCAGTCTGGGTTTTCCATGGGCAGAACTGGGAGAGGTGTCCTTTTTCCCCACATCTGTAGCATGTCACTTCTCTGGAGTCCCAGGTTCAAAGTTCCCTTCTGGGATTTCGGTTATTTTCACCCCGTCACAACTGCCTAGGTGTTCCTTGTCAAGTTCCCAGTGCTGGACCTCCTGGTCGCTCTCTCCTAGGAGCTTCACTGTCCCCTTCAGCAGCAGCATAATCCTCCAAGCCGCAAAGCTTTTTCTACCGTCTTGGGTTGGTGGCATTGCACCCACTGCTGAGAGCTATTGCTTAGATCAGTCAGGAATTGCTCCAGGATGATGAGATCCACCACTTCCTGTAGGGTGTGAGTCTCCAACTATAACCACCGTTCTGCCAAATCCCTTAGCAGTTGTGCTAGCAGGCGGGGACAAGCCCCCTCCATTCCCTTCCAGGCCCAAAACTTTTGACGGTAGGTTTCTGTGGAAATCTCTAGCTGGTATAATATGGCTTCCTTTACCTTCCTGTAATCTCAGGTCTGTACCCTGCTAAGAGCCCAATAAGTGGCATGTGCTGGCCCAATGAGAAGGGACCCAATCCATGCTGCCCAGCTGCTGGGGTCCCATTTTGCAGCTGTGGCTGTCCTTTCAAAGGCTTCTAGATATGCTTCCACATTGCTGTCTGGGGACATCCGGGGAAGTCTGGCCCTGTCACCCACTCTCCCCAGTGACACCTGCTGTGCCTCAATTTTCCTCGCATTAATCCTGCTGCTGAGAGAAGATGGATTCGTGCCTCTGCTTCTTGGGTATGCACCCTTACAATCTCCTCCAGCTGAGCTTGTTGCCCCTGCAGGAGCCAGAGAGTGATACTGTGCGCCTGCTGCCAGTCCGTTGGGACGTGTGTGTCCATGTTGCCGGGTTTTGTTAATGACTGGCTTCGCGACCAATGCACCACTTTGTGAGCGGGAGGGTGATCCTAGCTGCATCTCCCTGCTGTAGTCGCCTGCCCCGATTTTAAATCAAGAGAAAAAAGGAGATCAGTGGTCTCTTATGGCTAAGGATCAAATAAAACCGCCCAGATGGTACATACTTTATGCAAGTTTATTTCCCAAAGAAAAGTAGCACAGAAACAGAAGTCTCACCAATTACCTCATTAGTGAGACATGTCTGAGTTGCCAGCAGATCTTGCAACACTGGATGCCTCTCCAGTTGTGATGTAGCGCTGAACGGTCTAAGCGCTGATTGTCTTAAAAGCAAGGCACGTTCCCCATGCTTCTAGCTTCTATTGAGTGCTGGGAGCAGTCTAGGTTATCCTCTTGCTCTCCGCACCGCCATACATGACAAAGCTGTGGATCTGGGGTTGGGGTTTAGTCCAGCCTGGGACCCCCTTGCCCACCTGTCGTCCCAGGGCTTTTATCACTGCTGGGATTCTCCTGCTGAGCCGCTAGCTGTGACTCAGCTCTCCACACTCGCTGGGATTGCCTGAGGAGTAAGGTAAGCAGCTTGCCTGACATCTTCTTGTTTCATGTCCTGTAGTCCCGACATTTTTTCCCAGGTCATCAGATGGGCTCCTTGTCTCTCTCAGCTTAGACTGATTGCCTTTGGGCACAAGAAAGTCTCCCGCCACCGGTTTTATTCTGGTTTTTCATGGGCTAATCATCGATCTGGTCTCGGGTGTGTAATTCCTCCCACCTGGGTAGGGGTCATCGTTGGGTCAGTCTGACCCGACCTTGTCTAAGTAACAGGGCTCCTGCTTGAGTCCCTGTTACAGGCCATATTGAGGGATAGCAGCTATTTATTTAGTTTTGTTTGGAAGACAGACCTCAGTCTGAACGTCATGGAACTTTGTTGTGAAATCTTATATCTAAATCTTAAAGCCCTTGACTCTTTAAAAACAAAACCAGAAAAACCTTAAGTAGTACACTGTGTTTTAAGCAATGCATCATACAAGCCCCTAATATCATTGGCACAATTGCTTACTTGAGCATGCTCGTTTTAATGCAGTCACAAAGGGCTTCTGCTATACAGTATCATCTCAGCTGTCAGATCCTTAGCGTGTCAAATCATTTGGCATGGTCTGCAGCTTTTCTGGCTTTGGAAGAAATGTGGTGTATTTGCATGTGAAAACTCCTGAAAGTGTAATAAGTAGCCATGCAGTTGCTAAGTAGATCATTAATCCTTATTTTCAATTTGAGGTGGGCTTCTTAGGTTCAAACATGTGAGTTGACAGTGGACTTAAGGGCTGGCCTCTTGGTAAAATAGCCTTGCTAAATTGTACTGGCGAGGATACAGCTAATAGTAGAAGGCAAAGTAGATATGCACGTTTAACAGAGATACAGAGCACTAGCTTTTTGTGAGCTCGAATTCATTTAATCAGATTCATCTAAAGAGCATGAAGATAGCAAAAACAGTGATGTATCCAATGAATCTGATGATCTTGAGCTCACAAAAGTTGGTGCTCTGTATTTTATTTAATTTATAAGATGCATATCTTCCCTGCCTTCTGCCTGACTTCAGACTAATGCAGCTAACTACTAGGGCTGTGCGAAGCTTCAATAGCCAATTCAATTTGGAGGAGATTCAGCAGCACTGTGTGCAGCCAGTCAGGGAGGGCATGGGTGCCCCCAGATCTGCGTGAGGCAGGCTGGGCCAGGCTGCGCTCCAGATGAGTGGCAGAAGGCACTGGGAGTGGGGCCTATTCCCTCCCCATTGCTCACCCAGCCTCCCCACGCCTCCCAGACAGGCTGACTTGCAAGCAGTGGCAGGGCATGGGAGCAGGTGCATGCACCCAGATCAGAGCGGGACTGGTGGCAG
>NW_017729032.1:141674595-141684410 GCF_001723915.1 Gavialis gangeticus
CCCCCATACCCCCCACTCCACCTTACTCTGCAGGACAGGTGGAGCGCAGCCCTGGCTCCACCTGCCCTGCAGAGTGCAGCCTGGTGGCAGGCAGCTGGAGCTAGCCTCCTGGAGCGTAGCCTGGCCCAGTCCGCTCTGTACAGATCTGGGGGCACACACCCACTCCCATGCCCTCCCAGACCGGTGGCACGCAGTGGCAGGAGCCCCCCTCCCCAAGTCTCGCCCCTGGCTGGGCAGCTTGTCCCAGCCCCAATCCCTCCCTTGCTGTGGGAACATTTGCTTACCACCCCCCCCTTCGCCCACCACAACAGACTTAGCAGCTGGAGGCAGCTATGTCCAGCATGGTCGAGGACTGCTGCCTGTTTAGTCTACAGCCAAATTGGCATCAAATCTTCAAATCCAATTCAGCTGAATCAAATTGGGATGGTGACTCGAATCACCTAATTAAATCACTCTCCCTCCACATAGGCTGAATCCAAATCAAATACTTACAGCTTTCCACAGGCCTACTAACTACCTCTTGGTGCTCATTGTAACCGGTACCTCGTGTTCTGCCAGCAACCTGATTTAGTAGGAATTGTTCCTCTGGCTATGATGCCAGTTCTAAAAGTTGAAACTAAATTGTAGAAAGGACAGAATGCCTAAAGCTATAGAAAATTACATTTCTAATGAAACTAGCTCTTTTCTTTGCCTTCTTAAGTCTAATGCCAAAAATCTGATAGCATTATGTGCAGTTTCCCTTGCCTCTGGTATTAAGCTGGCATATCTTTCCAGTAGTTATGTTAATTTTAGCCAGTAAGTTGTATGGTTGAAATGATGGAAAATATAATTACTAAACAACATTTTCAGAGATTGCTTAGTACCATCATTGCTTTTGAAAGCTTCATGTCCTTTGCATGCTTAAAAGGAATTCATTAGAACAGCTATTTTTGTATTTTACTGCACTGTTCTTGTGCAGAAATGTACATGATTACTTAAAACTCACATATTGTAACAGCAAAACTTGACTGTGTCCCAAGCATATGTACTTGTTAAATTTTTATGATTTTTTTTTTTGCCTTGCTAACCTGAAAGCATGTTTATAGTTTAAATAGTCTTAGTTGTCATACAGGTCACATGCTGAGAACAACCTTTTTTTCCCCTTGCTCAGCTTTCTCTACCTTTTGACAATGAAAGCTGCATAGTACACAGTACTGAGCCTCTCTCTTAATGCAAAATGTAACAGGGTAGTGACACTCCTTTCTTTTGGTCCTAGAACATTCATCTTCAAATGTGGTGAAGCTTTATACGATGAGAAATTCATAAGAAACAGTTACATCAGTCTTTGGCATTAAGGCTTTGGGCACAGCAGTCTGCATTTCAAATTTCTATACAGCCTTCTCAGAAAGAAGCTTCAGCATAGCAGGCTAGCGGCTCATACACTTTCTAGGAAAACATGAACAGTTTCTGAATGAAGACTGAAGGTGCTCCCTGTTCTGGATGAGAAGTTGGAAGTGGTTCACTGATGTTTCTTTGTTTGTTTGTTTGTTGTCCCAGATGTTTCCTGTTAGCTGTTTTAGACTACCCTCAGTTTTCCCCTCCCCCTCTGCTTTTGATTTCCAAAATGCAGGCTATCCATGAGAAAAGCACATGTTCTGTTATCTTAGGAGGTAAGTGTACATTGCACGCTTCTGATGCAGTGTAAAGGTACCTGAGCTAGATCTGGAAGCAGCCTAACTGTGACAGCGTAAAGCTCTGTCTAAAATTTACTCACTGCAATTTACACTTATCCAGAGTAAGAAAATCCCAGTCTAAGCTCTGGATTTCAAAGTTTCAGTTAACAAAACATGATGTAGTTACCCAGTGACTTGTCAAACTACAAGTATGCAGCCACTAAATAACTGTTTCCAAGTTTTTAAATAGAAAAGAGATGCTTAAATAGGGTGGGTGGGTTGGTTGGTTGGTTGAAGTTGATCTCTTTATAAACCTGGGGGAAGATTTTTATTGAAATATTTCATGGAAGAGCCCATATAAAACACTTCCACATACATGACTCAACAAAGTTAAAATGGATATTTTTCTGATATTGCATTGTGGGGGTTATTTTTGCATAAATGACAGGAGGGGATTCATGCACTTATGTGGTGAGAATACTTCCCTAGAGCACTTTATGGAGCCAATAATCTTTATGCTTCAGAAAGTCAGACTGATGCACATGTCTGAGCTTGCCAACACAAGATTCAACTCTTCTGCCTGCAGTTAATTGACTGCCATTTCTCAGGAGCAATGGAGCATTCTTAGCGCTTGGATCTCCTCCATAGTCTACGCCTATACTTGGTATAAGTAGCTCTTGCAGATATGATTCTATGTTGAGTTAACTCAGGGTGGAAATTTAATACAGATATACCCATAATGAGCATGTGTAAAAACCGTATTGAATGCAACTAAACTGCACCTGGAAAACTGTTGCCATTAGCTCCCTGCTTCAGATTGCAAGATCATTATATTTATTCATATACCATGCACATGCACACCTCAGTTTTTGAGGAAAAACATCTTAAGCGGGGAATTTGATGCTTCCTGGAATAGAAACATGCAGATCCCACAGAGAAATGGCATCAAATGGTTGCCACTTCTCTGTGGCCCAGCAAGCAGAAGGGGCAGAGTCCATTGTTTAATGCACAGCTGCAATTTGGAGTACCTATTGGGTGGACATGCAGCTTGCACCTGAAGTAGCAGTTGAGCTGGCTCAGAGCAAGTGAGCTGCTGCACACACTCTGTAGTATCTTAATGTGGCTTGAGAATGACACTTAATTCTTTATACTAGTTCCTATAAATAACAATACTTTTTTTTTTTTAAGTAATACTTGCTACTGCCCTTGCAAGGGTCCGGGGCCCAACCTTGTACTGCTATACCAGAAAGTTCCTGTTGTGTTTTGCAGACTGTCTCCTGGAAAGCCATACTCCCTAGACATTTTGTCTTTCCAGAAGGACCTACTCTTACCTGTCAGGCACCCTTTGGAAAAATTCTTCGTTATTCCCCCCCCCCCTTGTATTCTGCCTTCTAAAAACAAGGTACTGGGGATATGTGGTATGCAAGAAAATATGGTATTTTTTCTTCCTTAGAAGAGAAGCCGGGCCAAACCTGAGGATGCCTGCAAGAACTCTTCTCTTGGAAGAGCCTTGCAGAGATGGCTGCAGGTTATCCTTTCTGTAGTCTACAACAGACAAAAAAACACTTGTTGCTGTTGATGCAGGTACCCACTATCACTGTAACATAGGAGCATGTGCACAGCCATGGAAGTAACAGTGTTAGTATATCTAGAGTGTAGTATATCAGAGCAGACATCCACATTCACTGACTCACAACACCTTAACACCCTGGTCTTTTACTTAGCCGGTATCCTCTTGTGGTGATCCAGTTGCTGCCCATCCATCATTCCAGGGGCAATGCTGCATGTGCTGCTGAGAGGCTGTTACCAGAGTGAGGTGGGTGACCTGGAACACTGGGAATGATGAAGGGGAATCTCTCCTTGAGTCCAGAAAGAGGAGCACTCAGTGCCAGAGCTGAGGGAGGATGGTGAGGGGGAGTTTTAAAGAAGCAGTTAATTCATTTGCAAAGAAGGCCTAAGGCTGTAGGCCACACTGTTCAGTAGCTGAATGGGTATTTCTGGGTTGCTCATGTCACACAATAAATCTTCCCTGGAGCAGTCTCCTGAGGGAGCAGTTCTGCCTGGAATAAGCACAGTGCCTACAATCTAATAGACAATGCACTGCAACCTCCTGCTAAACTGGTATGCTGTTTGCATGCATAGCTCTTCCATGTCTTTGGGGTGTTGGAAGCAAAATGGTAGTGCCAGCAATTCTCTCCTAGTTCATGGAGCTACACAAATTCTGGGGCAAATGTAAACTTGCACAGGTTGTGGCAAGCATTGTGTGTGCAAATAGCATTCCTTGGTGCATGTACCACTGTGGATGTGATATGCTGAACCATTGCAGGGTTGTAGTGTTTACCACTGCTACTCTAAAACCATGACTCCTCCTAAAGCATAGTAGCCTTTAAGTACCATTGACCTCTAATGCAGCTGTGATAATGTGCTGAATCAGGCTAGAATATAGGATTTGAATGGAGGTGGATTCTTGTAGAGGTCTCCTATCCTTAAAGTGAAAGGACAGGAGTACTGTAGAGACATTCCAGCTCGGCCTAAAACATGAATCCAAGCTAAACAAAATTATCTGATGCAGTGTATAACAATTTAAAAACTAATCTTGAAACTTTGGCATCTTAGATGCAAGCCAGAGGGTACAGAACATTTTGGAACAACAGGATATCCAAAAGGTGAAACTCTGAAACATCAGTAAATCATTCTCTTTCCTCCCCACAAGTTAATGAGGAGCAATCTGGGACCCTTCTTTTTATAAACAACATATATGTAACTACTGCAGTCATGTCAACAAGTGCTTTTATTTTTGCAACAAAGGAACTTTTTTTCCTTCCAAGTTAAAGGAAGACTGTTCACTATTGGAGGAAAAACTATGTCCAGGAGATTGTGCTAGTAGTGCAAATCCCATCTTGGTCAGCTGTACCTATGAAAGGGTACCATATGAAGCTTTCAGGGCAGGGGAAGAAGTCATCTCTGAACTTTTAATTGGCTCTTACTTGGTTCCCAGATAAAACATTCAAAGGGAGCAGAGCTCAGTCTTACATACACACTCTGTACATCTTCTTTGCTCAAGATGCACATAGCAAATCAGAGTAGTTTTTCTCAGATGAAATTCATGCCTGGAATTGCAGTTTTGAAATACTAAAGGAGAGCTAAATTATTAGTCAGTGTAAGCAGTCATGTTTCATGCTTGTCAGATTACATATCTTGTTCTTCCTTTGATTCAGTCATCTCCTGTCCCCAGCAACGTTTTGCTGATAAAGTAAAAGCTTGCCTGGATATTGCTTCTTTAAACCTAATGCAAGTATTTTAACATTTTAAATCAGACTTTTTCAGCTGAAAATGAATACGCTGTTTCAAGTAACAGTTTTAGTTGTTTTTGAGACAAAAAAGGCAGATCTATTTGGAATAACTGAATGGCTTCACCTAAAGGTGATTCCAGTCTTCAGGATTTTCCCAGCTATGTGTATGTTTATAATTTTGGATATGTTCTCAATGAAATTTACCAAGATTAGTCACAAAGCTGTATTTCTGCTAGTGAAATGCCTGATAGCCTTTGTGTTTCCACATTATAGAACTCCATTAAATACAAAAGAATAACAATAACTTGTAACATGATATTTGACCAACAAAATAACCTAGGGTCATGGAACAACAAAGGCAACTGAGCATAAAATACATCTTTTTTTATTAAGAGATGCAACACATACTTGGTTGAAGTCTATAGATGGAAATAGAAACCAGTTGCACTGCTCTATGCAGAGAGGTGACTGGTCACTCTGCAAATTATTCTTACTATGCAGGTACAATCTTTCCTGCAGCTGTGGAAGTGAGATACTGTACTTGTTTGGAGCACCAACACAATAAGTATTTCCCATGGAAGGATAACTGGGTTCCTTTTGAGTATTCTGCAGTAGTGATCAGGTTACCCTCCATACTAGTCTCTAAAGCTATTTAATTGTATCCTCTGGGCCCTGGCAGACATTACAATTAAGAAGCAATTAACCTGTTAATCATGCCATAAATAGTAACCCTGCCACACATTCGAGGAATTAACGGAGTGACAAAATGGGAAACCAGCCACAAAAATATTCCACAAAAGATGCGTAACTTTTGTGACAGGATTCCATTAGGCTTCAAGTTGAACGCAGGCAGGGTAACCAGAGCCAACTCCAGCGCTTGTGTGGTCCTGGGCCTGGGACTAACAATTGGCCAATTGTCAGTCCCAGCCTTAGGACTACCCTGGGATCTAACAGTGGACTGATTGTTGGTCCCAGTCTCAGGACTATCTGGGAGTCTGGAACTGGAGTTGGGACCAACAATCTGCAGGTTGCAGTCCCCACCCTAGGACTGCAACCAGAGTCTTGAATCAGCTGCAGTGTGGTCCTGAGACTGAGACAGACAGCAAGCTGATGGTTGGTCCCAGCCATTGGACTGCGTTGGTTCACCCTGGGATGCAGGCACTTGGCTTGCAATATGCTGGTATAGAGGGAGCCCAAAATTATGATCCCAGACTCTCTGTGCACAGGCAGGTATCAATAGCATGATTAGGATCTGACCCCCAATCCCAAAATTGCATATCCTGCCAGGTACCTGTGTCATTTGGCAGTTGTTGAGAGTGGGGATCAGATCCCATTGAGTCATTAAATGAACATGTTCCAGGGGCCCTAGAAATGACCTCCTCACTTTGTGGAATCAGTACTTTGGTCCTGACAGATTTCAACAGTCTTTGCTGAAGCAGTCATCCCTTAAGCTTATAGTTGAAGATCATGTCACTTTGTTTAAATAAGCAGAAAAAGAGGTGTGCTGAAATAAGTCTGCAGTTAGCAAATGCGAGCAACATTCCAGCAGTGTGTAATACCCATTATTTGAGCCCTCCTTAAAGTAACTTACTTTAACTGAACAAGTCAATGTGGTATTTTTATCACAGTTTGTGCACAAATTCTTTGGCATTGTGACAGTTGAAAACCAGTGGTCTAAATGCTTTTCTCTGGTAGATCAGTTGGGATTGTTAAATACCCTAAAAAATGAGCCTTGCCTAAAACTGGCTTCACAAATCCAGTAATAGCTTCTTCCTTGTCAATCCTGCGGTTTGTTTTGTTGTCTTCCTTGGGTGTCCTTAATTGTCCTTTGCTGTCTTCGTGAACATAGAGTGCCACCCTCCCTTCTCTTGGGATCAAAGTTCAGTCATTGAGCTGCTTCAGTCTTGCCACCCCCCATCCCCTTCCCTTCACCCCCAAGATCTTGAGTGTACCTCTAGCCATACTACTTCTGACCCACACCTGGAAAAACGTCAAAAATGATTCAGTTCTTGACATTCATGCCAGGTAACTAAAAGTTTTAAGTCTATATTCTTTAGTCTCATCTCCTTTTGGTAGAAATCCTTTGGCCACCCCTTCAAATGTGCTAGAACACCAGGTAGATATTTCCACCAAAATGAGCAGCTGACTGTTTTGCATCTTCTCTGGTCTTAACCCTCTACCCATGATACAAAGGGATGCCATATCTTACAGCTACTTTCCTCAGGCTTTCTGCAGTGTTGGGAAGGTAACCTTGCAGACAATTGATTGCAGAGCAACTGTCAAAACTGTAAGGGCTACAAATTCACTTCTTTAGATTCCACAGCAAGAGTCATTTTATGTCTAATTCTAACTAAAATCGTGGAAAACTCAAACATAAGTACTGACTCTTTTTAAAATGATTTATGTTAGATGTGTCACAGGCCAGCTGGGCACTGCGAGTATATCAATTTAGTTGCAGACTGAGCACTGCAACTTTATTAGCCACTGGGCTATTTGGTTCGGGATTGAGAAGGTGATGTTGGAAAGGAAAGAAATGACAAGTTTCACTTACAAAAAAGAATGAATTTTACTTATGACAACAAAAGATATAGTTTGCATATATAATAGTTAATAAAAAGGTTAAGTTAATAAGCAGATAACATAACAATACAGACTAAAATTGACAGTGATAATAAAACAGATAAAGAAATTAACCAAGAGTTCCCACTTGGTTAATAACTTATCGGTAGTTCCTCGGTTAGAAGATGCACGGCAAGTTGAATCAGCGAAGTCAGACGTCTCTGAACTGGGCTGCTCAAAGGATACCGGTGGAAGCCCCTCAGTCAGGATCTGGTCTCACTCTCACAGGGAGTAAGAGATATCCGTGGGGTATGGAACAGCAATGACCCTTCTGTTTTGTCCTTCCTGAAGATTACTATGACGTGTGTGTTCTTTTATACTCTAATTATGCTAATTTTTTAGTTTTACAGCCATTCATAATATTGCTTTATAGCTATTATCCTATGGGGTTAAAAGGTGTTAGAAATTATTATAATGAGTTACTGCCCAAGCTGGGGTTTATCCAATAAGCAAATTATGACACAACATCTTCAGGTTTAAAATTAACATTATCCTGCCTAAATCCAGCTCCTTCCAAACTCTGACAATGCTTTTTTGAGCTGTTCTTTTTGAAATGTACTAGATAAGCTGGGCAGTTGAATCCAGTTTTTATCATTATCAAGGCTAAATTTTGAGTGAAAAAGAACTATTAGGTCAGCTAATTTCACAGCTAGAGCTTTGTCTTTGAGGCCTAGTCAGTTCCACAAACAGTTACAAGTTACATTTGCAGGTTACAAAAGATACAAGCTGCATATTAGACAAAAGTTCCAAATGCCTCCAAGAAGCGCACATTTATTGCTTATTAATTTCTTTGGTTCTGGCCATCACATAGATGTGATCCAGATATCTAAATGGCATTCGTTAATTCGTTAATTGACCAACACATTCTTCCTATAGCTGTGTTAAGTGTGGCTGTTGGCAGCACGAAGTCCAAGCAAACAGTGCCCTTTCTTGTGCCACAATTGCCCAAAATTGTGAGCATGACAACAGGTAGTAAAACTTATGTAGCTTTTTTGTAGTGGATGTCTGTTGACTTTGAGAGAAGAGCACAGGCAGCCCGTAGCTGCTTCTCTGGTCACTTCAGAAGGCTAATCCTGTGCATTTCAGGAATTCCCCTGCAAGGGTGTTCCTGGGGCATGCAGGATCAGGCTTCTGAAGCCCTAGGAGTGCTTGTCTGGGTTCTCTGCATACAGAGGTACACCCTGGGGGTCCCCTGGTTAGGTTGTGGCAGTGCAATATGCATGTCTGGGAAAAACCCCAACTCAGGGCATGTCTTTGCAAATGGGAGAACCCTGTGGTTCCTCTACTTGCAGATGCGTTCCTTGAGTTGGCTCCTTCGTTCCTCGGTTGTCCTGCAGGATCGGACCCCTAAAGCCCTGGGAGCAGCGAGGGCTCTCATCTGCAGGACAACAGGCAATGTCTTTGTTGTCCAGTGAAGTGGATCAGCTGTGCAGGATCACATCTGGGAACAACTGATCCAACTCCAAGGATGACGTCTGTTTATAACCAGAGTATCGTGCTTGAGTAGTCTGTGACTTACCTTTCAGTAACATTTTGAAATCTCATGTGGGTTGTTCTTGGCTTCTGTGGTTTCCTGTCTTTGAGGTGGAGAGGCATGTGTGCAACTGACAGAGGAAAGGTCTGTCTTCATAAATGTATCTGTTAGTATGTAATTGTTGTAGATGCTTGAGGCAGACTAGCCCTTGATTCTATTCCAGAATCTTAGCATAAACCCTTATTTATGAATTCCATTGCATCTGAGGAGCTTTTTCAATTTTTCCCATCAACCTGGAACCTTTTAGGTGATCTTTTAAATAAGTTAGCGTTCTGATGAGGTGGAATGAAATTGCTGCTTGGTTGTGGGGAGAAGGCAGGCCACCTTACACACTATTTTCCCCATGGAGAGTAATGGAAAAGAGAATTTCTGTCAGCAGTCCCTTGGTGAATGGGAGTTCCCTTTTATTACTTCTCTACTGAGGGAAGAGGGGTAGCATTTTATTTAACAGGGTAATATTCTTATCCATCTTATCCTGTCTTGTTGCTACTTAACTAAAACCTCTCTGCCTCTGTGACTGGCTGATGCTAAGCTGCAAATGATTGGGGTTAGGCAGGTGTATTGGTGGGGAAAAAATCCTTTGTTTCCACTAGCAAAGGAAGTGGAAAGGAAGGGAAGGGACTCCTACAGAGCTAAAAATGCAACCTAGGCTGACATTTCTGTGGAGGAAAGGTTTTCCCCATGGAAGACTTGAGGATTTTATGTATTTATGGGGTA
>NW_017729032.1:141684519-141687406 GCF_001723915.1 Gavialis gangeticus
GGGGGGGGGGGGGACACAAACTGATGTGGCAATCAATATCTGAAGAGTGGTTTGTGAAATCATGCTACTACAGGCTTTCTGCTTAAGTACAGACAGTCAAAAAGCCTGAGGCTGAATTGTTGCAGGTTAGCCTAAGATGCAGAAATTAAATTGAATCGGAAGTAAACAGACATTTACCTTCGATTCAAGAAATGCAGCCACATGCCTGCAGTGGCTCAAGCCAGAAGCCAGGGGGCACTAGAGCATGTCTCTCTGGCATATAGCCAGCATGAGCTATGTGTTCGCTTCCTGTTCCTGCTGCCCCCCTGAGGTCTCTGGGATTTGCAGTCCAGATTCACAGCAGCAGGACTCTGCAGGGTTGCTTATCACTTCCTCTTCTTACTTCCAGGTGCCTCTGGAATTTGTAGTCCACAGTAGCAGCCAGCAGTATGTTTGAGTTGGGAAAGGGGTCCTCACCCACCCTCTGTTGACCTCCCACTTCCCACCTTGGAGACTGGGCTGCATCCCCAGGCGGGCTTGCCCTGCCCCCTGTCACCCTTGTCAGCCAGCCCTCACTGCTCTGGCTAGGGAGCAGAGGGGTGGGGCCAGCCCTGCTCTCTGGAGCAGACAGCACAGCACAGCCCAGGGCTGCAAAGTATGCTGGGATGCTGAGGGACTCTGATTTAACTTGAATCAGGAAGGGATCTGGGACAGAAGTTTCATAAACTGGTTTGACCCAAATCCGTTCCATCTGATCCTACATTCAACCAGGTTATTTTAAAACAGTTTTAGCCATTTTGAAACTGTCTTATGTGCACTGAGCTTCCATTTTGTTACAGGTTTAAACCAGTTTCTGATTATTTAAACCCATTTATGTATAACTATATTCCTAGCCTCCGTGAATTGTATCTTGTTGTCAGTTTCCCATGCCAGAGCTCTTTCTTGTTTCTGTTTCAGAGTTGTTCCTGCCAGTGTTTCTTGCTTGGGGTCTAAAGTGAACACCGTCTCTTTCTTTGTGACTCATTTTTCAGTTTGAAGCTAACCACTTGCCATTTAACAGGTTTTCTACAGACTTCCTTCTCATTTGAAGTGAAAGAGAGTGGTAACATCTGCATAATTGCTGATCTGTTTGTAAACTTCTCAGTGGAATACCCTGCCAAGGATCACCAAAAGGTAAGAGCAGTAGCTCAAATTCCATGTGGCACTTTTACAGGGGTGAGGAGTCTCTAGTGAAAGTCTGAACAATCATTAAGCCAAGAAAACCTCGTGTGCAAACAGCCCTCTTTAAAATCATGGTGCTTTTTTAAATTAATCAGGAAATAGATGTCAGAAGACTGACACACAAAGGAATATACCTAAAGTAGTCCATTACTGCCTGTGGAGGCTTAAGTAATCCAGGCGCTTCTATCAGCAATGAAAGGTACCTTCATTGTAGTGAGCACAGGACTTGGTCCTTGCAGCCTGCCTATGTGGCACCAAGTCCCAGTCTTACTGCTGGCTCTGACAAGACTCCTTACGTACGCTAGTTGCAAGTCTGAAGCCTTGACTTTGTATGCTGCAGGGCCTCTGCTTCATGATGCTGAATAGTTAGGTTTCACCTAAATGACCTCTGGAAAAGAATTGCTTTGAACGTTAGGTCTGTGCATGGTCTCCTAATATACTGTTTTCCCACTTGGAAATCTCTGCCTTGATTGCTGTGTCTTCTGGATGGGCTTTTCTGGATAGCTTGTAATCTCACTGTAGCTGAGAGTTGTGGGGGGGTTTAAGTCTGCAGGATTTCCAAATCTCACGTTATGCTCTGCTAGTTAGAAAAACATCATTCACTACTTTTCTATTAGTGCACTTGTAGGTTACACTTGTTACATTAGGTCACAAGTAGCCTAGGTGGTCTCATATCATACAGACGTTATATGCTGTCAGGTATGCTATTCCTATAGTTGGCTGCATGCTTGTCACTCCAAATCAGGTTAAGTACATTTAGGTCTTCAGTTGAGTTTGACGGTTCTCCTTGTGTCTGTGCTTGTGAGTAACTAATTGCTTATACCAAAGATGTCAAGTGTTAGGCCCATGGAGCCTCTTTATCTGGCTCAGAAGTTGGGGAGGGTGTGGCCTGTTGCAAAATCCAGGACACTTACCCTGCTGGGCATGGCCATTGACCGTGAGCTTGGCTCCTTCCGGACTTGCTCCGCCATGCTGCCGCTGCAGCAGGCCTCCAGCCTCAGGCCAGATCCAGCCCAGAAAGAGCCCCATGGTCTATCTGGTTCTAGCCTGGGCCCCAAGTGAGTTTGACACCCCTGAATTTTTTCAGTTGTCTGCAACAGACTTGTGATTATTCTCTTGAAGTGTACTTGTCCTTGCTTTACCTTGGGTAAGGACTAGGGTTTGTTATCACACCTGCTGCTTTTTCTGGTTAAAAAAGAAAAACAGTGTGGGCAGCCAGAGGTTCTGGTGTTTCATGTCCACCTCACTTGTGTTTGGAATGACATTTTTAAGTCTAATGGCAAGGGCATTTTGGGGGTGATCTTTTTATTGGACTGACTACATGGTTGGGATAAAGTTAGACAAGCTTTTGAATGCAAGGTGTTCTTCATCAGGCCTGAGGAGGGGAGCATGCCCATCCCTGATTAAGAATAGGGGGTAGAGCTGTGATATTGGAGAAGAGAGAAATTCCCAGGGGTATTGGTTAGCAAAAGAAAAGCCTGTATTGCAGGGGTATGCAAAATACAGTCCACGGGCCAGATCTGACCCACCAAGCACTTTCATCCACCCTGCAGCACCCACCAACAAATTGTGCCCCACACAGCCCTTCCACCCACAGTGGTGAGAGCACAGCATCCACATGTACACGCTCCCCCAAAACACCCTATTGCACCTCAATCCCACCCTCATGGGCAGAAGGGCATGGTCC
>NW_017729032.1:141692406-141694084 GCF_001723915.1 Gavialis gangeticus
ACAGCACACTCTCATGGAAGCCTTCTTTTCCCCACCCACAGCACTGTGCCCCCCTCCCCCAAAACACCCTATTGCACCTCAATCCCACCCTCATGGGCAGAAGGGCCTGGTCCAGCCACCACACAGCTTCCAGACGGGGCTGCTGCCACCCTTGCTGTAGCCCCAGGGACCTGCTCAGCTTCCTCTGCCTTCAGGTTGCTCTGGGCAGCAGGTGGGGAAGTGGTGGGGGTGAGACTGCAGGTGGGTGGGAGTGCAGAATGTGGGGCTGGCGGCAGCAGCGCAGAACTCAGATGGGCAGAATGTGGGTGTGAGGGAGGGTGTGGGAACCCCTGCCTTTCCCCCACACACTTCTCATGGTATGCAGCCTCAGCAGGTAGTGGCAGCAGCAGCAGGTGGGGGTGCTCGTGCCTGGTACAGGCGCCCAGTGTGGCACAGCTCTGGCCAGTGCTGCACATCAGGGCGAGGGGCACAGCCTCTGCTGGGCAGTTTCTATCACCAGCACTACCTGCTGCGCACGTGCAGCCTCCGCACTTGCACAGCATGGGAGGGAAGCCCTGTGCACTGGAGCTGGCGGCCTTCCCCACCAGCACTGCACGGCATGAGAGGGAAGCTCCAGGCATCTTCCCCCCGGGGGGGGCGGTGAGGAAGGCAACTGGCTCCAGCACCTGGGACTTCCCTCCCATGCACAGCAAGTGCGGGGAGCGCGGGAGATAGCCTCCGCTGGGCAGACTGTGCCCCTCACCACAATGTGCAGCGTTGGCCAGAGCTGCGTCCCGCCAAGCACCAGCCCCTGCACTGAGCACGAGTGCCCTCAGTGTGCCTGCCTGCTGCTATGCCAAGGGGGGAGTGTAGGGGGTCCCCACACCCTACAAATGCCACACACCAAAACCCTGCCCCCATAACCCCCCCACAGCTCACCATACACCCACACCCCCTGATGCCCCAACATACACCCACACGCACCAACACCCACACGCCACCATATGTGCACACAACTCCCCCAAATATATATGACTAAGAACTTATTTTTAGTTATTACGCAATTGCTTCTATATACACAATGCAAACACAAATCATGACAAAAAAACATTTTTTGTAATAAAATTAAGGTATGCTATAGTAGGTGTTTGACTTTTAGTGTATAATTTGGGGTATTTTTTCTGGTTTTGAGGTAGCAACCCCCCCTCCAAAAAGGGGTATTTCTGGGGGCAAGGGGTGGGACTTCTGGTCCCAAGATGGCGACCAGGGGTCGGGGCAACTGTCAAGGGGCATCAGTAGAGGATTTTGATGTCTTTCATGTTTTGGTAGTGTTGTAGTGATGTTGTGGCTGTGTTGGTCCAAGGATCGTGCAAGAGACAAGGATTCTTTGAGTGATAACTTTTTATTGGACAGACCGCATGGATAATGTTAGACAAGCAATTTTACTTGAAAACAATTTGCAGTTGGAGCTGGAACCCTTGGCATCACTGTCTTTAAGTTGTTATACAGGTGTAATTGGTGGGATGTTAATGATCTTGTCTGCCCTCTCATGCCCTCACTGCCCCTGCCTCCCCAATGGGATGTCTCATTAGAAGCTGCTGCGTAGCTCAAGGCAGAGAATATAGTTAAAAATGGTGCAGTTGTTGCTTCAACTGGTGAATGGCATTCCACCTGCTGAAGGAGAGGATCTGAGCAAGTA
>NW_017729032.1:141699084-141701925 GCF_001723915.1 Gavialis gangeticus
GGAAACAAAGGCAGGTTGTTTACCTGTAGGTATCAGATGTTGTGGCTGTGTTGGTCCAAGGATCGTGCAAGAGACAAGGATTCTTTGAGTGATAACTTTTTATTGGACAGACCGCATGGATAATGTTAGACAAGCAATTTTACTTGAAAACAATTTGCAGTTGGAGCTGGAACCCTTGGCATCACTGTCTTTAAGTTGTTATACAGGTGTAATTGGTGGGATGTTAATGATCTTGTCTGCCCTCTCATGCCCTCACTGCCCCTGCCTCCCCAATGGGATGTCTCATTAGAAGCTGCTGCGTAGCTCAAGGCAGAGAATATAGTTAAAAATGGTGCAGTTGTTGCTTCAACTGGTGAATGGCATTCCACCTGCTGAAGGAGAGGATCTGAGCAAGTACTACACGTTTCCAATGGTGAAAACTAAAAGGGAGCAGCAAATGGTATGGCCCATGTTTGGACTACCTCAGATAAGATGGTACTTAAGCCAGGCATGAAAGTTTTGTAATATTGATATTTTTGAACATTTCAACCTGCAGTAACCAAGTCCGGCTCTGTGCATTGATCTACAGTAAAAGCTCTGTTATCCACCATCCCCCAGGAATGCCTGTTTGGGGCACCACTTCTCCCGCTGCATCTGGGGCATCGCTGACCCTCCCACAGAACAGAGAGGCGAGCCCCGTGCAGCCTGTTATGCCCCTGGGGCCATGGGGGCTCAGCAGCGCAGGCGGCTTTGCTCTGGGCTGTAAGGGCTTGGAGAAACCAGAAGTGCCACAGTGGGCACTTCCGGTTTCATTTTTACTTACAAGTCAGCATGCCAGTTAACAGAGCATGCCGGCTTGTAAGGTTAATGGAGATTTTACTGTAGATGAAGTTGGGGGCAGTAATACCAAAAGCGGCATTTACTAATTCTTAAGTGTGTTTCATCTTACCATCTTTAGATGGCAAATTTTGCACTTCCACAAAATGCTACTGTACTGCACAACAGCACTTGTGGTAAAGGGGATACACCTACTCCTGTTCTCGTGATTGGATTTGGAATGGGACAGTCCTTAAGCCTGAAATTCATGAGGACCTCAAACCAGTACAGAGTTGAAGAGTTAACCTTCAGTTACAATTTGTCTGATGCCACTTTCTTTCCTGGTTCCTCAGCTGCAGGTGAGGTGAAAATTCAAGGTTCTTTCCATTGTTTAACTATTCTAGATGCATACATGTATAATACTCTTTTTTTATTAAATGTTGTCTAAGAAATTATAGTCACAACAAATGTAAATGTTCTGTTGCAGGAACAATGGAAGTCTCTCAAAAAACTGATATTCAGGCAAACTTGGGTACAAGATACCGATGCATCAGTACAGACCAGGTCAATATGAAGAATGTCAATGTTACTCTTAGCAATGTTACGCTTGAAGCATATCTTGTGAATAATACCTTAAGTGTAAATGGTAAGTATTTCCTTTAAAAAACAAACCAAAGAAACACTAGCAAGCAAATCTTTAGTCTTGCTTCATGCTAGATTTTTAATGGCTTCCATAACTAGAAATCAGTAATAAAAGAAACTTCATGTAATATCTGTAAAGTGGCCTTTTGTGATATGGGTTTATAGTCTCAGTTCAGTTCTCCTGCCTGAAAATATCTCAACAGACGAAATTGGCAATGTATCAACAAGACTATTGTAAAAGTATTATTTGAATTTCTCTACAGGTCATAAGACAAGTAAGTATTTAATGGAGATAAATAGGACCAACTTTCAGGATAAGGGTGATCAGGATCCATTTCCATACCTCCAGTCTATCCCATCTTTTCCATATAGTATTGCCTCTTCTCTTCCCTATTAGTTTTTTCTCTCTTGCCTTTCCAGATGTTTTTACATGTTAAAGAAATTCCAGGTCATACCCACCTTTTGTAACATCTGGGTAAGGTTTTCCTTAATTTAAATACCAGTGTTGAGTGACTTGACTGGTTCAGCCACTTCTATTCCTGATGCTTCTTGTCAGCAGCGTGCAATTCTGATGGCACAGTTAATGTTTAATGCATGAAATTCTACTTCTCATGTGTCTTTTTTAGCTTGGGCAGGCTGTCTTCTCCCAACTTAACAAATAAAAGCTGCCACTGTACAAAGGGAGACCTGGAGTACCTCCTAGTGGCAATCTGTTATTCTCCTGGAAGGGGAGTCTGCAGGAAGAAGTCAGCTCAGTTTTTGCCCTACTGAAGAATCGGTGTGACATGTAGTGCTTAATTTCAGTACTGGTCTCTGCTGGCCAGATACAGCTCTGCATCCTGGTTTGAATATATTCTTAGATATTACAGAGAACTTAAAATGACCTCCATGAAAATGCATATCTGGATTCTATCTAGGGGCTGACTTCTGAGAAGTAAGATTCTTCCCTAAATTTGCAAGGTTGCAACACACAGAGTTGTTAGTACTGGCAATAATTGTAGCTGGGGGATTGATCAGCAGATGGGAGAACACAATGGCATGCCCTTATGTTTTGAGGGAATGGTTAGCTGCTCTGAGCCAAGACCCAGCAGGCCTTCCATGAAGCGCTGTGGGCCAGGGAGGGGAACAACCCATTCTTCCACTGAAGAAAAAGCTTCCTTGCCCCCATTTCCCCCTGAAATGGAAAAAGATACCCAAGATGATGTGCCTGCATTTTGTATGTATTCTGAGGTGGTTGTAGATTGTAGATGAACTACGAGTAGAGGTGCACTAGTTAATTGATCCATGTCGGATTGGCACCAATAAAAGAAAAATTGACATTATCAGCAATCGGCTTTTTTTGGCTGGTGTAGCTCATTAATGTCACTGATAAATGCTGCATGCGTGCACATGGCCAGGAATGCA
>NW_017729032.1:141702240-141704299 GCF_001723915.1 Gavialis gangeticus
CTTGGGGTTGGGGGCTGTGCGGGGGGGTGGGGGCTAAGCTAGGGCTGCTCTCAGGGTGGGCGGTAGTGGCACTGGTAGGGGGAGGGCTATAGGGAATTTTGGGGTGGCTATAACTCATCCTGTAGCCACCCCTCCCAGCACCACTGCTGCCACCACCCATCCCAGCCCCAACCTACCCTGAATGCAGCCCTGGTCCAGCCCCCTCCCCCCCTCCCCCACTAGGAGGAGTCCAGTGCAGCCTGTCCTCACCCCACGCACAAATCCAGGGGACATATGCCACCCGTGGCTCCCCTGGGGGTCTGTGCAGAGGTAGGGAGCCACACTGCCCATATGAGCTGCCTATGGCTCCGTCCTTCAACCCACTCTGCCCAAGCTGGGCAGCACCTGCCCTTGCCCCTGCCCCAGCCCCATTCCCTCCATCACCATGGGGGCCTCAATTGGCCTTCCCACGCCCCTTCCCCCCCGCCACAGACTTACCAGCCATCAGATCAGTATTGGCCAATATGGCTGGTTAATAATTGGTTATTGGTGTCAGCCAAAAAAATCTTTATTGGTGCACCCCTAACTATAAGCATGGGAGAGTCCCTCTCTATCTCTAACCCACAATAAAAGTTATGGAGTGAGAAATTTTATGGCATATCTTTCTAAAATCTTTGCTTGGTTCACATAACCAGCAGTAACCTGCAAAGCATCTAGGCTAAGCCCTAGAAGCAGTTCCCATGGAGTTGAGTAATGAAACAAATACAGTAATGCAACTGTCACTTATCCACATAAAATGGATAAATATGGTCCTTTTTGTCCCTCTTTGCAAACATTCCCCATTGATCCTGCTTTGAAACATAATCCTGCATGGTGGCACTTTCCTTGCTGGGACTTCTACTGCTGATTTAAAAGGCTACAGTGTGGGAGGCTTGGCAGAGTAGCTTCTAACAACCAGGAACTTGCTGCCAGGAGTCTCCGAATGCTCTTGCCAAACAGTATGGAGCTGCAGTCACTGCCTCCTCTCCCTGCCCCCCCAACACACGCACGCGCACACACACACGCGCGCACTCCCTCTGCCTCTCGCTCTCCCTCTCTCTCGTGTTACTGACCTGGATGAAAAGAAAGAAGAGCAGTTTAGTGGTGATGCCTAAAGCAGGAACTGTTTTGGACTTGGGAGAACCCACTTCTGTATGCAGGCCTGTTTGTCAAAACTGAAAGAAAGGAACAGGATGGAGCTGATAAAGAGTTGCTCCCACTAATGAGTACCCAGCAATACAGAGCAGCCTCTGAATTATCTTGGAGCTTGGAACTGAAGCTTATCCTGGTACTCCTCTGGAAGCTGTTCAAGCCTCCACTGTTTCAAGGCAATGGAGGGCTCCTTGCAACCATTAAATAAGGCCCTGGTCACAACTGGTTTCTACCTGAAGGGAAAGATTAGGAAGAGGCTCCTTGAAGGCTGGCTTCCAGACAGAGGAGGTGGCTCTTACAGGCTGATCTCCACTGGGCAGGCAGCCAACAGATTAGCCTTGTGATCTGCAAGCAGAGGGAGCTGGCTGCACTACTACAAATAGAGCTTGCTTTGACCCACTTCTTGGTGAAAATACAAACTAATGGCTAGATAGCTTCTGTTTTGCCATGAGCTGCTTTTCAGAACATGAAAAGGACATGGGCATCCTCTTTAAGTTATGCTTTGAGAAGCTGCAAAACTGAGTGCTTGGGGGGGAAATAGAAGTGACACTGACCAGCTTTGTACTGACATGAAAAAGAACAAGAGATGACTTTTTTTAATGAAAAGCATAGTTAATTTGTGGAATTCATTATCATGGGAGGTTGTGGAGGTAGAGAGCATAGCCAGATTCAGAAAGGGCCTGGATAAATTCACGGATGTTAAGATCTGTTCTTGGCTACTGAACATAATGGTTGTGTTTATGGTTGGAGATGTTTCTTGTAACTTCTCTAAATAAATGATGGATGCCAGGGTGGCTACTGATGGATCACTCTAGTGATATCTAGTTCAATGCTTTCCCTCTATAGCAGTGGTTCCCAACCTTTTTTTTTGTACCAGGACTCATTTGTA
>NW_017729032.1:141704414-141707687 GCF_001723915.1 Gavialis gangeticus
CCCAAGCAGCCCCTTCCAGGCTGGAACTCTGCCAGCCTGCAAGGAAAAAGTCAGTTTCCCACGTGTTTCTCCTTTGAAGAGAAACTTTTTTTTTTAAGTTTGCTTGCAGCCCTTCCATATATTCTTGTAACCCACTTTTGGGTCATGACCCACGGGTTGAGAAACGCTGCTGTATAAGCATCTATTCCTGCTACTGTTGGAGACGGGATACTGGGCTAGATGGACCATTGGTCTGACAGTGTGTCACTTTTATTTTATTAGGGGTACAATTAGCTAGAATTTTTATTTAAAATCTTTTGGTTCCTAATAGAATGTACTACAGAGGAACTTAAACCACTTGGTCTGTAGTCTGTGCCATTCTACTTGCTGTTTGTCACTTTTTTTTCTTTTTCCTTCATTCTTCAGAATCTGAATGTACTGGAGACAAATCGAAACCTACCATTGCTACTACAACTGCCAGGCAGACTACTAGCCAGGTGCCTACCACTACTAGTCTAGCACCAACCACACTGCCACAGAACCCAGCGGTTGGTAAATACAATGTGACTGGTAAAAACGGGACCTGTGTACTTGCTTCTATGGGGTTGCAGCTTAATGTATCCTATGAAAGGAAAGACGGAAAGGTATGTGTTCTTTATTCTTGCCTTCAAACCTAAAATTCTTTCTTATATTGAGAGCCAGCATAATTATTTTAGGTGCCCTATACTTCATTTGTAGACAGAACTGTAGTATTTAATCATGGTTTTGTTTCAGTTCAGTTGGACTATTTGTTTTTTTTAGTTCATAGTACAAGTATTCAGAGACTGTAGAACAAGTACAAACCAGTCATAAATGTGTTTTATTTTGTTTTTTCCCTTGGTGTGTCATAAGCAGGCCACAAAAGAAACTTAGAGGCATGTCTGTTTCCTGTTGGATGTCACAAGAAATCAGTGTCTTGAAAGCCTCTTCTGCTCACTTCTCATGCATCAAATGCCAAAGAAGTCATGTTGGTGTGTTTAAGTGCATGTTTGGTGCTACTTGCATGCACGCAAGTGGTGCTGGGCATAACCAGTGCTCCTCTAATAGTGGATAGATCACCCTTTTATCAGCATGTGTTTTACATAGAGCAGGAGTGAGTGGAGGACGTGTTGCATGACACTTTCTTATGCCATCTGAAACCAATGTGAACAGGGCCTACCTGTTTCCACTTTATTTAGGATGGTAAATATGCCAGAGCCTCAAATTCAAATGCAATACATTTCACTAGACCATGGAAATAGCAAACAGTTAAGAACAGCAGAGGTGAATCACGGAAATAGGCAATGAAGACACAGCTTAAATTTGCCTCGTTACTACCAGACTGAATTGTGGTATTTATCTGAATAAGAACAAACTTTCAAATTCTCTGAGAGAGAATAAGTGACAACTAGACTGTTGGTTGTTTCTTTGGGTATTGTTAAAGGGCCCCAAACCATTCGAATACAAGATTTCCGATTACGAGTTTTCAGTTTCACACAGCTTTAGTCAACCTGGATTAATTTTTAGCAGGTGGAATTTTAGTCTGTACAGAATTACTAGGCGTCCTAATAACTAGCACTTTGCCACAGAAGCTAGAGGTTCTTTCCATTTGTCCTTACTTAGCCTGGCATCCCATCCCTCCTCCTCCTCCTGTGAAGCTCTGCTATCAGACCTGTAGGTTCCTGCATAGGCACCTAGACCCATGGTGCTCAACCCTGTTGGCCCTGCAGGCCAGATAAGTGGTGCAGGGCCTGTCTGGGCCAGATGGGGTCTGGGGGCCTGGCACCACCCCCTCCTGCCCCCTGCATCCTGGGATTGGCTCATGGGGTCTGGTACCAACCCCACCCAACCCTGTGCACCGGGATCAGACACTGGATCCAACCTGCAGGGCTCGAGGCTCTCCAGGGTCTCGAGATTTGGCAGCAGGGGAGCAGTACCACCAAATTTCTAGACTTATCTGGCCTGTGGGGCTCCCATGACATGATGCTGTGGACTGGATCTGGCCTGTGGACCAGGGGTTGAGTACCCTGACCTAGACCATTTAAAAAAAAGATGGCTGGTTTTGCAGCAGGAATGCCAGTTTGAGGGAGGTGGTTGTATTCTGACAAAGTGGAAAGGTTCATTGGTGAGATCAAAAGCTACAGATTTTTCAGAGCCTCTTGGTTGAAGGTTGCTCTGAAATAAGAAGCAGAGGAAAGGGCATTCAGGCAAAACCTAAGTACAACCTCAGTTTTTATCGGCTCTAGTGTCTGAAGCAGAGGGGTGGGCTGCAAACTTTCACTGGAAAGTCTGAAGAGCTGGTCACAAAATAACTTAAAAAGCCTACAGAATGCAGCAGCCGGTCCCCTGGCCCTGTCTGGGGTCACGTGGTTTTATCTGAAGAGTTATAGGTAACATGGTGTAGTGCTGAAAACAGTGAACTTGGCTGGAAGGGGAAGTATGTGAACCAGAGTGGGGCAGATGGTGGTTTGTTGACTTGTGGGGAAATATGCTGCAGCAACTTTAGGTGTAGGTTACCACTCTGCTCTGTGCAAACTAATTAGCTAATTCTACAACATTAAATTCTAGCACTAATTTTTCTAACCTACCAAATGATGGGAAGTTTTAAATGGCTGGTTGTGTGAGGGAGTTTGTCAGTCAGGCCTACCAACCTGTCAGAGCCCTGGTGGTATGCTCTTCCTCATTCTCCTAGCTCTAGGGAGCTTTGGATGGGTCTAAAATAGCATAGTCATTTTTTGCCTTTTATCTTGACAATATTTGAGCTTACTTCAAGGATGACATGGGTGTTAATTTTTAGGTAGCTTGACAAAAACAAAAGAATTCTCCCCAGAAGGCTTGTGCAAGTGCCCTTCTAAGCCAGTTCAGATGGCTTCAAACAGGGGTGGCCAGTCTGTGATGCATGTAGCACAAGCAGCCTCTGGATGCGTCATGCATCTGGCTGGGGAGGAGATAGGCAGCATAGCTGCAGATATGGCAGGAATTGCAATG
Source organism: Gavialis gangeticus (assembly GCF_001723915.1). Classification (NCBI taxonomy): domain Eukaryota; kingdom Metazoa; phylum Chordata; order Crocodylia; family Gavialidae; genus Gavialis; species Gavialis gangeticus. The sequence goes on from NW_017729032.1 coordinate 141,707,400, forward strand.
CAGAGCTGCAGATCAGGCAGGGGAAGGGGATCTGAGTGACACTCAAGAAAGATGCAGAGGGCCTGCCTAAAGGGTTAGCCCTCACTCACTTAAAACATCTAGCCCACAGTTAGTTGTCAAAACAGGAGTGTCTGAAATAAATGTCAGAGTGTGCATGTGATACAGTTCAGCATTTTAAAATGAGTACAGGTTTTACTCGCTCTGTGCTGTACATGTGTTCCTGGAAAATGGCTCATAACTCAAACTCATATAAAGGGAACCCACTTTACAATGTAACAAATAGGGATA
>NW_017729032.1:141707698-141707984 GCF_001723915.1 Gavialis gangeticus
AAATAGGGATATGTTCCAAGACCTTGACTGTACTGACCCTCAGACCCTTTTCTACCATTTTTACAAGATGGTTTCGGTACTCACCAGCAGCAGACCAGTACACACAAGGCACAGGGCACTATCATAATGGGGATGGCAACTGCAGAAACGTGTCACAGACAATGAGCAAAGAGCACAGGTCCACACAGGAGACTATATTTTGGTGCTCGTCACTCCCATAATGCACTGCACAAAGCAACTGACTGTGGGTTTCCACCACACAGATTGTATAAGAGTGAATTTACTT
>NW_017729032.1:141712984-141722513 GCF_001723915.1 Gavialis gangeticus
CAGACAATGAGCAAAGAGCACAGGTCCACACAGGAGACTATATTTTGGTGCTCGTCACTCCCATAATGCACTGCACAAAGCAACTGACTGTGGGTTTCCACCACACAGATTGTATAAGAGTGAATTTACTTTGCATATAATAAATTTTTGGTATAAAAAGGGTCATCACATAAGAGCAATTTGCGCATACAGAACCCACAAAGCAAAGGAGACCTGTATTTCTAAGGGGTCATCTTATATGTTGTGAGCTTGTTCCCTTTGATTTGCTTTTTCTCCCTAGTGTGAAAGCAGAATGTTTAATTTATCAGTTTGCCTTCATTTCAATGAAGCAAGGCACTAATGCAGTGTTGGTGGCAGCTCAAGGTTCTCCTCTAGCTTCTGAATATGGTACTAGCTGCTTTGCTTACAAAATGCAGCCTGAGTTCAAAGCTCAGATTTGGCTGCATCCAGTAGGACCACGGCAAAAATTGGGTGGGAGTGTGACCTTTCTGCTCCTTTAGCTTAGGGCTAGTTAGTGTCAACTGGTAACTGATATAACACACAGCAGCCTGTAAAAAAAATAAATAAAAATATAGCCCCCTTCTTACATCTGGGTGGAAGCCAGGTAGAAGTTTTCTGAACAGTTTTTATTGTAAGGTACTAAAACCAAGATGATTATCAAACATGGTGCCATGAGATCCTTCTAAGGGTGCCACACAATATTAGCACTATTGTTAGAGGTGCAAACATGTAGACACAATTAACAAGCTAAACCCAGAGAATCCACACTGTTAAAACCATTCTGAACTGATGCGGGCTTTCGGCATTCTTTGCAACAGAAGAATTGCTTTATTAAATATTTTCTGTAGTTAAAAATGAGTGAATTTTTTAATGGGGTGCTGCCAAATTCAGAGAACTTGTAGAAGGTGCTTTGAGTTGAAAAGGATGTTACACTAGTGGTTCTCCATCTGCTTTTCTTTCATGTACAGACTGGATTAGATGTGCTCAATTTCATCCCACCTAATACATCTTTCTCTGGAAATTGTGACAATTCCTCAGCCTTCTTGAACTTGACTTTTGGGAAAGCCAAGCTCATCTTCCACTTCATTCGGGTAAGAGTATTTGGCCACAGTATCTTGCACTGCTGTCAAGTAGTTCCAGGTTGAAATTACTCTGAACAAGGCCACATTTGGGAAAGCTTTCCCTTCCCCTTATCTTGCCATGAGAAAATGGCAGTCTTATGGGAAAGGGTGGGGGAATTCTCTAAGCTATACATTCTGGAGCCAATGAAACCAAGCAGGAGAGCTAGGGGTTATGTATGAGCTACTTAGCTTTAGAAATACCCCTTTCTAAAAATATTCCAAACCTCCCCACCATTTTCTTTTCCTCAAGAGCACTGACTAGACCAGGGGTGGGTGATTATTTTGGGCAGAGGGCTGCTTATTGAGTTTTGGCAAGCCATCGAGGACCACATGACAGGCAGCTTAGGGCAGATTAATATTACTTTTCTAAATTTTTTAGGGGCCCCACGGGCCAGATAGAATGGCCTGGCAGGCTGCATCAGGCCCCCGGACTGCATTTTGCCCGCCCCTGGCACTAGACGGTCACCCTCAATGCCAGTACTGTCAATGCCATTACTTTGAAACACTTACATTCAATAAAGCTTTCAGAGAATGATCCTGCACTAGCTGAGAGAGGATTGTGAATGCGTCTTTCAGCAAATCCCATGAAGGAAGGAACTGAATGAAGCCCTCATATTGCACACTGTTGAGCTACTCTGTGGTGTCTTCTGTGGCAGTTTACCATCTTGCCAGAAGCTGTATAGCTTTTATTTCCTTTGTAGCAACAACGTATGTCCATAATAGTTGATTCTCAGACTTCCCTCTTGAAAGGACTTCACCTGCAGCTGGCTTTGCTTGCTGACCCAAATAGTTGTGATTACCCTGAAATCTCCCAGTTGTCAGCTCTTCAAGGGACCTACTGAACATGTTTACATGAGACGCTAGAAGCGCAGTAGACTAATTCTAGTTCGCATTAGTGTGGCAGGTAAAAGCCACGCTAATGTGCAGTAGAATTAGTCTGCTGCCTATTAGTGTCACCTAAAATGCACGTGCTGATGCTGCTGTGCAGTTGTGCTGATTACTGCAGATTATTACAGGAACTAAATTAAATGCTCAGTAACCACTGCACATTAATGCATGTGTAGATGTACCTACTGACTCTTAAACTCAGCTTTAATTTAAGCCGGGTGTTCCCAGTGTGTCTAGGTATCACCTGCAGCCCCCTCTCTTTTTTGGAGCAGCCAATGACCCAGAACTGCCCCTTTTTGAAATGGCCCTTCAGGGGCAATGCTTTGGGAACCACTGATATAAGCCTTAACTGTGCAGGTTTCACAGCCTGCATGCATTAGAGCATGGCTGTCAAATTCATGAGGCCCTGCAGGCCAGGTGAGGGGTGCAGGGCTAGTCTGCAGACTGGCCCCACATGCTGCAGATCCAAGATGCATGCGCACAATGGGCCAAATAATAGGTTTACCTCCGTGGACTGCATTTCTTGACACCCTGCATTAGAGGGATCCTACCACTATCACAGGAAGAGCATTGTGCCTTTTGTTAAACAAGGCAAGTACACTGCAGCTAACCACTGCATGATCTGGAGATAAGCACAGAGGCCTTGTCTTCTTTACCAGTTCTGCTAGTGGAGCTGTCACAGAGATAGAGGGGGTGTGGGAAGATAATGTTTCATGACTGACTTCTCTGCCCCGGCCAGGGGGTCAGCTGCTGTGATCCAGTTGCCACTTCAGACTGAGACCAAGTTGCCTTCTTTTTAACCTTTTATTGCCTTCTCTCCTGTCCCCAAAGCAAATTGTTCCTTCTCCCCACCATGGTTTTCTTCTCTAAAAATGTAGTTGGTGTCGTTCTAGAACATCCTTCCCTGCTGCAACACCTCGACTAGAGGATGCTTTGGAAACTTTTTCAACTAGTGCACTGAGCTAAGACCTAAATGGCTAGAATTAAGTTTGTTAAATGGTATTTTCAAAAGTCAAATAATTGCTTGTCTTTTTCTTTAAAGAACACAAGTATTGAGAAGTTTTTCCTGCAAGGTGTCACTGTGAACACAGCTTTGCCTCCTGAAGCCAAAAGTAAGGGTTTTTCAAATGTCTCATCTGAACTAGACTAACTGCATATCTAAGTCAGAGTGTCCAGATATAATGAAGACTGCAGTAGAAAGGGTGACGTGTATTTTCTTCCTTAACTACTAAGCCCTAAGGAATTAGCAGCATCAATTTTTGTTGCAAACAACTCTGTAACATGCTGTTCTCTATGCAGAACCACAGTTTGAAGCTGTGAACAACAGCATGAGTGAGCTTGGTGCTTCAGTGGGAAATTCCTATATGTGTCATGCAGAGGAGAATCTCTTGGTCACACAAGGAGCTTTTGTCAACCTGTTCAACGTTCAGGTCCAAGTTTTCGAGATTGATGGAGACAAATTTGGGGCAGGTAAGAGTTGCTCTGTCAGTAATAGGGCATACTTTAAGTATAAACTGCAAAATCATTCAGAGTTCTTAAGCTTTTACTAACTTAAGCATATGTTTACATCCTTCTTTCAAAGTTTCAAGCCTTTGACATTTTGGAGCCTATTCCATAATATCAATCTACTGAGCAGTAAGGCATCACTATGTAACCATGTGCAGCAGCTACTGCACAGTAGATTAGCCTAATGCAGAGTTTTCTACTACCTATAAATACAGGTAGATTAACTGCACAGTAGTGCATGTGTAGACAGCTGCCCAGAAGCATATTGATCCTGGTTAGCCTAGGCAGTAAGGGGGGGAGGGAAGTGTCCCCTCCCTGGGCAGCTGCCTCCCAGCCCTGATCAGACCAGGGTACAGGGCTGGGAAATTGTCCCTTCCCCCAGCAACTATTTCCCAGCCCTGTGCCCTGATCTGATTGGGATGTGGGGCTGGGAGGCAGCTGTTCCAGAGGCAGGACAGCTCCACCCACATCCCATCTTCCCCTCCCTATTCCTGAGCCCAGACCTGACTCCCATGCCCCCTGCTAGCCCGGGGCTGGCATCCAGAGGAGCCTGGAACTCCCTGTGGCTTCCGTAGGGAGCGCAGAGCAGGAATAGCTGAATTGCTTCACTGAATTGCTCACATTAGGATCAAATTTGCTCCTCATGGGTGCATGTGTAGACATGTTCCCAAGGAAAGTATACTGTGAAGTATTTTACTGTGCAGTAAGCTTACAGTGCATTAATTACATGTGTAGATGCTCCCATAGAGAGCAAGACTTAAGGCTCTGGATTAAGACTGGTGCACCAAGTACGTAAATACAGAGCTTTCCTTGAGATAACTAGTGCACAGTTGCTAGATGGTCCAGAAAACTCTTGTCTCCATTATATTTAATGGAAGAAACTCTTTTCTTAGAAGAGCTACATTCAGATGTTCTCCGTCTTGCTTTGAGAATCCCTCTTCCCTACAAATCTTAGACAGTAACAGTAAAGATCTGTAGGTGTGTGCATCCCAGCAGCTTTAAGTAGTGTCTTGCAAGTTCTTTCCTTGTGACTTTTTTCATATAAAAATAGTAGGAGGGGGAGTCTGCGTAGGGTAATGAGTGGGATTATATAGTTGGGAATAGTTGAACAGGGGCTTAGCTAAATGACCTCCTGAGGTCCCTTCCACCCCAATTTTTTATGGTTCCAATGGCTCTCTTAACATGTTGAAAGCGATGTAGGTAAATATATTATGTTGCATGTGCCTAACATGACCTTTCCCCCTCTCTCCCCAGTGGAAGAATGCCAGCTGGATGAAAACAACATGCTGATCCCTATCATAGTAGGTGCAGCTCTTGCTGGACTTGTCCTGATAGTCTTGATTGCTTATTTGATTGGCAGAAAGAGAAGCCATGCTGGATATCAGACAATTTAATGACTTGCACTTAAATTAATCTAATTAGATACAGAGCAGTTGCAAGAAGCAAATAAATTGTGTTCCCCTGCGTTAAGATTGGTATTATAAGGGAAAACAGCCTTTCCTGCAAAATGCTTCTTGTTAAGTCTGCCTTATTAAATGTGAAATCCATCTTGCAGCATTTAACTATGCACAAAGGAATAACTTCTGAAATTCTGGTGGCTAATTTTGCTAACTAGTTTAAACATTTACCCACTTAAAAACAAGCTGCAGCTTTTGAGGGTGTTTTTTGAAATGGACTGCATTAATGTCAGTTAAAGATTCCAGACTTGTGTGTAGTTAGTTCACATTCACTCAACTTCTGATTTTTATTAAGCCTAACAAAGGGAATATATTCACTCTGATACTACCATCCTGCGATGGAAGTTTAATTATACTGATTTAAAGTATAAGCAATGACTGACAACATGAAAATCTAAACCCCACCTTGTCTCCTAGGTGTGTATTTTTACTAAGCTTTAAACACAATGCAATACTCAAACCCTATAGGAACTCATTTACAATTGGACAACTCCCCTCTTTGGTACTTTTGATGCCCTGCCAGCTTGTTAGAAGCTGGCACTTTTTTAAATGTAAAAAAATGGGTGTTTATTTTTATTTACATTTTTTTGTAAAGTGAATTTCAGTCTCTTCTGTTGGAAGCTCCAGAGATCCTGTTTCTGCACATGTGTACAATATCGATCTCAATCTGCTGATTCTCTTGCTTTAACCTTGGCTGGGGGTTGTACACTTCAAGGATCAGTTCTGATGTATGCATTGCCTGTAACAATGCTAATAAAAACATCTTTTTTTTTTCTGTATATGATCTGTCACTACCTTGCTCTCTGCTATTTCCAGTCAAATAGCAAACTAAGCTTCCTGCACAACTGCACACTCTTAAACTAGGCCAGAAACTCTACAACTCTAAGCTCCTGGCAAGTAGGTCCTACTAGCTCAGAATGGGCAATTATTTGACAGGGTGCCACTTACTGGGTTTTAGCAAGCTGTTGAGGGCTGCATGGGTGCCCTGCCCTCTGGTCACCATCCTGACTGGAAGTTCCCACCCTCTAACCCCCAACCTTTGCCCCCTCCCCCCCAAATACTCCTTTCAGCAAGGGGTTTTGCCATCTCAAAACCAGAAAAACAAATTATATTCTAAAAATCAAACATCTACAATGTTCATTAATTTAATTTAAAAAAAATTGTTGTCCTGGTTTACATGTGTTTGAGTAGCGTACACAGAGGTGATTGCACAATAGCTTAAAATGAAGTTTTAAGTCTACAGTGGGGAGTGCATATAGGTTTGTGGGGAGGGTATAGATGTGGGTGTGTGGGGATCTGCATGTATGGTAGTGTAAGGGGGGTGTGGGTGCATGTGTATGGTGGGGTGTGCTTGTGGAACTTGCCCTATGAACACATGCATGCACTCTCTCATTGCATGCACACACATGCGTGCGTGCACCCCCTCCACAGTCCCATGTTCCCACAGCCCAGGACCATGTGGTGCTGGAGCAATGAAGCAGTGAAAGCTGGGGCATGCAAAGGCTTCTGGGGGGGGGGGGGTTGTGCAGGGGTGAGCTGGCCTTGCTCCTGAGTCTTGCTGACTTCCCCTGGATCCTACTGCCCCTGGCTCCTACCATCTTTGACAGGCAGCCAGGAGCAGATTTTAATTTTCTAAACTGTTTAGGTGCCCCACAGGCTGGATCGCATGGCCTGGCAGGCCAAATCCAGCCCACAGGCTGTATTTTGCCTGCCCTTGTACTAGCTTAATGCTAAAAAAAACAAGTTATAAAGTGCTGGTTTATTTTTCTCTCAACTCTTCTATCTTAAGCTGGGTTTATCCCAAGGACTACAGGTTGCCAACCCCTATGAAGCCTGTGGATCAGCCCTATAGAGCTGTGGCTTCAGCAGTGGAGGCAGCTGGGCTCTGGCAGAGGGGTCTTGTACTATGCTGCAGAACAGCTGAGCAGGAGTGTAAGTGAAAGTGACAGCAACCAGGTCCTAGTGCATACTCACCTCTGACCTGCACTGGGTTATTCCAGCTCAACCACAGCAAACTTGCTAACCCCTGCACTATCTGACTGGTCACACAACACCTTATTTCCAAGTAACACTGAAAGACTTAAAATTACTAATTTAAGAGGAGTAATGTAGCATTTTAATAGAGCTTAAGACTAATACCTGCTTGGGACTAGGTACAGATTTGTACAGTAAGTGTAAATGTATTAGATGCACACTAGTCAGACCTTGCTTAATCTTTTATTATGTCTTGGTTGCAAAGAACTGCCACTGTTGAAGGCCTGAGTCGCACAGAAACTTGGACAGAAGGAGAGCCAGGCTGTTGGTAACAGCTTGCTAAAACAGTTTTCCACCCCTGCTCCATCCCTCTGCCTCCTTCTGTTGGTTTTCATGTGAATTGCCTGAGTCCCCAAATCCTCCTGCATATGATTGATTCATCTCTTTCAGGAGCCTTGATTTACACAGGAGAAGAAGGATACTTGTGTCTGCAACATATTTGCCAAAGCAGTGGGAGTGGGGGCAGGGCAGGACAGGGCTGCCTTCACATACTGTAACGGTGTACTAACACTATTCTGGCTCCTATTTAATAGATGGTCAGGGCACTTAGTTGCAAACGGTAAGTTTTTTTGTGGCCAGTTCTTCAGACCATTCAAAGAAAAGCTTTGTGACACCCTTTCTGCTCCAACTTAGCCCACACTGATCCAGCTCAAAGAAAGAAGGGAGGAGGGGCAAGGAAATAAGTCTCAAACTTTACGGGGGGGGTGAGTGGAAAGAGAAGGGTTGGGGGGGGGGTTTCTATTGCCAGTATGACTGTGGGATTTACAGAGCCTAGCATAACTGTAGTGCAGGTCTCATAGCAGAGGCAAGGACCAGAGGGTTACAAAAAACAGAGAGGCTGGTACCTAATGATTGGCTGGATCTAGCTTTTAAAAAGGAAATGGAAAAGCTCAATTAACCTCAAGTAGTATTGCAGGATTGCTTCCCTGTTAAACATCCATGTTGATAGCAGAGGATTCAGTGGGTAAGAAATTCTAATTGTAGTAAAAGGGACAAGCTTCCAAAAAAAAAAAGATGTAAACAGCCAAAAGAAGAGGAACCACTTAGAGATAAAAACAAAGGAAGGATTTAAGTTTCTTCAGCTGTAGAATAACATGAAGGGCAATAACAAGGCCTGTTACACTTAAGAAGGATTATCATTAGTGGTACTAATGAGCAACAGTCAATGCATAATGGAAGGAAACTTGTCATTTAATCCATCCTGCTACAGCTGGACTGGAAATCTGGTTAAAGGTTGAAAGATTCAACTACATCACCCCATTCAGCTGCTGTGAGTAGAATAGACCCTCTAGTCCACAGCACTATTACAGAAAGCTCTGTACCCAGGTGCCCCCCACACACAAACCATACAGACACCCCCTCCTGCAGGTGTTTTACTGTCTCCTGGGAGCCCAGTATGGACTCTTGCATATCTAATAACTCTGCTCTGCCTTATTTTGGAGTGGGATCAGAATCCAGAATGAGAAGGATGGAAAGAGTCTGACCAGTAGCAGGCTCTAAAAGTACAAGGGATCAGACTGAGAAGAGGCTGGTGAGATGGATTGCTAGCAAAGGAAAACCACCAGGATGATAAGCCAGCAACTGCCACATCAGGAAAAGTAAGGAAAGATGCACATATTGGGTGGTAGTGCACTCAGGCCCAGCCTCAGCTTGCCACAGACTAGTGGAGTAGAGGAGGTAGCACCCTGGCTAGGAAGCCTGAGAAACCCCACAAGCTGGGCTTACTTGAATACCTCCATTCTGGACTGAGCAAAGATGCAGAACTAGGAGCACTGACCTACTGTGCCACTACCTTATTTACAGTAGTCCTGCTACAGCACTGCTCTGTACTAACCTCCAAAGAGCAGAGATGGAAGGACTGTAAAAGAAGCATCTCCCTGACCATAATTCCTTGTTTGTAGAGGTGCACCAATACATTGGTCCAATTGGATTGGCACTGATATAAAGAAAATTTACTGTATTGGCAGTCAGCTTTTTTTGCCTGATGTGGCCAATAAGTGCCCCATGCATGCACACAGCTGCAGCGCAGCACATAGGCAGCAAGGAGCACAGCCTGGCAGCTTGGAGAGCTGCATCCAGCTAGTAAGTCTGGTGTGGTGGAAGGGAAGGGGCATGGGGGGACAGATCGAGGCCCTTGCAGTGAGGGTGGGGATGGGGCAGGGTGGGGCCCAGGACAGCCACAGCTTGTCCAGGGGGTGGCTCCTGCATGCACCCCTGGGAGGGGATGGGGGGCATGTGCCCCTGGATCTTTGTATAGGGTGGGCTGCTGCAGGCTGGGGCTGGGGCAGTGCCCAGAAAAGGAACTGGGGAGGCTACAGTGAATTTTGGGGTGGCTGCTGCCCCCCCCCATAGCCTCACTCCCAAAGCAGACACTGCCTACCCAGAGCACAGCCCTGTCCAGCCTGCCCCCCACACAAATCTGGGGACACACTGCCCCCCCAGGGTGTGCGCAGTGGCAGAAGCCACCCCCCCCTCCCTACCCCCCCCGGACAAGCCACACACACACAAATATTTGTTTGCCTC
>NW_017729032.1:141727513-141730702 GCF_001723915.1 Gavialis gangeticus
GACACTGCCTACCCAGAGCACAGCCCTGTCCAGCCTGCCCCCCACACAAATCTGGGGACACACTGCCCCCCCAGGGTGTGCGCAGTGGCAGAAGCCACCACCCCCTCCCTACACCCCCCGGACAAGCCACAGCACTGTCCTGTGCCCTGCCCCAGCCCCACTCCCTCCCTCACTGCAGGGGCCTCGATCTGTTCCCCCACCCCACACACCTTCCACAACAGACTTACCAGACGGACACTGCTCTTCAAGCTGCTGGGCTATGTACTGGAAATCAGATCATGGCACCTGATGCCTCAAAAATCAGCTATTGGTATTGGTCAAAAAAATCTCTTATTAGTGTATCCCTACTTGTGATTATGTAGCTGATGCAGCAACCTGTGTCCCCAGGCATGCGACACAGCTAGGGGGCTCAAGCACTGCTTGAGGGAGGCAAGTCAGCTATATAGCACCAGGGGTGAATGCAGACTGCATTTACCATTCTGAGTTTCAGGCTCCTCTTTAACCTTCCTTGCCTGCAACACGGACTCCTGCTCTGCCTCAAGCCCATTTGTTCAACCCTGTTCCTATCCCTCTCCCCTGTTACATAATTCAGATCTCTTAAACTAACACACAAATTAGGTACTAACATTAAAAAAAAAGCCCAAGGTGGAATAGATACAAGTTGCATGGTTTTCTATAAGTGACAGTTAAGAGCAGTAGGGAACAGAACACACATTTGCCCTTGGCGGTGGGGGAGGAAGCTCACACCTTAGACCAGGTTCTGCCATTTTTAAGCCAGTCTGTGTGCAGTAAACTTCTGTTCTTTTGTACTGGTAAAAGTATAATGTCTGTACCTGGCCACAGTCTACAAGAACTGCAGCCTTTTTCTTCAGCTCTTCCTGCCCTGAGATGGAGAATGTGCCTATTTGTTTGAAGTGCCTAGGAACTGCTATGTGTTGGTTCAATAATGATACTGGCCTGTTATTTTCAGTAGATCTTTTCTCAAAAGGCTAGTTAGTCTGTCACTGAAGATGCTGGGAGTCAGACACCACCACATACATAACAAATATTTAACTGCAAGAAAGAGGCTTTGAGAAATAAATAGTATTTATTTTTTACAAATGGTTGTGGTGTCATGATTAATACACACAATCCATGATGTAACCCTATGTATCTACTTACTCAACCATTACAAAATGCCCTGAAGGAAAAAAAAGAAAGGAGTGACTATTTAAAGGAGTATCCTCACATTTAAAATATGATCAGACTGTTTCAACCATTAAAAAGTAAATCCAGTTACCAAGTGTACTGACAGACTTACAGTACAAAGAGTGTCGACAACACTTACTTGAAAGGCAGGACAAATTGGTCAAGTGTCAGTTAACACTCACGGAAAGATCAGAAATTGTGTTCAGTCAGTGCAATTTCAGAGGAGGAATGTGTCAATTTCTGTAGCGGCCAATCGGCCAATAAATACTTGCGAGTTATCCCTGAGCAAGCAGCTTCGCTCTACAAGTCTCTCGAAGTTTGTTAATTGTTGCCATGGACAAACTCCCAGGTTCTGTAAATATTTTCTAGGACAAAGAATATTAATTGTTAAACTCAGTCCCAAAGCACACAAAAGTCTTGCTAGACTTCACATAAAGATGTAAAGAAGCACGGGTGGAACCCAAAGTCCTCATTGTGAACAGAGACAGAGCACTATTCTAGCATGCTTCATTCTTAGATGCAAGTGCTTCTCCAAGGTGGATTAATACAGTCATCATCCCCGTTTCAAAGACAGGGTAAAAGTGGCAGCATAGAAAGATAGCACTGAGTAGACTAAAATTGCACAAAGCCATCAGCAGTACTGGGAACAGATCGCAAGTCTCCTGACCCCAGGGCCTCCAAGGATATCAAGAGGATCTCAAGTAGTAGTAATGTTGGAGGGAAGTATGAACATACATTTTCTTTTTTAATCATGCAGTTAATTCTGGAATAAGTCCTGTGGCGAGACAGTAAGTATATTCAAACTGTCTTATGCTCTCTTCAGTTCTTTGTAGCATAATCCATTGTGAATAGGGAGAAGGGGAAATATGACCCATACAGGTTAGTTACATACACACCCTCAGTAAATAAACCTTATAAACAGTGTTTTGTTCAGTACCACGAGGGTACTGAACACCAATTCTACTTTAAAGGAACTTAAATAACTTTTTGTTCAATTGCAAACACACTTGACATTTGCCTGTCACCAGGCATACTACTGCCAGCATCTATAAACTAAGGAAAACCACGCACTTGTACTGGCCGTGGAGAAGCCTCATTTAGCTACTCAGATAAGTAATTTTTTATACTTTAAAGGCCAGTTCATCATGGTAGCCCATCCCACTGAATAATTTATTAACCCTCTATCAAATTTACACAGTGACCAAGGAGGAAGGGTACAGGGGTGAGAGAAGAATATTTCAGTCCTGACAGTATTGCTGCACAAAGGGTAGAAGCGCTTGTCAAGACAGCTAACATGACAATAGCCACATCTTTATCCAGATTACTCTGCAGTATTTCTGAACAGGAGGAAAGTGTGTGCAGGAGTTAGCAAATGACTCGGGAGCATTTGTTTGGACTTTGCGCTTCCGTTCCCTTCAAAGCTAAGTTGTATATATGATTTTTTTTCACCACTGCGTCACCTCAGTGCCTGACAAGCAAGGGCTTTATCATCTTAATTTTTAAATAGGGAAAAACTGAGGAACAGGAATGAAATGATTTGCCCAAGGTCATATATCAAAGTCAGTGGCTGATCTGGGAACAGAACCGAGCTCTGACATAAGTACAGAATTATGCTAGGAATAAGTAGGATGCAATTTTGGCTTACCCTGAAACTCTGAAAGTGGACCTGTATACAAATCATTCCCAGCAAACCACTTCCCATTCATTTTTAAACAAACCAGCAACAAAATATTGACCAGTTTATTCTTGGCACTTCTTTGCTTCATTTAGCATTCAGTCGCATCACTCCAACTCCTTCAATATTCTAACAGCAGCCATTTTGTTCCCCGACTATATACAGTTGTTAGAATCACATTTGTAGCATGAGAGATTGTGAATGTTAATGCAAACTTTGCTGTGATTATTCTGCATCAGTCATGCAGAATTCACTTATCTGTTTCAGTACTTGTGGAAAGTAAATTCAACTCATAATACAGGGTTTTTGTAACACATTCACAGGTT
>NW_017729032.1:141735702-141746295 GCF_001723915.1 Gavialis gangeticus
TGCAAACTTTGCTGTGATTATTCTGCATCAGTCATGCAGAATTCACTTATCTGTTTCAGTACTTGTGGAAAGTAAATTCAACTCATAATACAGGGTTTTTGTAACACATTCACAGGTTACAGGCAGGGCAGAAGGAATCCCATTTATAGTCCAGGTGATGCAAAGTTTGCAGTTATAGAAAAGGCTGTAAATTAGTTCTTTGAGTTATAATCTTAATATTAAGTCTAAAACAAAACACTGATCCAAATCAGTTTATACTGGAAGAACTGTTCAAGCTAGTGAAAATTCACAGGGATCCATTCTCAAATTTTTTATCACATTTTGGATGAGCAAGACACTTCAAAGTCTATTTGGTTCTACAACATTTAACTATTCTCTGTTGCAAACTGAAAACACTTACCTGCATGAAAGTGTGACACTCTGTTACAAACATGCCTTTGGTGATTTCCTTAAATTTATCACAGATGTCAGGGAAATTTGTGGCTTCCAAAATAGAAGCTTCGTGTTGCTTAATCAACGTTAAGGCCACACGGAAGAGAATTTTTGATCCCTCATAGAATAAGCAGTCCCAAATTCGGAGTACGGTCTACAGGGGGGCGGAAAAAAGAGCTGTTAGGTTACCTTGTTTCAGCTGTTGGTAATCATTATTCAAACCATTACAAAAAGGAATTATCTACCATGTATAATAAAACAAACTGCAAGTTATTTCTTACCTCCACTGGAAGAATGTCAATAAATAAGCATATAAACCAACGGGACACGACTAGAGTCCACATAACACCATGTCTATCCATTAACTCTGCAACTGCTGGAACTTTCATTTTTACAAGTTCTCCAAGGACCTCTTGATCTATTTTCAGACCCATCATCGCTGGACTATAAAAGTCTTTGGAGGAAGAAAAATCAACATTCAGTAATTAGTGTGTATGATCTATAAAAGTAATGTGATGATGCTAATGAGAAACACTAGAAGTTGTTAAAGCCGAACAGCTTTAGCCTACTGAGCCCCAAGCACATAACTATGTTAAAGTATGGAATGAGACCACATGCATTCTCAGCCCTTCAACTTCTGGCTCAGCAGCATCAGATCCCTCTACATAGCAGATTACTTTCACAAAGCCTGCCACAATAGCCCCCTACTCTCAGCTCCTCAAACATTTCATCACTCAGCTTTGCTGCACATTTTTCCACCCATCCACCCTAACCATGAACGCCACATGCCCCCGGAGGCTAGGGGGGCATGGCAAGTTCCTGCAGGTAGCAGTGGCACTGTCGACAGCGGAAGCGTGGCAGCGGGGAGCTCCTGCAGGTAGCCATGGCACTGTTGGTGGCGGGGGGTAGTAAGAACCAACCAGCGGTCAATGACTGCCCACAGACAGCAGTGGCCAATGGCGATTGGGGACCACCCACAAAAGCTGCCGGCAGTGTTGGCGGTGAGGGGAGGGTGGCAGGCAGCAACCGCCCACAGGCGCCACTGGCAGTGGTCGACAGTGCCTTTTTGCAGGGGGTGCACCGCCACACTCAGAGGGTGCATGTACACCCACATGCACCCCTACGCGTCACCAATGACCCTAACAATCGACAGGTCTTAACCCAAGCAGAGGGTACAATTAACAAAATCTGAGGTCTTTGATCAACTTGCACTGAAAATAAGAAAAAAAGATTATTTCACTTTTTTATTAAGCCTTCATTGAAGCTGGGTCGGGAACCCAGGTGCCATCTTTTCCAGGTGACTGTCCCAACCACTCTCGCACTGGCTCAATGACCGACTTCATTTTTTTCCCCATGCAAATGGAACATGTAAACATGAACACGAACTAGAAAGGCATGGCAGCATCCCAAATTAGCATATTCCACAGCTTAGTTATTAGAGCATTTGTCCACGGGGTGGGGGTGGTACAGGCTCAAATTCCCTGGGGCACATGAGGGATTTGAATGTAGGTTCCTCAGCTGGGCTAGAGAGACATTCAAAAAGCCAGAGCCTGAATTGATTCAACCTTTGCAGGTGAGTCTAACCTGCCTAGGTTGAACCAGTTTGTAACAGAACAGACATGCAGGCACTTGCCTGCAGTCACTTAGGCTGGGTGACAGGTGCTTTGGAGTGTGCCCTCAGCTGCAGGAAAGCTGGGGGGGTGGGGAGGGGCCATGGCCAATCCCAGCTTCACTGGGCAGGGAGAGGTTTAATTCTCCCTCTCTGCTCCACTGGTAGGGACCCAAACTGGGCTCCCTCCTTGCTGCAGCAGTGGGGCACCATGGCCCATGAGGCAGAAGGGAGAATTAGTCTCCCCTCTACCCCCACTGGCAGTCAGGTCTGTCTGCCTCCTGGCTGCACTTGCTCCCTGAAGGAAAATAGGCCCCTGCTGCCCCCTCTGCAGGACACTGGAGGGAGGAGGCATAACCCTCATCCCTGCCCCTAAAAGAGGCCCTGCTGGCTGGCATCTGGCTGTGCCCCATCCTGGCTGCTGCAGCAGGAGGGGACAGAGCCCTTGCTGTCAATGTCAGGGAGCGTGGAGAGGGGCCCCGCTGCAGGGCAGACAGAGCTGTGGGGGGATGGGCACTGAGGCACCAGGGTCCAGAGCCCCCCCAGTGCTGACCCCACGGCAGGCAGCAGCTTTCCTTGCCCTGCACTCCCCTGCCCCCAAGAGGCTCAGGGAAACTCACCCCTCGCAGCTCCAGTGGCCAGGCGGGGCCCCAACGGTCCAGGCCGAGCAGCGGTGGCACAGGAGAAGTGGCCCTTCTCCCCCCGCTGCTAATGCTTCCAAGTGCAGCCAGCCAGTCGGCACCGGGCTACCCTGCATCTCTGACATGGCAGAGATGCAGGGCAGCAGGATGCCAGCTCCCAGCGGTCAGCAGAGATGCAGGGCAGCCCAGTGCTGGGCCTGGATGGTTGGCGCTTCCTAGTGCAGCCACCGTAAGCCAGAACCAGGCTGCCCTGCCAGACACCAGGCAGCAGGGCCCCTTGGGGGGGCAGGGGCAAGAGTCATTCCTCCTTCCTCCAGCATCCTGCGGAGGGGACAGCAGGGGCCTATTTCCCTGCAGGGAGCGAGTATGGCCGTGAAGCAGGCAGACCTGACTGCCAGTGGGGGTAGAGGGGAGACTAATCCTCCTTTCTGCCCCCCTCTGCCTCACAGGCCATGATGCCCCACTGCTGCAGCAAAGGGGCGGGGGAGCCCCTGGCAGACAGCTTGGGTCCCTGCTGGTGGGACAGAGAGGGAGGAATTAAACCTCTCCCTGCCCAGACCCCTGCCCCTGCCTATTCCTGCTCAGGCTGGGAAGCAGAGAGTCCTGCCCAGCCCAGAGAGCATGCTGGGATGCTGGGGGTCTCTGATTTATGTTAAACCAACAATGGGTCTGGGACAGACACTGCATAAACCAGTTTGAGCCAAATCAGTTAAGTCTGATGGTACATTCAACCAGGTTTATCTCAAACCGGTTTCAGCCATTTCAAACTAGTTTACATGCACTGAATGTCTGTTCTGTTACAGATTTAAACCAGTTTCTGATCACTTACACCAGTTTATATGTAACGTCTGTCCCTGAGGGCAAGTGCTCCAGCAACTGGGACTTCTGTTTGTCCAGTATCTCACCACCTCTGGACCTGGGACATGCACTTTGAGAATGCTTCCTGGTTTGGGAATTACAGGTAGGACAGATATTTCCCCTCTAAGGAATTCAGGAGCAGGCGTTTAGGTCACTTCAGGGACCTTTGCTGGTGCCTAGGAAACTTATGGGCCTCCAGAGTTTTGAAGATCAGATTTCTGGAGTGGGGTACTTGCAGGCATAGTTAGAACAGACAGAGTTGCCCAAGCTCTTTTGTGGACCTGGTCCTTCAGACTCAAAGTGCTGTACAGATAGAACCACGCTCTCAGCACAAAAACAGCACAGCAGATAACGCAAGTTCTTGCTGTGCCTTTCCTTTTGCTTATAGCCTCTAAAGGTCACAGGCCAAAAATAATTGTGACTTTGTGTCCATTTAGCTGGTTTATGCCAAAACTCCTAAACACAAGAGAAGGACAAAGAGATAATTTATGGATAGGTGAAGCAATAAGGAGAAACAAACAAACAAAACACTTGCTAGAAATAAATGTAGAAACCCTAAAGTGCCCTAAAATAATGGATTTCTACATATGCTTGAGAAATATCTAGAGCTAACAGAAGGTATTAGGAGAATGCCCGTACTTTAGGAAATCTTAACAGAGGAACACTAAATTATGTAAATAATGAATTATAGTAGATTGTCCATGATAAGAGCTAAACCCTGCCAGTACTTTAAAACCTGAACGTGTGCCTTGTCATAAGTTGCCACTCTGAAGAACCTCAATCTAGTAACCACTGGCTCCTGCTCAATTTGCAGAGCTTGTTTTCATAGCCTTATGGGGTACATCCAGACAAACACACGTGCCTCTTGCCCATCTCAAACCTCTGAGAGATGAGGCAAGAGGCACGCATGGGAATGAAAAATGTTCCCTGTGTTGCAAACTTGAAGCACTTCCCTGTGCTTCCCAGGGGGACTCTGCTAGGAGGCCCCGGAGCCCCTGCTGCTAGGGTAAGAGGCTTTTTTTCTCAGGTCTTTTTCCTTTATTTTCCTTTTTTAAAGTGATGGTACCTGGAGTTGGGGGGGCATCCATCTGGGGACAGGGGTGGGGCATATGAGCCTTGCAGAGGGGGTTGTAGTTCCTGCGGCAGCCATCTGGCCTCTGCGTCGGGGGCCATAGCCCCTGTGTGGGGGGGGGCAACAAAATATATATTCATGTTTCATGAAACGTATTTAAAGTTCACTTTATTATTTTGTTTTACTTGTGAAGATACATTGATTTTGGGGTATTTTACAGAATGACTTTGGGATTTATTTATTTTTTTAAATCAGGAATTTCTCAGTTTTCCAACAGGGAACACCAGAATTCCTGCTAGGGAGGCCAGTGGCAGGACCCTGCCTGCTCAGAGCTGGCACCATGGGCCCAGCTGGCTGTGGCTAAACTCCTGGACAAATGGGGCCAGGAGGACATGCTTTGACAGTTCAAACCAAGCCACCACACCTGGAACATCTTCCGGGCGACAGCTGCCCAGATGGCCAGGCAAGGGCACACATGGCAGTAGTGCTGCACAGAGCCAACTCTGCAGCCACAGCCCAGAGGGGCAGATGCCTCTACTGGCTGTGCAGTCCCCATCTGGGTCTGGCAGGTGTGCAGTAGGTCACAGCCAGGCAGCAGCCCCCACTGCCAGACCCCTGCAGTGGGTAGAGGGTGCAGGGAACTCAGGGCTGTTTCAGTCCAGCTGGCACAAGCGGCAGTGTACCCCAGTACCAACTGGCTGGGCCACAGAAGCTCCTGAGAGCGAGTAGCCCTGAGGTACTGGCCAGGGCAGATTTTTGTACTGCTGGGGCCAGGACAGGGCAGCTTTTTATACTGTTGGGGCCAGGATAGGTGCTGGCCCTGGGCTCTAGCTCCCCCTGGCTGCAGATCCAGGAGGAGCCAGGAAGGGTTATTTTGCCCCAAGTGGCACAATTTGCTCCTCAACAAAATGCATGTTCAAGCATGTGTGCTGAGACAAAAAGCCCCAGCTCAAATTTGCACCGTTTCTATTTGAGCTGCTGCAAGCACACGTGCTTGCATGTGTGAATGCACCCATGGAGGGTAACACCTAATTTTTAGTCCTTTGGTAAGCCTCAATATCTTCCTACCTATTTAGATGCATGTCTCAGGCAGGACACTTTATCCATTTTAGTTATTATTAGAGCATACATACCTTTGGCTTCTACTCTAGAACCCATCATAGGAAAGCTCTCACTATTGAAACCAAAAATTGTCATCAAGAGATGTATGGAAAATTCCAACTACCAAAGTGAAGTCAAGAGTAAAGAAAGTCACGCTCCAACATGACAACACAAGTGTGTCTAACCTCAGTTTTAATATAAATTTACTTATGACTTGGAACACAAGAGAAAAGCACAGGCCCACATGCCTATTCTATAAATCAGGAATGCCTCTAAAATGTTCCTACAAACATACTTTGCAGGAAAAAGGACCCTGCATCCTACACCATCTAACATGCAAACCAACCTTTTCCTTTTGTGCATGTCTGAGGTACGTAAGTGGTTAAGACTTTCATAATTTACCACTGGAAAGTTGCACTGGAGTACATGCCCACATGCTCTCTGCTATGTATTGCTGTGATCATCTGATATGCAGAAATCCACACCAGCTGCTATTTTCAGTCTTTACCGTACTCCAGCCAAGAGAACATCAAGATCTCAGACAGAGCATCAGGCCACTAGCCCAACCAGATGGAAATGCCAGAGTAAAGTTAGATAAGCCACTCCTCAGCTACTGGGTCTTTTGAATTATAAAGTGGTGAATAAGTCAGTTGCAGGAAAGCCTTATTTAGATTCAAATTACATTCAAATTTGTTACGCAGTAGTATTACACAGTAATGCCTTTTTGTTTTCTAGCTAGAACAGCCTGGTCATCTGTTCCTAAAGTGGTAGTTTCCATGTTGACCTTGATGAACTGAAAAAAGCTAAGATTTATAATTTTATGCACAGATTAGCTACACTTTATCATGATATGATTAACCAGCACTGAAGGGTTTTAAAATAGATTAAAGATAAATCCCTCAAAATTGAGAGTAGAAGTGTTCTCAATCAAGCCTGTGCTAATGTAAAATTTACCCATCGATTTTAAGAGCAACATAATAAGATGGTAACAATACAAATTTGGATGCTAAAGTTTTTAATTCTAGAAAGCAAACTGCATTACAAGTATCAAATGTAGTGTCTCGCATCTTAAGATTAAGACTTTAGTCCATACAGACATGGAAATTCAGGGCACATATTTCTGTATTTTTCACAGAAGCATTCAGAGAGGAACTTTGGCAGCTCCTTCAGCCCAGCTTTGTGCACTGCCTGTAGGACTCACTCTCAAGGTCCAAGCTCTCTTTTACAGATGGCCAATGCCATGAGCTTCCTTTAGAGCAAAGGTGATTTTGCAGCTTGTTTAGGTGCCTACATGTTCCACTGATTATAAATATTTGCATTTTTAACCTATTTTGCCCTTCTATTTTATCTTTCTTTACTAAATGAGAATTTATCCCTGGCCTCTCATCTAACATCCCTCTGCAACATAGCTCTCTTTCTTCTCCATCTCTCTTAATTTTCCTCATGTGCCTTACAATGCAATTGTATAAACTGCTGCTTTCCCAGACTTTTAAACAAATTTGGGGGTGAAGCTAAGCAGTGCTTCAATAAAAGCCAAACTAGACAAACATACTTTCTGGCCACTTTAAAAGAGGTGAGGGGGTGCTGCTGCTGGAGAGTATGCATCTGTTGTTATGAACCAATTCAGAAGTGTTAACCCCACCTGGCTGGATCTGGACTGCAAGGAGCCTCACAGGGCCAATCTGGACCCAGAAGTAGTGTTGAAGCAAGCTGCAGTGGCATGCAGGGATGGAGTTAATGTAGGTATTGCTTGCCCCCCTTGCCACCCATACGCGTCTCCAACAGAGCTCTGTAGCTGGCAATTCAGCAGCAGGCCCCATCTCTGCTCGCCCTGCTTCTGAATTCCTGGCCCTTCTGGCAGTCTCATGGGCTAGGTAAAACAGCCCACAGACCAGTCCTAGGCTGTGGAGTGATCTTTAATATCCCTGATCTAATAGCTGTCTGCATGATCCTGCAGGGATACAAGTTCACTAAACCACCATTCTTCAACCCTGAAAGGAACAGATTTCAAACTGAAGTAGTTTGAAGTGGCTTTGTTATACTGTTTTGCTGCAATGCAACTGTTACTTATACAGGATTCTGTTACAGCTTATATCAGCATCCTTTGGTACTGATACAATCATTACTTCTGCCTACAGCTCTACAGAACTTCATGCACAGTATCCCTTATTTAAAAAAAGGAGTAGTAGTGTTTCTCCTCCTCATGATTTTCCTTCCTGTGGCAGGTGAATATGCCACCCACAGCAGTATTTAATCCTTCTACTGTACAACATTAAAGCACATTAAACCATTCATACCACTTCTTTCCTATATGAACTATTCAAAATTATCCATAATCAATACACCTATATAAAGAAGCTGTTTTATATTTTAGTCTATATTACTTGAAATATCTTCCAGATTCGTATTATCCAATTTTATCAGCACACACTCTAGTCTGCCCTAAGGAGTTTACAAAAATATTGAGTAGTATATGACCCAGAACTGACTCCAGTCAATATCCTCTCTCTACTGGTCACAGACATTCACTATTGTACTTTAGCTTATTTTAATGTACTGGGTATCCATTGATCCATGCTAGTGTAGGAAAACTCTCTTTGAAGCCACAACAGTGACCCTCAAAAATTAAGATATACTAAACCAGATTATTTTATCCAGGTGTAAATCACTACACAGAAGTCACACAGTAAGATTTCGCAGACTGACCTATCATCCCTATTATTGCTCATGATATTTTCTTCTAGGTGCTGAGAAGTTCTCCACTTTATTAATGATTCTAGATAGAATTACCCAGACAGAAGTTAAGTGAATGGATCTAAAGTTCTCTCTCTCTCTCCCCCTCCAAATTCCTCTTAAAATATCGACAAAAGGGAAAAACATAGTACCTTGTGGCTTCTCTCCTGCCACTTCCTCATAAATTAGGTCACTTTTTGGGATTCTAACCTCCAACCACCCTGTTATACCAGCAGAGGCTGTTAATCTTAAACTGTGATGTGATACAGTGTCCTCATTTGACCAGATGGCATTCACGTTCATGGGCCTCTGAGCTAACCCGGAGCCACCTGCTGCATACAACATCCATCTTATTAATCCAAGACAAAAAGTGATGATCCTGAAAAGTGCTGAGTTTCCATCACTCCTCTTAAATCAGCAGGATTGGTGGGGGATCGGAGTTTATCCCCACCTCTCAGAATCAAGTCTTTATTACAGTAATAGAAAACACAAATGTGTGAACTACCTTCACAAACTGCCCAAATGTTTTACCTTTACTACATGATCCTGTGCATGATGTTAAACTAGAAGACGCTGAAAAGATTCTTATTTTGTTTTTAGTCAGTCTTGTTTTGTTTTGTTTTGTTTTGTTTAGTTAGTGACTGTGCAACTCCTGGACCATACAGAACTATGAACAAAAGGTTCAAAATGGTATATTCTGGTTTGAATTATGGGGAAGGGTAAAATATATGGGGAAGAATAGATATGCTTTAAAAATGATTTTCTTTCATTTTCTCTTTATCACAATCAGCACCTGTGCGAATCTTACTAGTAAGAGGTCCACTACAAAGATACTACTGCTGGCCAGTGCTATGCAGCAGTAATGAGATTGACAGGAAATAAGAGATAAAGACTGTAAAGACTGTATGACCTTGTTCTCAGTTACAAACAGATTAAGAGATTCCAAAAATAAAAATTTAAGAAGTGGTGTTTTCATAGCTTTAGATCATCAGCTTCAAATCAGAGGTATAAAAGTTAGAAAAAAGCACATCTTAGACTCTCAGATCAGAGTGTATGCATGCATACATGTGCACGTACATGCCTGACTTAATAAAAATGATACTGTAAGAAATAAATTGATACAAACTACTGTAGAAACATTTGCAAAGAACACAAAGTGTTTCTGTGTAACTGTATAGGTAGTTTCACCACTGCTATTTGTATTTCTACACCTGACAGAAACTCTGAGGCATTGTTTCTGTATTCAATGCAACAGCCAGGAGACATCTAGGACAATAATGTAGCTCTGCTACATACCTTCTACCAGGGCTGCCCAGCTTTCAAGAGGTCTGGGGCTGCATGCCCCACAGGCTGCACCGGGGCGGGAGTCAGTCACAGATACCCAGACTGTATGTCACATGGATGTTCCCCCCACCCCGCCATGTTGCACTGTGTGCCCGCATGCTGTAACTCTACATGGATGCTTCACCCCTCCCCCACGTGTGCGCGCGCACACACGCACACACACACAGCTGCACTGTGCAGCCCCAGCATCACCTTAAGCACCCTGTCCTGTGCCACACTGTCCCCTTTGGTGGGCAGAGAATGCGGAAGCCAGAGGACGAAGTGGGAATCTGGATACTCTGGCCGCTACTGCAGCCCAAGTGGTAGGGGGAAGCCATGGGTGAACAGGAGCCTGGGGGCCGCAACTTAACCAATTGCTAGTTGCATCCAACCCGTGGGCCACCAGTTGGACTGCCATGCTTTACACTACCTTTGATCATTTCAAAATCCCGTAAGCACCAAAGCAGGAAGAAGACAAGTCCAGTTAGTATTTTGTCTATCTAAGTTGTGTGATCTTACTCAAATTAATCTGTGTTTTTGCATATTCATCACAAAGTTATCCTATGAAAGGTTTTGTTCCCACCTGTATTCTCAGTATACCCGTAATAAAGGGGGTTAAGGGGGTGCTATCATGCTTTGGGATATCAAGATCTTTAAGAATGTTCCCTGAAGTGCAATCAGTAGATAATGGGTCACACACAGAATTATGAAAATAACACTTAACAGACTGCATGTCATCAGGGTTCAAAATATGGGAGGGGAGGACTTGGGGGCTGAGAAATGAGAGCCTCCCCATAACAGACAAGAGCCCCGGGCCTGCCCTG
>NW_017729032.1:141751295-141751563 GCF_001723915.1 Gavialis gangeticus
GTCAGAGATGGGGGGGGGGGGAGGTAATAACTAAAGACCTAATTTTACTCCTTGAACTAGCCTCTAGGACCGGGGTGAGCAAAATATGGCCCACAGGCTGCATCTGGCCCGCAGGGCCTCTAAAAATTTTAGAAAATTAATTTTTTATTTGCCCCTCACTGCCTGTCAAAGATGAGAGGCAGTCAGCAGCATCAGGACCCAGCAGGAGCCTGGGGTGGAACAGCAAGGTGAACCCAGCTTCACCCTGCCCCCAAACCCCTACCCCCCC
>NW_017729032.1:141751780-141752859 GCF_001723915.1 Gavialis gangeticus
CCCCTACCCCCCCTCCCCTCACTCACCCTCAGCCTCTGTGGCTTCTGGCCTCATGACCCTGGAGTGGATCCCCACCCCCGTCTGAGTAGAAAGTAAGGCAAGGTTTGATGGAGGAGGGAAACCGCTGGAACAGCCCAGTGTCCGGGAGGCCCTGTAGTGCTTCCTGGGCCGGGCTGGAAGCTGGAGAAGGGCTCAGGACTGGATGGGACAGGCCCAGCCAAGTTGGCACCAGCGAGAAGCAGCAGCAGCAGCAGCTGAGCCATGGCTTCCCCGCCCCAGTACCTGCCTGAGAGGCACGCAGCAAAGCTGCCACTTCCATTTACCTCTGCCAGCCTGTTCCCGCCCCAGTACCTGCCTGAGAGGCACGCAGCTCAGTCGCCACTTCTCCTCTCCTGTGCCAGCTTGGCTGGGCCTGTCACATCCCAAGCAGCCCTTCAGGGAAGCAGCGGCTGGGCTGGCTTTGCTGCATGCTGCTCGAGACAGGATGGACCCGGCTGGGTCAGCATCAGCTAAGAGAAGCAGCGGCTGAGCCATGTGCCATTTCCCCGCACTGCTTGAGATGTCTTGGCACCAGAGAGGCAAAAAGCTGCGGCTGAGCCTGTGCCAAGCAGCATGCTAGGAACTGGAACACTGCTCAGCTGATTCAGCCGCCACTTCTCTTCACCGGTGCTGACCTGGTTGGGCCCATCCTGTCCCATCCCATCCTGAGCAGTATGCAGTAAAGCCGGCCCAGCCACTGCTTCCCTGCATGCTGCTCGGAATGTGACAGGCCCAGCCAAGTCAGCACCAGCGAGGAGAAGCGGTGGCTGAGCCCTGTGCCGCTTGGGACCAAACAGGCCAGGCAGGTGGAGGTAAGTGCACACCTGTTCCCAGAGCCCTGGGGGCTCCTCCCACAGCCTGGGGGACTCTGCCCCACTTGTGCTGTGCCCAGTGTGCACAGAGGCTGAGCCAGAAGCTACCCGCCCCCCAAGCCCAGCATCCTGCCCCTGCCAGGCAGCATCCTCTCGTGGGCAGGGCAGTTGCACCCCATCCCACAGAGCTGTGGGGGCCAGGCCAGGCTCCACTTTGGGGGCTGCTGG
>NW_017729032.1:141757859-141763199 GCF_001723915.1 Gavialis gangeticus
CAACCCATCTTAAAAATGTGTTAGTCCTGTTACCATTTTATCTGCCCCTTCCCAAGGGCCTGGCCTGGCCAGGCCAGTCACCCTGCAGTGCCTCCCCATGCCTTTCTCTCTTTCCCTCCCTCTTCTTTCTCCCTTCTCTCTCTCTCTCCCCTCTATTTTTTCTTCCCTCTCTCTTCCCTCCCTGAAGTTTTATTTATGGTCACCAGGTTTAGAATTTTTAGAAAACCTGCTATTTACCATAAAACAGAAACATTTATGATTATTACCTATATTAATATGCAGTGCATCCTGCAACACCCCCTACCCAGGTTTTGGGTTTTTTTGGCATGCTGGCATTCTAGTGCCTTACAAAGTAGAGATTGTGGGTTTTTTGGCCCTCCAGCCAAAAAAAAAAAAAAAATTGCCTACCCCTGACATAGACCATGTGACAGAGTATAACTTCCAGTTCCAAGGCCATACTACCCCCTCCCAAAAGGAGTACTTGGGAGGGAGGCAGAGGACAAAGGGAGGGACTTCTGGTGGCAAAGGGTAGGAGTTAGGGGGTGGGACTTCTGGCCCCGAGATGGTGACCAGGGGGCGGGGCAGCTGTCAAGGGGTGGGGCTACCCATGCGGGCCTTGACAGCTCACCAAAATTCAGGAAGTGGCCCTCCAGCTGAAATAATTGCCTGCCCCTGCTCTAGGACATTACTTTAGTTTTTTGGAAATCTATAACACTATAAAGCACCCCTGCTCTCAAACCTTGACTGTGAACAGGCTTATTCAGATTACATTGAAAAAGTAACACATTGTAAAGCCATCAATTGCAGATCACTTTCTGAATTCAGTAAAGTATTACTGATTACTTCTAGGGTATACCATTACCAAATTTCTCTCTCTCTCTCAATCATTTTGTTTAGATATTATTCCACTCAAACTTTTAATGCTCCATTTCCAATCTGTATAGCTAGTATCAGGGTTCCACATTCTACTCCTGTATTTAAATGTATTTCTCTTGCATAACAAAAATATTTTCTTTCAGAAAAAATAATCAATGACCCCTCTGTTACAATGTAACAAAGCAAGCCTTTCAAAACAGAGTATCAGTTTCCTGCTTTGTCCAAGTGGCCAGCATTCGATACTTTATCCTGAAGGGGTTCAACAAAGGCACTGAAAGGTGAGAGAGTGCTGTAAGTGATAAAAATTTGCTGAAGCATGGAGTACATCAGCAAACAAGAAAGGCTCCGGCCCTTTTCCTCTTTAAAACAATGTTTTTTCTAAAAAATTAAATTGCCACAATGCATGGATTTGCGTAAATGTCAGGTACATTTTACCATGGCTACTAACACTATTTGCTGGACTTGTTACCAGTCCCAAATGGCACAGGACTATTACAAAGTTGAAGCTGTGCCTAACATCTCCCGAGTCTTTGTTGAGTTTGTGTTCCTGCACTTCAATGGACCCTTCCCTTCTTCCTAGAAGAGGTGAGAACAGAGGTAGGGCTGTCCTTGCAACAGCCAAAGATAGCTGCCTGCAATACAGTGTGGATTGCTGTTTGAGGCTGGATACCTTGAACAAAACAAGCAGGGAAGGGCTGGGTCATAGAAAGAAAGATGGGCATAGTAATGGCAGAAGTAGTGGGAAATATTCAAAGTTATCTTTTGTGTGCAACTGCTTTTTCAGAAGCAATCTCTTCCAGTAATCCATTACAGTAAAAGCCAATATGATTACATGTTATTGAATACTGTGATCCATCAATTTAACAACCTAGCAGCAAGAATCTCCCTTTTCCACAAAGATCTGCTATAGCTCCAGTGCAAGTTATGGACTTGAGGCAAGAATCATTGAATAAAGCTTTCAGGCCCAAGTTATGCAGAAAAACAGACTTGAATATGATAATGATTATTTCTGGCCTTTAAAAAAAAGGCTATAGCGCTGCTTACACAACTTTTTCCTCTCAGGCTAGCAATCTTTGGTCCACATTTCCATAGGAGGCTCTGCTTCCTCCGCTGTACAAGAGCTGACTGAATATTCCAATATGCATCATGCTGAGAGAAGGAAACTAGAGAGAATCATAAGGAACAAGAAAGGGAGGAAGGCAATCCATATAAACTGCCAAGTCTTGCAGCATTATCTGGTGTTTTACTTAAAGTCCTATCCCTGTAGACTTGGATTATGCGACTTTTTTCATTCTGATTAAAAGGAAGTTTCTTACCATCTTAGTTGTGGAAATAAATTTGAAAATGTGACCTGGGTACCCCCAAGACAAACTCAGAAAAGAAAGAATCCAGCTCATTAGCAGGGATGCTGGTTTTCTCTAATAAAAAAAAAAAAAATCCAGCTCATTAGCAGGGATACTGGTTTTCTCTAATAAATAAAAAAAAAAATCCCCAATTTTCAGATTTAAAAAAGTAACAAAAAATCCACATTTTTCTGTTATCAAAATGAAATGTCACTATATCACTCTACTGTATATATAGTGGTGTTTTATTTTAATCATGAAAAAATGTGGATTTTGAGTTATTTTTTTAATCTGAAAATTGAGAATACATTTTTTTTTTTTTTAAATCAGAGAAAACCAAGATCCCTACTGATTATAAAGTTCCGTGATCTTTGAACCAGCCTAATTTGGAGGGTGGGGGGAAGGGAAGGGGGAGAGTAGGTAACTTCTCATTTTTGATAATCTGGGATTCACAATAGAGTCTAAATAGTTGTCAGACACTGCAACAGAAAGATAGAAATATTAAATAAAATTTTATTTACACAAATGCATTGTGTATGCATATGAAAATCTATATCAAATGTATTTCTACTTTTATACCAAATGGTGAAAGTGAATATCTCCCAGAAATGTTAACAAAGAATATCAATTTGATTTATGTATAATTTGAGGAAGGTTAAGATTAAACTTTTCATGTGTGTAAATCCCCAAGGTAAGAAAAGATATTTTATTTCCTCCTTTGCCTCTCCTGTCTGTTCATGTACATCCATTATCTCTTGTTTTATACTCAACTCTAAACCAGGGGTGGACAAAATACAGCCCACAGGCCAGATCCAGCCTGCCAAGGAATTTTATCCAGCCCCTGGTGGGTTCCTTGACCCCACCTGGCCCAGGCGCAGAAGGCAGCCCAGGTTGTGGCAGTGCAGTCAGTTCTACCACCCCCAAGTGCACGGCAGGGTGGGGGCAGCACAGCAGCTGGACTCCCTTCCAGACACCACCACCAGACCTGGCCCTGCTGCCCAGGCCTGTCCATCCCACATCCACAGCTGGGGGCACCAAAGTGAGTGGGCAGGCAAAGTCTCCATGGAGACTAGCTGGGACCCCTGTGGACAGAGTGTGCTCAGCTGGGTGTATGGGATAGGGCTGTGGATGCAAGGGGAACTGCATCTGGGAACAGGAGGGGCAAGCAGATCATGGTGTGGTGAAAGCATGGAGCCAGGGGCCAGGGCAGTGCTGCAATCCACTAGCTGCATGGCCTGGACATGCAGGGAGCAGATTGTGGCTCTGCCCTGGGCCCCAGCCCTGTGTTGTCACTGCCCCATGATCCCAACCCCTAACCTCTGCCCACTCACCCTGCTCTCAGACACTGCTCCTCACCTGCCCACAGCTCCATCCCATTCACTTGTCTGACTGCACCCTGCCCACAAGGGTCCCAGCCAGTATCAATGGAGACCCCACCCACACACCCTGCCCAGCAACCCTAGTGATGGGTGCACAGCGGATGGGGCCAGGCCAGATAGTATCAATTGCACCCCATCCCCAGACCACCCCCCCACAACACCTCACAAATTCCTGAAGTGGCCCTCAGGCCAAAATAACTGCTCATCCCTGCTCTAAAGTTTGAGGCAAGAATTGTTTTGGGGGTTGGCTTGCTTTTTTTACATTCATATATTACCTAGCACAAGGAGTTCCTGGTCCACGACTAAGCCTCTAGTGTGGTACAATAAGGATAAGAGGCATGTTTATGAAACACACAACAGAACAAGATGGAAGGAGCAAAAGAGAGGATTCATCTTTAGATTGTGTTTTACTTTCATCTGTTGTAACAAATGCCCAGCGGGAATTCCAGAAGTACTCTCTCAGACATACCAAAACAAAAATAAAGCAAGCTTAATATGAGAAAACAGTAATGAGGTCTGAACATTTTTTAGTTATTGGGAAACATGAACTGCTGTACACTTCTAAAGGAAACACCACCTTACTAGTCATCTGACCAGAATGAGCCACTTTATCATCACTGCTTCTCAGTCAATTGAAAAATCTGAAATGGATTCTATATAACAACTGCTTGGATACTTGTTATGGATAGTCTAGTTTGATTAAAGTTCTCCCTACTTAAGTCCTTTCAAACAGCCACATAGTTTAGGAAGAAAAGGAAAGAAAACAGATGCACAATATCTCCTCCTCCACCATATTCGTTAGTGACAGGAGTCGCGTCTTTCCTAACTATCTTACTTTTCCTAATACTAATACACGTTTTCATACATTATTCACCAATTCACTGGTTTCCAAAGAGCCTGGTATATCTCTAGCCACAAAAATCAGTGCCATACCCATGGTGTAAAACAAGTGATTATTTTATAGTAAGAGGCTCACCAAATTCTTAATCATGGGAATCAAGTATTTCATCCAAAAGTCACTTCTATCACAGATAATATTTTAACCTGTAATACTCAAATGAAATTATTAAAAAACAAACACAAACTAATATTTAGAAAATAAAATCCCTGATATGCTTATGAGAGAGTCCTATTAATTAACAATTATACAAAATGAGTCTGAAGGATTCATGTCTTTAGCTGTACACAAATATCCCTGGCTCTAAGTTTGCATATTGAAGCATGTGGAACAGTTATCTTATCAGATAAAATAAAGTACACTGAGAAGATTACCTGTTCTTAACATACCTAAATGCAAAATACTGCACTTCTAATCAGATTACACTGTACTTAAAAATGACCCTATAAAGTTAGGTCTTCCTGAACTCATATGACTGATCTGGTCTCACCCTCAGAACTACACAGTATTTAAGGTTACATAAAAACACTTGGATGGAGACAAGTTCGAAACAGAAAGCTACACACATACACACACACCACTAATTTGGTATTTAGAGAAGGAACTGATCTAACTCTTTGTGAGGAGCGGGGAGGAATGTAATGCAATGCACTTATTTCAAATTTAAAGAAGCAAATTGACAGAATACATTTTAATCTTAAATTAGCACTTTCTAATTTATAGAGTGCAGAAATGAAATCTTAGTACCAGTGGCAGGATTCAAATCTTCTAGATAACCTAACAATAAATTTCCTACCTAAAGCCAGACTCTCTAAACTTCTCCTAGGAAAACTTCTCATTATCC
>NW_017729032.1:141768199-141771723 GCF_001723915.1 Gavialis gangeticus
ATTAGCACTTTCTAATTTATAGAGTGCAGAAATGAAATCTTAGTACCAGTGGCAGGATTCAAATCTTCTAGATAACCTAACAATAAATTTCCTACCTAAAGCCAGACTCTCTAAACTTCTCCTAGGAAAACTTCTCATTATCCTTTCCTCAACTTACATAACACCAAGCATTACCAGGTGTCAGTTAGGTATCCAACCACACTTTGTAACTACATTACTAATAATGCAACACCATCCATTTCTAACAATATCTTACATTTAGACAAAATAGTAACTCATTCAACTATACTGAGTATGTATGTGAAGAAAAAAATTACATTGTGCAAAACAATTAGCTGCACGCATCACAAATCCATCACAAACTCATATACCAGTATTAGTCCATAGAAAAGCCTAAGGCCAGCCTTGGACACGTTAAGAACAGTGAGAAGAGGTAATTTCACTTCAGTTTGTCATTAGTCAGACTAACGTTAGCATACTACTTCCTGTTGGGCTGTCTATATTTTAGAAATGTGTTGAAAATTGTGCAGACGAAGGCCCCCAGAACAATTCATGGGATAGAAAACAAATACCTTACACTGAAAGACTTAAAAAGCTTTAATAGCTTGGCTTATCAAAAAGAAGATCAAGAGGTGAGTTGAGTACAGTATATTAGTCTTTACAGGGCGAAAACACTGGGTACAAAAAGGGATCTCCCAGAGTCATAAAAACTTGATGCTTGATGCAATGATGCTTACAAGTTAAGCACAAACCAGGTCAGATTAGAAATAAGGCATATGTACATAAGAGCGAAGCCAATTAACCACTGCAACAAGAAAAGCCGTAAATCTCCATCCTTCATGTCTTCAGATCAAGTCTGGAGGTTTTCAGGAAGGTGTACTTTAACCAAGCAAGTTACCGAGTTCATGGCAAAAGCAAACTGAGTGAAAGTCTAGGGCCTGTATCATATAGGACCTGAGACTAGATGACCAAACTGTACCTCTTGATGTTAATCGAGGAATACTTGTGTTCAAAACAAGGACTCAGACTCTTCTGTTTGTAATTCAAGCTTAAAGTACCCAGTCCTGCAGTATATAAATGGATCTCCTGAGAATTTAAAAATATATCAGTAAGTTTAAACTCAATTGCCAACAAATCTGCTTTTATTTAATCTAAACTGAAACAGGATTTCACTTCAATATTGTGGGAATGTCTTACTTTCTGGTCCTCTCATAACAAATAAAACTCCAACTTACCAGGGAAACAAGCAAATGTGAACAAGGGCAAGGTGAGAGAAAAGGCTGTGTTACAGGACTGGAGAAACCTACAGAAGGCTTGGAGAGTACTTGTCAAGGCATAGAGGGACTATGTTGTATTAATGAAAGCCTGCCATAGGAAGACACATTTGGGCACCTAAGGCTTTGGCTATGTCTGCACTATACCATGTCAAGGAATACAGCAACCCTTAGCTTGGTTACCAAAATGGTTCCCATTTGCAGTGTTGACTGGACCTTAAAACACATTTCATGCCAGGCCAAATGCCAAGGACACTGGCATTCTAAAAACCTTGCCTAACTTCAGAAACAAAGTCATCTCAGGTTAAAATATGTATTATATAAAACTCTTTACACCTCTACCATGGTGCCTGGAACAGGCCAGCCAAATATCCAAGATATTCCCTTTTACTACTGATATTTACAGTAGCTGAATTTTACACAGTAAACACAGACAGCACAAGACCAGCAAAAGTTAAAGCAGAAAAATATTCTTTGTTGATCTCCCACAGTCTAGATCTTCAGAATCCTCTGGCAATTCAGAGTTAGAAGTAATAAGCATTTCAGGATGATCAGAGTTTCCAAATATATTCACATGAACCCCAGATTCCACCTTCACCTTAACATGACACAAACATGTTTAACTCTTAGATAAAAATAACTGGCTTCTAATGTTAAAAAAAGATTTTTCTAAATGCTGGCAGCTGAAGGCCAATAGTAAAATATACCAAATACTTGTATCTTGAAATCCAGATTATCTGGCTAAACTTGTCCGTCTCCCTGGATGGGAGCACATTTAAGAGAGCTAATCAGAATTACTGTCATCTCATATGTAATTAGAAGCAATTCTCCAAAGAGGAGAGAGACAACTCTGCCAACAGACAGTCATGGAGCTGAGTGCAATGGGCACAGGCAGCAACCCAGCAGTTCATGATTTGCAGGTTCTGTGCCTGTGGTGATAGCCACAAAGCTGGTTTAATCTGTAGTGAAATCTTATGTATGCTGTCCTACAGGTTCTCCAACAGCTGAATTCAGTCTAACCTCTCCCAAGTTTTTTTTCCTATCCAGCTTAATGAGATGCTCCACTTCCCACAGAAGATTCTACTTCCCTCTCCAGACACAGATTTTAAAACACATTTATCCCAGGTTTAGGGATTTCAGTATTCACTGTCCAAACAGTAAAACAAATTTACTAAAAAGGAGGAAGTAAGAGTGTATTAACTGCAGTTCCAAAAGGAGTGAGCCAGACATGATTATTATTTTATCATATCTACAAGATTGTCCAGTGCTTCACAGCTAACAACTCCCTTGGAGTGTTTGTCATCTAGGTGACAGACCTGAAAGGATCTTATGACACTAGGAAGAAGAGAGGCAAGGAAGCCACAGGTCACAGAGAAGCAATTATGCAGTTACTCGGGTTAGGCATACATGCCAAACACTATGCCTCATCTCATATCCTCACCCACCCAGTAACCAAGCCTGCTATGACTGTTTCATAGCTTCAAAAAGAAAGATGGTATCTTTAGGAAAACAAGAAGCGAATGCAATCAGATGTCTAGAAATTTCAGGCCCTTGCCTTTAACTAGCAGTAGTTCAGCTCGCTGAAGCTACTGGTGCCTTATACCACATTTTCTGCTGTAGTAGAGAATGCAAGTTAATCTGACTTCTTTAGTCTACCAGCTGGGTCACTGCTGCATTGCTAAAGCACCTGTTCCCAGGATAAGGCACAATGTCTTATTTTTAATAGGCCTGTGTGAGTTGGCAGCGATCTGATCCAGCTTTGGATGCGGCCGCTTCGGATGGCCGCGATCCAATCCGGAGCTCCGGACTGGGTTTCCACTTCCATCTGGTCGAAGCGGCTCCAAAGCTTCAGAGCCACCTTGAAGATCCGGCCATAGGGTATAACGGGGGAAATCAAGAAAATATTTATAACTGTTGGTTTTTTTGTCTGATTAGGACAAAACTTGCAGGGATGGTAGCCTCTGCTGAGAGCATGAAACCTGCCAAGTTAAAAAAAATCAGCGCAGGGGTTTGGGGGGAACTGTACCCCAAATTCTTGAAAGCCAAACTCCTGTCACACCTGTGTATTACACCATGGGGGGGGGTGTGAAAACTGCAGAGTTAGTAGCCCCTGGTGAGGCCACAGAGCCTGCCAAGTTTCAAGATGATCGGTGCAGGGGTTTGGGGAGAAACTACCCCTCAAGCTGCAGACAAGCAAAACTCATGCCATGGGTGACCCTGTGTATGTTAAGGC
Source organism: Gavialis gangeticus (assembly GCF_001723915.1). Taxonomy (NCBI): domain Eukaryota; kingdom Metazoa; phylum Chordata; order Crocodylia; family Gavialidae; genus Gavialis; species Gavialis gangeticus. The sequence goes on from NW_017729032.1 coordinate 141,771,707, forward strand.
ACAGCGGGGTGACAGCT
>NW_017729032.1:141772032-141772296 GCF_001723915.1 Gavialis gangeticus
GAATCATGATTGATTGGTAAGTGGTAACACAGTAGCTTAGCAGCCAGGCCTGCAGTAGTGTCTCACGCCCCAAGACAGACATAGTCAGTCCCACAAGCACCCATGGCATGAGTTTTGCCTGTCAGCAGCTAGGGATGCAGGGCCCCAGAAGCCAGAACGCCCCTGCACCACCCTCCTCAACAACTGGCAGGCATCATGGCTGCAGCAGGGGCTGTGGCGGGTGCAGAGATCCCACCTCAGGAAAACAGCTGTGTATTCGTATCC
>NW_017729032.1:141772307-141776104 GCF_001723915.1 Gavialis gangeticus
CATCCCTGCAGCTGTCACCCCACTGTGCCTTAACACACACACGGTCACCCATGGCATGAGTTTTGTTTGTCCACAGCTTGAGGGGCAATTCCCCCAAACCCCTGCACCAATCTTCTTAAAACTTGGCAGGCTTTGTGGCCTCAGTAAGAGCTACCAGCCCTGCAGTATTCACAACCCTGTGTTGTAACGGACATGACAGGAGTTTTGCTTTCAAGGATTTGGGGTGCAGTTCCCCCAAAACCCTGCACTGATCTCCTTGAAACTTGTCAGGATTCATGTTCTCTGCAGAGTCTACCATTCCTGAAAATTTCATCCAACTCGGACAAAAAACAACAAAGTTATAGATATTTTATTGTTTCCCCATTATACCCTATGGCCGGATCTCCGAGGTGCTTCAGAAGCTCTGAACTGCTTCAGGAAGCCGAATGAGGCCAGCGCTTCCACCCGGATATGCTGGTTTGGACCCCAAGTGTCCAAAGCTTCTCCAGATCCAAAGCTCTGTCCGAAGCCTTGTGCAGCCCTAATTTTTAATTGCTGATGAGCCAACAGGAAGGAGCTAGTACTGAAAAAGGGAACTACCAGGATGAAGGGAGGTGACTAGCTAAGTTCTCATAGATCAATCATGGGACTGATCTTGCTTAATCAACACAAAAATTGGAAGGTACAACTGACACTTGCTTGATGACAAAATTGGGGAATGTCATCAATACAAAGAAGGATGAGAATAATATGCAATAAGAAATGAATGACCTTGAGTATTGGCATAGTAGAAACAGGATGAAATCCAATAGTAGAAAAGGGAAAGGTCATGTATTTGGAGATATACAGCAGAAACTCCTGTTGATAAGTTGGTAATACATCAGCAGGGATCCTGGTTTTCTCCAATTAAAAAAAAAAAAACACAAAACCCAATTTTTGGATAAGACAAGTAACCCAAAATCCAGTTTTTTCCATAATTAAAATTTTAATCATGGGAAAAAGTGGATTTTGGGTTACTTTTTTTTAATCAAAAAATTGGGGATTTTTTTTTAAATCAGAGAAAACCAGGATCCCTGCTCATCAGATGGAAGTGACAGAGGATGTAGACCTGGGTATATAAATCAGCCACAGGATGACTATGAGCCTACCATGTGATAACAGCCAGCAAAAAAAGGCAAACATAATCCTTGGATTCATCAGGAAAAAGTACTTTCCAGTAGGAACAAGGAAACATGAATGCATTTGTACAAGGCACTAGTGAGACCTCACGTAGGAGCAATATACAGTTCTGATCACCTACAAATCAAGAAAAAATAATTAAAATCAGGAACTGATGCAGAGATGGGCTACTAGGATGGTCAGAGGAATCATACCAGTGGAAACTAAAATAATTCAGTTTGTTTAGTTTAGCAAAATAAAGACTGAGTTGGAGTGGTCCCCCTAAACACACATGGGGATATATCAATTCTTTCCATCTTTTTCCCAGGTGTTTAAGATAAAAGATGTTGATACAAGCACAAATGAGTATAAAATGGCTATGAATAAATTAGAGGCTTTCTAACCATCAAAAAAAATTAGATCCTAGAACAATTTCTATGTAAGAGTGAGGTTACACATTACACTTAGGCCATACTAAGGGCACTTAAAATGTGAGCTTCTGCAACTTAAAGCTCATTAACTCATGCTAAATGCCCTCTGATCATCTCAAAGTTATGCCACTTCAGGCAAGAATTAACTCTGGACTGTCCTACCTAGTTTGTGTTGGGGTAACTGCATTCTGCTCCACAGAGCTAAAGAGCAATTTACTGTCCTCCAGCATCCCAGGATGCACTGCTCCCAGCCCTCCCACCCCTGCCCAGAACAGGAATAGAGCCCTAGCTCCCAGCCAATCCCCTGCTTGCCAGCTTTCTGTGCAAGCAAGAAATAGTATTAACCCTTAATGTGCAACTGCTCACAGCACATTCTAACTTTAACATTGCTTAGCATTCCAGAGATTTAGTATGGCTTAAGTGTAACATGTAACTTCACCCTAAGTGTATTTCTAATACAGTTTTAAGATGTACTGTGATCAGCGTTTGAAAGGGATTACGTACCCACCTGGTTTCGAACATCCAGTCACGTGCTCTGCACCCCCGGATGTTTGAAGTTGTCCGCCCTTCCATCCCTGTGATCTCAGCGAGTTGATGTCGTTGACCCGAGTCGTCTCTCCCCAATCTCGCCTGCCACGACTTTGATCTTATCACAGTGGTAGGGATTGACTATCCGTGCTCCTCGCTCCAGGGACCTCGAGGCTCCTCCTCCCCTCTACCTCACCCTTACACCACACCTTGATGGATCTTGATGGTCTTTGGCCCCGTCCCTCTGATAGTTGGGCTTGGGGCCCTCTTCCCAGTTGGCTCCAGGAATTCAGCTAGATACTCCCCTCCTACCAGCTGCCTGCTCTGACCCACAGCTGCACCCCGTCAGTGCTTTTTACCTCACCTCCCCTCCAACAGTGAGTAACCAAACAAAACACAAAATAAATTGCAGGCAGAAAACACCAGATACTAAGGGCTGCCCTTTGCCCCTTCTATGTCTGCTCCTACTACCCGCTCTATTGGCACCAGTTGCTGTCTCTCCAGCCTCAACCAGCCTAACCTTAGTCTAGGGTCAGCCTACTGTGTTCTTGGTGGGTCCCCTTGGCACGTCTCCCCCTCAGCTCTTCTTTGGGGCTGTCCACACCCTTGGTGATCCCACCTGGTCTGGTGATCTGGAGCCTGCTGCCTCTTCTTATCCTCTGAGGGCTCCTCCAGGTCTCAGTGTTCTCCAACCCTCCTTGGCCTCCGCACCTCGACCTTCCTCACCTCCTGCCTTGCTGCCGGCAACAATCTCCCCCTGCGGGGTCTTGCTCTCTCCATTGGGGCTGCCGGCTGCAAGCCCCCAAGCTCCTTTGCTCCAAGGGGACTCGGAGAGTGCTTCCCTCACCGGCGCTCCTCCTCCTCTCCTCCCCCCGGGGCTGCACTCCGCTGCTTTTAAATCCCCCGACCGGATCCTGCAGCTGTGGCCATTAGCTAGCCATAACTTTATAAAAAAAAGTGGCTAATGAGCCACTCGGGCTCCGCCGCCACTTCCGGTTTTGACGCGCTGCTCTCTGAAGGTAAGAACCTATTTGTTTTTCTTTTCTTTCTCTTTCTTTCCCATCCTGTTCCTGCTCCCCGGGTTCCTCCTGGGCTCCCTGGGGTTTTCCCCTCGGCTGCTCCCCAGGACAGATTATATAACATTATGGAGAGGGCAGTCTCACCCAATGTACGAAAAGAGATGTGCCAGCTGACTGAGCCATCAAGAGCTGACAGCTAGTAAGATGCATCCACACTGGCACTCACTCACTTCAAACTGTGGTGGCCAACACTAGTCCTGAAATACATGTGATGTTTCTTTACTTCCTTGACAATGAATTGAAGCAATGCATATTCCAAATCAATTGAGAGGGAATAATCATGTTTCCACAGAAAAGCTCTAAGACACTTACCATACTTTGGTACAGTTATCCCAGTTATTCTGCTTATTGTGCAAACTCCCCCAAAATGGAGCCCACACCAGCGTAGTGCAAAACAACCATCTCGGAGGTCTCAAAAAGAATTTTCACCCATGGCAAACACTCTTTACAGAAAGTCCCGTGTTAATACAAAAGATATTAAAAAGACAAAGACAAGGCTCATAGTAAGATCTCAGAGAGCATACACCCATGTCTGAATATATATTTCCTTAAATATTGTATTTAAGGAGATCTGCCATGCTGTCTTTCATAGTATGTGTCTTTTTTTTTTTTTTTTTTTTTA
>NW_017729032.1:141776377-141788964 GCF_001723915.1 Gavialis gangeticus
TTTTTTTTTTTTTTTTTTAAATAGAATCAGTGCTGCTACTAGCATTAGATACAGAATAATCAATGTAAATAATGACTAGGAAAATTAAATGAGTGCCTTTTCTTATTTAGATATTTGCAAGGTTTTGGAGGATCCTGGAAGATATGAGAAAGAGGCTTTACAGGGTCCCAATGAAAAGAAATTTCATCGAAGACTGAGCCAGTCTTCTGAATCTCAGAGACCTATGAATCTCTCTCAGCCTCCCCACAGTATCCCAGATAAAAACTAACCCACTCAAAAGTTTAAACAGAAATATCATGGGAAAAACTGCTTCTTCCAGCAGGAGCACGGGCTTTTTGTTTTTTTAGCCACATAAGAATGAAATCCCAAAACTATTTTTCTGTCACAGTGTGAAAGAAGCCAGAAATATACCAACTTAACCATCTTTATCCAAATACAACACTTATTGTAGTCCTTTCTGAACAAATGCTGCCACTCTTCAGTCCATCAAAAGCTAGTATGTTATGTACTTGCTATCACACAATGCTCATGTAGCAACAAAATTCATGCTCTTCCTTCACATTGAGACTAATCACTTCATTTCTTCATTGCACTGTTTTCCCACAGGCCAAGGGGAAACTGCAAAGTCCCAGATATTCTCTTCAGCCCTGACCTCCAATACAACACTGATGTATTGGAGCAATATGCCAGGATAGGGATAAGTGAAAAGCAAGAACCACACAGCAAATCAACAGTTTTATACCATCTAACCAGATTTCAAGGAAACAACGACAAGGAACAATGGACACAAATTATTGGAGAGTAGGTATAGATTGGACATCCACAAGAACTACTTCATAGTCAGGGCAGCTAGGAGCTGGAACCAACTTCCAAGGGAAGTGGTGCTGGCTCCTACCCTGGGGATCTTTAAAAAGAGGCTTGATGCCTACCTGGCTGGACTCATTTGAGTCCAGTTTTTTTCTCCCGCCCAGGCAGGGAGTTGGACTTGAAGATCTACAAGGTCCCTTCCGACCCTACTTCTATGATTCTATGATTCGATTTCATGCTGCTTTCCTGCCTGAAGAGGGGAGTCTTAATTTAATTAAAAGGGACAAATTCTATCCTGACTTATATCCTGTACCTCCCCAATTGAAATCTAAGCAGAATTAGGCCATTAGAAAGTAGTCGACCAGCATAATACGATCACCACAAATTTCTAAAACTGAAGATGAAGGCTAAGGGGGAAATAAACACACCAAACGCTACCGTTCAGAAAACAAAATAAGAACCTTTTGCATACCAGGTAATATTTGTCCAATGAGAGCATCTAACAACCAGAAGGACTCCTCTTCATTCTTTGTAATAAGAATCAAGTATCCAGCTATGAAATTCATGCCCTGAAATAAAAAGAAGCTTCTATGACTTCTCCACCTACTTCCAGTTTTTAGTCTCATTTCATGATATCATACGTGAATGTCAAAGTACTTAGCAAGCAAAAATAACAAAAGTAGAGAAAAAAAATGTTGTCAGCACATTCCTTGAAAGCTACAACAGGCTAGATTATTACAATTCACAATATGGGTAGTACAGAGTAAATCTACTGACTAAAATTCTATGGACTGATTAGGCTGCTACACTTACAGAACGAAAATTAAACATTAAATTATGCACCAAACTACACAGAAGTAAATTATAAATAAACATGGAGAAATTAAAACACCTTATAGATTATTTTTTAGTTAAAAAAACCAAACCAACCAAACTAACCAAACCCTTTTCTTAGAGACTATTAAGTGACCTCAAACACTCACTCACACAGACCATGCTGTGCCCTATTGGTTTCCAAAGTCACGGGATTTTTTTAAAGCCTATTTTTCTCAAAATAAACAAGATGGAATCTAAAATAGCATATCTGAAGGAAGGTGCACAGGGGCCATCTCTGATGTACATGATTACAATATTAAAAAAGCAAGCATAAAAATGTCTTTCAGTATTTGTGGGCTGTGAAGGCTGGTGTCAGGTCACCTGTGTTTGACTCTGGTCTTTGGAATACTCTCAAGTTTCATCCTTTTCTTTTGTCTTTTTTCTGCCCTCTTTCCCCCTGAACTCACCCCTCCTCCACTGTTGTCTATGGTAACAGGCAGAACATTGCCTTGCTTTGCACTCTAAGCAGTGCCAGTTACAGTACAAGCAAGAAGAGCACTGCCAAAACTAAAATACTCTGAGGATTTTGGAAAACAAAAGTTCCTGAGTTGGAATCCAGTTTCTTGATTTCAACAGGCTTTGATGATAAACTTTTAGAAGCTGCTGAAATTGCCTGGATCTGTCTTGCGCTTGCCCTTCTGCTTGTGAAGACAGCTATTCTGTTCCCTGAGGCCCGTTAGCTTGATAATTGCATCCATGGTGACAGGAGAGTATTTGGCACTTGATGTGGCAGGCACAAAAGACTACTCAACAGAAAATATTAATGGAACCAAGAATCCCACTTGGTGTACGCACCAGCGCAAGCATTCTTCACAATGACAGTACTGAAGGCAATGCAGGGTCAGACTAACTCTTGGGCCGGCAAGCTTAATGGTCTAGTAAACATCACAAACACACACACAACACAAACACACACGCATTATGAAAGCTTTTCTTTAAAAGGGCCTATTTTTAGTAAACACTACAAAACACTAAATTTACACCAAAAATTGCATGCATTTTTCCTATGGCCATTTATCTTGATGCAGTACTTCATTAGCACAATAGAGGATTTTTCCAAAGTATACACTTATTTCAGATGAGTATTTCAGAGCAGGCTACAGCCTCTGGTTATGCCTTATTTATACACCTACAATGAACAGCATTCTCTTTTTTGGCGACAGGAAAGGGGCGAAAAGGAATTTTTTGTTCCCCTTCTTAACCTATTTGTTTCATTCTTCAGATTATACATGTACACAATTCTATGTTCAAACACATAGATAGAGTTTAATGAGTAAAACCTCCATCATACCAGAATTGATCAGGAGAAACAGAATGGTATTTTTGTGCAGAGACAGAATAGTTTCAAAGTTGCATGCATTTCTTCATACATCTGTCTGTCTGCTTTGCTCTAACTTGGGGCTTGATGCTACAAGTACCTAGATCATTTGCAGAAGTGGACCCTTTGATTTTTATTCATATTTATACATATATTCATTGATGTATGGGTTGGAAGGGAACCTTATCAGATCATTAAGTCCAACCCCCTGCCCTGGGCAGGAACAAGTGCCTGGGTCAGACAACCCCAGCCAGGTGCATGTCTATCCCTAGTTACTCCAAGGGGTGCCCTGGTAAACAAAGCATCTCCTCTCCTTGCTGTCCTCCTACCCCCTGATGAATTTGTAGGTGGCCACAAGATCACCTCTCAGCCTTCTTTTGCGGAGACTGAACAGATCCAGTGCCCTCAATCTCTCCTCATAGGGTTTTGCCTACAGGCCCCTAACCATATGAGTGGCCCTCCTCTGAACCCTCTCAAGGTTGTCCACACCCCTCTTGAAGTGTGGTGCCCACAATGATTTGTTTTTTTTAATGTATATATATAAAACCAATCTGTCCCTGCCATAGGTACAAAAGTGCATTCAGATATGTTTTGTTGATATCTTTATAACAAGAATAATAATACTACAACACATAACTATACTGTATAAAATGTATACCTATATATTATACATATCATTATAAAATGTATACCTATATATTATGTAATTATATTATTATAATGATGTCAACAAAACATATCTGCATGCACTTTGGACTCTTTGGATAAAGTATTACTTATCAGAACAACAAGGACTTTCAGCACCTACATTTCAAATTACCATGTACTGAATTACCATCTCAGTGGTATGCCGAAACATAACAGGCCAAACAGTAAATCAGATTACAGTGACTTACATAGGGGTTTAAAAAAAAAAAAAAAAATCAGTATCAGTTTTCTTCTAGTGGCATGTCATTCAAAAAGCATAGCTTATATTCTTATAATTGAGGATGGTTAGTTTACAATATCCCCCTTCTTGACAAATCACAAAGCAAATGTAAGTGTGTACAACTATAATGCAATACAGAATATGGAAGCAGCAGGGGAGATTTAAAAAAAAAAAAAAAAAAAAAAAAAAATGAACAGGGAACAGATTTTTACACTTGTGCGAGTCACGGTTCCTCCCTCACCTACAAAGATAGTATGGAAGATGGCCTCTAAAACAAGTTTTACTGTTTGTGTGTTACCTTCAAGCTTTTACGAACCAGGTATTTAACATTCTGCATCCTTCACAGGAACCACTAAGAACTGTGGAGCCTTTTCAGTCCACCACCTAAAAGTTATGGCATTGGATTCCAATAATTCTTTCTACAGCTACTCCTTGCATAGCATCGTAGTTACATTCTTGAAAAATGTGACTTCAAGCAAAATGATGTTAAGCAAATCCAGTTACATCACAGTAGTTGCCTGCTAGTAGGCAGCAGCCAAACCATGTTTCATAAATTTCATAGACATTAGGGCTGGAAGGGACCTTGGAAGATCATCAAGTTCAGCCCCCTGCCCAAAGGGCAGGAAGTCAGCTAGGGTCATAGGATCCCAGCAAGATAAGCATCCTATTTGCTCTTGAAGGCGTTCAATGTAGGTGCTTGAACCACCTCCAATGGTAGGCCGTTCCAGACCTTGGGGGCTTGGACAGTAAAGAAATTTTTCCTTATGTCCAGCCTGAAACAGTCTTGTAGTAGTTTATGACTGTTCGACCTCGATATCCCTTGGGGCGCTCTGGTGAACAAATGTTCCCCCAGATACTGGTGGTCACCCCTGATAAACTTGTAGGTGGCCATCAGATCACCCCTGAGCCTGTACCTTTCCAAGCTAAAGAGCCCCATGGCTCTCAGCCTATCGTCGTAAGGTCTGTTTTCCTGACCTCTGATCATGCACATGGCTCTTTTCTGGAATCAAACATTTCACAACTTTAAACAAAGTATTTTTTTTAATAGATCAGAGACATAATAATGAAATGTTAACTGGGACAACGTTAAGTCAGAAGTACCTGTATTTTTTTCACATACTTCTTTCTTCTACTCCATGTCATAAGTTAAAAATTAAAAAAAATAAAGCCCTAAACATTAATTGTGGGTTACCTAGATAATAATAATAAAAAAATCTTGCGTATCATCCTATAGCCTGTACTTAAGAAGATCTTGTCCAAAAAAAAGGCAAATGAGACCCAATAATTCCCTTGTAAATGCCAAGTATACTCTTAAAAAAGCATTTATGCCTTAATACATGACAAAAAGGTAGCAAAGAATGCTACTTTTTTAAGTCTGGATTTCAGTTAGTATGTAAGTGCACACCTACCACCTGAACTAACATAAAATACCAATATAAAACAAGCCAGTAAAGTATCCTTTGCAATTGTTCACGTATCTACCTTGAACCTGCACCTACACCCTTGCCACACAAAATTACTTTTTAAAATTTGGAAAAAAGAAATGATATGCCAATGTAAGGGAGCATATTTTAAACAAGTTACATACCTGGCAGTATCCCACTGCTTTATTATGGTGCCCATATGCTACTAATACATTGTACAGTGTCTGCTGTAAACAGGGATCAGCAGTTTTGCGGAACCGTATGTTATCTGGAAATGTTCTGTTCATGTCTAGGGAAAAAAAAAGGACCACATTAAAGCAGGTTGCCACGTCTCCACCCCCATTTCTCCTCAACCACATAAATCTTAACTTTGTAAGAGGTACCACTGAAATATGACTATGGGTTTACAGAACAATAGTTTGATGGATGAGATTAGCAAAACAACCTTAGCAGTGTTTTGGCTCAATGATCATCTTCCTTAAGGAGGATCCATCCCTAGAAAGATTAATCTCGCTAGAGAATGGATGTCTTACAATATCAAGCAGGACTAAAGATAGAGGCCAATCTATGAGAAAAATCCCAGAAACAAGTTGACTACATTTCAACTAACCATCTCTAACAAATTTATCTAATGTGATAGTAAAGCAGTAGCTGCAATTCTAAAGAGAGAGGTTCTTACAAGATAATTTAACTTCGATCAAACTGGTCTTCATTTCATTTAGGTAAAAAGATCAGTCCTACATCACTATTTTGCTTTTGTTTCATTTTTGCTTTTTAAAAATGCAACCTTCAATTATTTCTACGATTGCACAGTTTCAGGTTAACGCTGTTGTAGCCATGACAGTCCAGTGAATGAGAGTAGCAATACCTTTTACTTGACCCGTCATATAGGTTCGAGAGATGTTACCAGTTATATCTTGCTTCTCACATATAGCATTTCAAAGCACACGTTCCTTAAACATCAAGTAAACTTTGGTCCGAAGTTTAGTTTTTAGAAAATATGCTCATACTAAAAGGGATGGTGGGGGGAAATTCCATTTAAATTAAAATAAAGTCAGGGAAAAAACTTTTTAACACATGTTTCTGCCACAGGGCTTGTCACATATTGCTAGTTCATAAGACAGTAAGTATCTAGAAACTGCTTAAAGAGAAAAGTAAATAGGGTAGTCTACTACTACTTAAAACATGCTGCATATAAACAGTTAACAAGTAGCATAAATAGGGAAATGTGAAATTTTAAAGCTTCTCAGGATTATTTATGAAGATCACGAATACAAATGAATTTAAGTATGAGTTTTGGTAGGAGTGATGTTGTAGCCAGAATGCACACTGTTTAAGTAAGGGTTGTCAATTTGTTAACGAGCCTTTATTGATGTCTAGCACACTGGTTTTTAAACTGATATTATTTATAACCAATTTATTTACAAACTAATGACTTGCTTGAATTTCTAATGGCTTACTTGAATTTTTCGTAAGTATCCCACTTTCTAAAAATTTCAGCCATTCTAGAAGGTCCCAAGTTGAATACCTAAAATCACTAGTCACTTTAGAAAATATGGATCACAGGATCAATGTAACAGCAGCTAGATTTAAATTAAAACTCTAGGAACAAAAGCAAACTCACTTCTATGGTTCAGGTCTCCTTCAAATTAGGTAACTATACCCAAGATACTTAAATAATCAGCATAAAAAAAAAAAACACAGTTCTAGCATTGCACACAACTATGCACAACTTGTGTATGTCCTAGAAGCTAGGAGATACCTGCTCTTATCTGTTCTTCCAGTTTAAAGGAAACAGCTTGTTATGACTTCCCTGACCAAAACTTGAGTTGTGACCAGTTACGAGGAAGAAAACCTCTGAAAATCATGGTTTCTGTTGGCAATCACATGACAAATTCATTGCTCTAATTATCACTTGTTCTTTTTAAAAAGATATGAAATCAGCTTGGGTGAAGGATAGTGGCAGAGCAATGTTTTCCATTCACCTCCCACCAGAATCTAAAAAGCAAGAAGAACAATAGCCCTTAACTGCCTTGTGAGACAGTCAGATAATCCTGAGCAATGTAAACTTTTGTTTCTCTCAATACAAATAGCAGCATAGCTTTAGTATAATCAACATCCGTTATTTACTGTATGAAAGTTTCAGGAAAGATTAGAGTTAACATTTAGTTATGGCCCTCCCCTTCAGCTCTACAGATGAAAGAAAACAACCTTACACAGCAAAAGTTGACCTAAACAAACTTATCTTTAATTTTACATCCTCAGGAAGGCTCCATAATTAAAGTGTTGACTCCAATTTTATTCTCTCTTGGTAAAGTACAACTTTACACTGGAGGTAGAGGGATTAAGATTTTATGAAGGATTTTCAGATATGCTTATATTTTGTAACAATGCTTCATTCTGATTACATCGTTCTGGGGCAAAGGACATTTATGCTACTACAAAGTGAGGTAGTTAACCACGTTAATCTGAAGTCGGGCAGAAGGCAGGGCAGGGCAGCACTTCAGAGTATAGCAGTGATTCTCAACCAGAGTGCCATGGCACCCTGGGATGCCTTGATATCCTTTTAAGAGTAAGATGAGGTGCTATACAATGCTAGGTATGCAAACACCTACACACGATTCACAAGATAAACCAGGAAATTTCAAATAGGAATCCGTAAGGTCAAAAACATTCTGACCTGTTGCGATCTTTCTGATGCCTAGGCAACAGAAGAGATGCTCTGCTATTTTCCCATAGTCATAGAAAGTTAGGGTTGGAAAGGACCTGAGGAGGTCTTCTAGTCCAACCCCTGCTCAAAGCAGGACCAGCCCCAACTGTATCATCCTAGCCAAGGCGGTCTATCCCGATTTTGAAAACCCCCAAGGATGGAGCTTCCACCACCTCTCTGGGTAGCCTGTTCCAGTGTTTTACTACCCTCCTAGGGCAAAAATTCTCCCTAATATCTCATCTAAACTCCCTTTGTTGGAACTTGAGACCATTGCTCCTTGTTCTGTCATCTGCCATCACTAAGAACAGTCTCGTTCCATCCTCTTTCAGAACCCCCTTCGGGTAGTTGAAGGCTGCTATTAAGTCTCCTCTTAGTCTCCTCTTCTCTAAACTAAAACCCAGTTCCCCAGGTCTTTCGTCATAATTCATTTCCCCTAGCCCCCTCACCCTTTTTGTTGCCCTCTGCTGGACTCTCCCCAATTTGTCCACATCCTTTTTGTAGTGGGGGGAGCTCAATACTGAACACAGTACTCCAGACATGGCCTCATCAGTGCTGAATAAAGGAGAATAATTACTTCCCTTGACCTACTGGCAACACTCCTATCAATGTAGCCCAGTATGCCATTAGCCTTCTTGGCAACAAGGGCACACTGCTGGCTCATATTAAGCTTACTTTCCACTGTAACCCCCAGGTCCTTTTCTGCAGAGCTGCTGCCCAGCCACTCAGCCCCCAGCCTGTACTGGTGCATGGGATTGTTCCATCCTATGTGCAAGACTTTGCATATTGTTGAACCTCATGAGATGCCTTTTGGCCCAATCCTCCAATTGTCTAGGTCACTACCCTCCAGCATATCTACTATTTTCCCCAGTTGATGTCATCTGCAAATTTGCTGAGGGTGCACTGTATGCCATCTTCCAGGTCATTAATGAAGACACTGAACAAAACCAGCCCCAGGCAAGAAAGGAGTGAAAAGTAAAGAGCTAGCATTATCTGAGGGGTGCCTATGTCTAATGGGGGGGGAAATCTTATGTTTAAAAAATGTTGAGAACTACTGGATTTTACTAACTGATGAAGGAGGCCAGGGGTTGGCAACCTTGTGCCACTACATGAAGCTGGGAATAGATAAATACAGATGCTAGGACCCTGGGGGCACCTCCTCTAGCACAGCAAGAGAACTGAACAGTGGCAGGTAGTAGGAACCTGATGATGCCTCCTCTACTGCTTTAACTGGCACATTTTGCTGGTTCCCCGAGCTGCTGCAGCCCAAATCCTGTTCGCAACCCATAGGTTGCCAGGTCTTTGAGCTGCCAGCTTACACTGTTACAAAGAAGCTCAGAAAGGAACCAGAGTGAAAACACCTAGAAGTGTGCACAGAATATTCCTACTCTTGCTAAAAAAGGCCTGAACCATTAACTATGACAGAGTGCCATGCATTTTAGAAAAGAGATTGAAAAACCTTACATATGGTGAGTGTGTGGGTGAGCGAAAACCCACTTTCCATTTACTTAAATTCTTTTTTAAACATTTTCAGATAGAGTGATTATTGGCTTCCTTTTTTTGAACAGTTGATTACAGCATGACAATAAGAATTAGGACAAATTGGATAGGACAAAGGCAGCGAGGGAAACGGCATAGTATTTTATACTGACTGCTTAGTCCTGATCCTTCAATGAGCTCTACATGAACATGCCTGTGGTTATGCAGAGGTCCACCAGCTTTAACAGAGGAACATGTGACAGAGTGAGAAAAAGAAGAGGGCCATTCTAGGAGGGGACAAACAGTCCATCTGCAGTTAAAAAATAATAATTGTGAGTTATTAGCAGGAGATGACAGTGTCATGCAACTAGCTGAACTAAGTTAGCTAAATAATTTCTTTCCTCTTGAGGTTACTTCTATGCATAAATTTTATTTAATAGAGCCATTTATGTGTTTCTTTCTTCTTTATCATCATCACAATTTTTGGTATCTTGGGTACTAATGAATATTTAGTTAAAGAATCAAGTAATATAAGGTGATAAAAAGTTTTAAAAAAAGAATAAAACTTCTAAAAAAGTTATTTTTGCAACAAAAGTTTAAAAGAAAAAGAACACAGAGCAAAACAAAATATATCTGCACAGGATTCTATGCTGACATATCATGGATTTGGGAAGTCTAACACGCCTGTAGTCAACTCTATCAAACTCTCCTACCCTTTTTCTTCTTATCATAATATCCAGACTCTTCCCACTTCCAGAAACAACTCCTTGTATCAAACTGTACCAGCTGTACAGCTTAACAACAGAGAACTAACATGACAAGCTCTATGCTGCTCTGCTCAGGCATGCAGCTTTTGGTTGCTCCTTTTATTCCCCAATTACTGCATTTGTAGATTGTCTATCTTATCTATCAGTTCTTCTAAGCATACAGCCTTTTAACACATCTCCATAGTTACACCTCCATTGCACACAAAAATAATAAAAACCATTCTATTTCTTCCCCCATACCTCCTAAGTCGGCTACTTAAAAGTATTTCAAATCACGAGTGGTATTCTCAAAATCATTATTTCTACACGGTTGGTTTGTAAAAGTAAGTTTATGGTTCTCCTGTTTTGTGTCCTGTTAATTTTTTGCACCCTAATGGCTCAAATTTGCAAGCTTTTATTGCAACCATGAGGACTAAAAACATCCTTAAAATGATAGAATGCTGATTCTTATCATCCCCATGGCCTGAGTAGTTCGGGCTCTATGACAGATACCAAATTCTGCAAGATCCACCCTAAACCCAGAAGTATTGGTAACACTATTCTCCTCACCCTCTCATGACTGCATTCTCTCTAGCTAATTTCCCAAACAGGGAATAATGCCAATATTCTTTTTAACATTTTGAAGTGCATTTGTGTTTTGATGGTAAAATATTCACTACCTCCAGTCAAATGACCACTGAATTACTTAAGTAATAGTTTCCTTAAACTATTATGAATGAATATACAGAGACTCTGCTACTGCAAACTGATCCATGTGGGTGAATCCTTATGCAGTAGGATGTCCCAAGATACCAAAAAAAAAAAAAAAAAGAAAGAAAGAAGCTAGCTGATTCAAAAGTTGAGTGCTGGCTGAATTATTCTTATTTTGCAGTCTGTGGACATGACCTGTATCTGGTATAAGCAGGTACAGCCAGGGGCAGATCCAGAGTGGATGTAGTGCTCCCTCCCCTTTCATGCTCCTATACTGAAAAAGCAGAATAGGATTTGGATTTTTTAGGTTAAAAAATAATATTAAAGTATTAATTACAGGATTACAGTAATAATTAAGACAGGATGCATGTTCTTTAACCTGACTGTGTCCTTTTATATTCTCAATATAGACATGTCTTTAAACTTCAAAAGTAATAAAATCTAATTTGAATTTTAAGCATAATGTTTTAAAATAAAACACATTTTTGTTTTTTCCCCATAGAAGCAACCTTTTTAGTTCCAGTAATGATTAAGAATTAACTGGAGAATTCTGCTTTTTCTTTCCTGTCTTATTGGTATTATTTATAACACTTTAGTACTTACCCATCTATGGGATATAACTGTCAGAAGATTTGAGGAGGTTTTCCGAAACAAGTATTAGCAAGATTGTGGGTTGTTTGTTTATTTATTTAACAACCTACCACAACATTACAAATCTTCAGCACAAAGCTGGAACATACCAAATGGCTGCAAATAAAATCAGGTATCACCCTGCAGTGAAATGACAATCATTCAAAACCAAATATGCTTCTAAAGAGTAGACCGGACATAGTTTTACTGACTACAAGTTGCATACATCTCAATTTGTTCATATTTTCTTCTACCAGCTCTCAAATGCTTGGGCTACCCTTTATTTTCTAACTTGGCTGACCTCCCATTAACTGTTTTCTCTTACAACATCATTTGCCCCAAGTCACCATCCACTGGATCCCTAGAATTCTTACTGCTCCCTGTGACTTCCTTGTGTTACCCCATCCTTCCTACTATATTTTCTGTCTCCACCTACAATGTTTTATTTCACAGAATGCCCTTCCCAGATAATCAGCTACTGCAATCCCCGGTTTTACTGCCAAATATTACAGAGGAAATAAAGTCCAGGAGCTGGCCTCTGGGAGAGGACTGGGTTCACTGGTTTTTTCTTTTAAGCCACTGGTGAGATTGACAGTCATGTTTGGTGTTCCCTCTACACTCATAAACTGCCACTCTGCTGCTTGCATTTCAGCATGGAGAACTGGAGTCAGAGGATTTCTGGCCTGGCTCTCCTTTCTGAAACTTATTTTCCCCAAAATGTCTAACTGAGGTGTGTGATCCCAAACTCCCACAAGTTATTATAGCAACCAATTGGCTTTGAACAAATATTTGAAAACAAAATTACTTTACCGAGGACAAGGCTTTTTTGTTGTTGTTTTGGGGGTTGTTTAGAAAGTTTTAGGTAACTGCCCAATTATAAAATTAAGTTATGGCCATGCCAGATTTTAAGCACCTGATCAGGAGTGAGGGTGAGAGGGCATGGAGGGCGGGGGGGGGGGGG
>NW_017729032.1:141789310-141798766 GCF_001723915.1 Gavialis gangeticus
GGGGGGGGGGGACAGACAGCCAGCAAAGAGCTCCTAGACTTGTTATCTTAATGACGAGTCCTAGAACTGCACTGACATTGAGGATGATGGTACACAAGAAAGTAATGGAATTATGCCAATGGAATTTCAAAAAAATTCTGTCATTAACCATTTGACCACTATGAAGACATCACTGGTTTCAGAAATACCGCATAGTATAATCAAGAAAGTTCAATATACTCCTCCCCCCTTCTACTCATCCATTTGCCATTGGAAAGAGCTATAATTCAGCAATTACATATTACTAAGCCACTACTCACTATTTACAGAAACACAGCTTTACTGTGACATCTTATACAACCAATAACTAAGTAACATTAATACATAACAACCTGTTCTGATCGCTTCCAAGAGCTTGTCATTTTTCTCTCCTTCAAGTAGTTTATGATAGTAACCAGGGTTTTGTTCCATGTTGGCCTGGGCTCCACTTACAACCATCCAGATCCGTGCGCGATGTTCATTGGGAATACCTTTCCTGATATATCTCTTCACTGGAAAGCAACAAACCAGAAGTTATTTTCAGTACCTTTATCAAAAAAAGACAACTTTTTGGGAGACAGAAGGAAATTGAGATCCTCTAGTATATCTCAAATTAAGAACCTTTATTAATTTCAGAGTTACCATGTCCATACAGGAGGCCAAAACCCAGGAGACATTTAGATTTATTTACTGAGTATGCAGCAAGTTCCACTGGCAAAAAAATACACCCAGAATAAAAGAAGTTCCTATGCAAACAGAACTGAAAGCACCAAACCTTCCTCAAAAAGACCTTCATGAGCCACTTGTAATGATTGCTAGTACCTCCACAGAATTGTCATAGCACTGGCCAAATTCTTACTGGTTTAGTGTGTGCATATTATAACAAGAACAAATTACTGTTAATTTAATTATTAAATTATTTAATTTAATAATACACACTGCCCCAAAATTAGGATGACAGCATTTCCCCTTCCTTTTATTACAAAATTTTCTTGGATGCATATTTGAAAAATGTTCCCAGTAGTCTCTGTCCTTTTTTATTAATTACAGAGTTGGTCCTTTTTAACTCAGTATTTTCCCCTTTCCAAAATTTATAATGGAGCTTGACACTCCACGGTATTTTGTTTGCATGGGATATGCACTAACCTCACTGGGGAGATTAGTGCAACTTTTAGATTAGGGCTTAGAGGTTAGCTGCCAGTACTGCTGACTTTGGCAGCATAAAAAGAACGAGTCCAGTGTGTGCTATTCAGTCCCTTAGGACTTGCAGCTGTTGTCTGAAAGAGTATCTTAAAGAGAGCCAAAAAAAGGAGAGAGAAACTACTTATTTTCATCATGACAGCTAAGGACCCATTATTTTTTCTACCCAGAGATTTATGATGTTAATTTATGTCAAGTTGTAGAATTAGGTAAACTGTGACCATATCCTTTTAATATCACTTCTCTGAGTCCTATCTTATTAACAGACACCTCAGCATGAGCAACTGGATACAAGACTGCAGGAAGAAGTATTATCCTAATAACAGCTAAAGTAATTGCCTCCCAGGAAAGGTATGTTAATAATCACAAATGCCTGCTGCTCCGAGGTAGTATCCCTAGCATACTGCTACCCCTTTTAAGCCATTAACCAAAAGCTTGGGGTCTCATAGGTTGTTCCAGTAAGAAGGAGAAATTGGTGAAGTCGGCTATTTCTTTGATGCAACTCTATTTTCAAAGAATGTACAATGTCCCATTTCCCCCCACAACAACAGGAATCAAACAAAAGACAATGGATGTAGCAGGGGAATTTTTACTGTGGCATTAGTATGAAATGTATTTCACATTTTTCCCCAAGCCATACACATGCAAAAGTTTCTAGCACAATTTAAAACTATGCATGAAGCACAGGCTAGCTGGCCAATAAAGGAGAGAGGGGAAAATGAAATTCAAATATTGGCAACAGTTGAGCTAGTAACAACTTACCAGCTACTGTTCCAGTTACTCTGCATTGCTCAAGAGTTGTTTCACAGTAGGGCCATGCTAGAATACCTGTTAGCACAGTTACGCATCACTAACCCCAACAAGACATGAACTGTTTCACCAATGGCACAGCCTCTATATTTGTTCTAGTCCCAAGGAAACTGCTCATCTGCGTGACAGCTCATGTTCCACCTTGCCACCCATCTAATCTCCTAAGTGCTTTCTTTCCCCCACCTGATTTCCTTTCCACCATCCAAAAGGAGAGCTTCTTTCAATTAACCTTTCAGGAATGCCTGGCCCTTCAGTGGAATCTGCTGGCTAGGACAGACCTGGCTCATTCTGTTCTAATGGGCAATTCATATTCAAGCCATAATAAAACCCTGTCCCCCTGCATCTTCCCCAAGAATCACTGGAGCCCAGCTAGGAACCTAACAGTAAGTATCCTATACACCATGATGTTGCACCTGGGTCAGTGCTATATAGAGTCCCTCATGGGTTTATCCAATTTAGTACTTCCACCTTCTGTCTCCTGAATCATGGAACCAAGCCAGATCACTTCTTTAAAAAGTTCTCATTTGACCTCACATCAGCATCTTAATATTATCAGGTGCTATCCTCATATTTTCCCCACTGGAAGCATAAGCTTTTCCAAGTTTGTATTATAAGGTTTCTACAATCCAAATCTTACTGGGCCTCCCCAGGAACAGAAGGTGTTTGCAGGGGCCATTAGCTTGCCCAAACAAAAGAAGCATTAAGTTATGCTTTCTACTTTTTAAACTAGCAAAAATTACATGATAACATGGTTCCCGTTCCTTTGACAATATTCTACAAAGGTAGAGAGCTGAATTCCTAGTCTAACAAACCTTTCCACCATTCAAGCGGATCATGGATGTGCCATCATAGTGCATTTTTGTGGATTTGAAAACCTGTCAGGCTGCTGAAAGCTTCTGAATTAAAAGTTATGTCCTTGACCCGGAAATCCAAGTCTGGTGAAGAATGGCAACTGTGACTGCCATAGGTTCTTTCTTGGAGAAGCTTTCTTGGTGTCTCAGGCAGAGGCCAAATCTCATGAACAGCAATGTGATCATCTTGTGCACCCTTAAGATATTGCTCCATAGAGGATCTCTTAATCTTAGGCAGCACCAGCCCAAGTATTGGACTTCCTACATCCTGCCTAATTTACCTTTCCTTCCTTGGGTTGGCTAAGTTTCTTGAAATATCCAACTGTTGTTTTATAAAGTATGACACCTGCAAAACATCTCCCCCTCTGAATGCAACTGTTCAGTCACACCCCTGTTTCCTCCTCCCACCACTTAAATATTACACATTTAAAACTACAAGCTTTCCAGTTGGGACATCCTGAGGGAATACCATGTATCTGGGTAGCACTTGGTATACTTGGCCAATTATTTTTCAGTTACACAATTCAAACATCAGGTTCTTCTTTTTGGAAAATTTTAACTCCTCCAGGAGTCCTTTCCTCCATGAATGCATTGTTCCAGTGGATCGAGATCTTCTTCAAGTTATGAGTATGTAGTCAGTACTTAGTTTAGAAGTATTTTCTCTCAGCTTTCTAGTGGGTTGACATTCCCAGAGCTTGGGTCAACTGTGGCATTGGCTCTTCTGCTCCTGCTTTTTGGTGTTTTTTCCCCTATTGCTCAAAAAGCACAGACATACACAACTCCACGAATTCAGGTCAGAGTCTCCATATTTGCTATATCAGCACCTGGACCCCCCGCCTCATGACAGTTTCTGTTCCAGTTTACCATGAAGATCTGCATTTTGGGCAGTGGCCTCTATTTGCTTTAGGTTTTACTAATCAAAAGGGCAATTAACCACTTCTTCATTTAGGCAAAGTGAAAAAGCAGCTCTCATACCAACCAGTTTCAGCTGGAGAAACACTATAGATACACATCTATATTACCTGGGTTTCAGAGACTAATCCCACTTAGGCCAGGAGTCACACATATACGGATGAACCTGTGAATGCCCCTGTATTCATACCGCCCAAGTTGGAAGATTATTTGGCTTAAGTGCAACTAATGTAATGTTTTTTGCTAAAAGGTTTATTCTAAAACTATTCAGCCTTTTGCAGCTGGTCTCCAGCTAGCAAGACCATGGATTCTGAAAGCTACCCAATCTTACACATAAATGCAGGAAGCCCGGACAATACTTTGACACTGGTCACTAGTACAAGGGGAAAGCGGCCCTGCAGCTCAGCATACACTCATTACTCCTCAGTGTCACTGTTCTCATGACAACGTATGTCCTTAGGCTTTCAATGAGAAAACCAAGTGTATCACTTGGAGTGGCCACATATCCCTAAACTCATTTCGCAGCAAGGCAAGAGGAGTCTACCAAATGTTAAAACTGCACCTCAGAGCCTTTACACAGTGCTGCCTCCCTCACTATAGCTCCTGCTGAGATAGATTTTAAAACAAAGTCAGAACCATCATCCCAGAGCAATCCAGCCCACAGAAATGGCACACATTTTAAAGAACAGAGTTCAGTTGCAATTTTTGACAACATAGTTTCCTACAGTAAAGCAGGTAGCTGCAGCCAGTTAGCCTCCCAGCCTTGAGAAAGAAAAGCATAAAATATTTCAGAGAGGAAGCGTAGCCAGTTCCAGTGTGTAATGCTGGGGTTTTTTTTTCCAGAAGAAGTTACACTTCACATCATACTTTTTTCCTTCACTTGACCTAGCAAGCAAATTAAGGTCTTGATCTCAAAAGGAATGCTACATGGGCAAGCCCCACTGACTGCAAAGAGGGAGGCATTTGAAGGGTCAGAAGTACACACAACCTCAGTTTGTATCCGAGTCTGACCAGGAAAAACCTGCTTGTGTAATGTGAGTGAAAAGGCACTACCCAACCTGAAATGTAGACAATTTAACCAAACAAACACAACTGTTCTGCTGCATTTGCTTTTGGATTCTGATGTCAGTTTTTTGGGAATTTCGAGTCACATTTATCAATTTATGTTCATATATTTTCCTCTGTTTAATACCATGAAAGATTTGCCCAACTAATGGAGGAAAGTGAGTGCTTAAGAGCACTTTGCATATAGTCAAAGCAAGAAAAATTAGAAAAAAAATACAGAAAATACTGTTTCTCAAATATTGGACATTATTTCCAATAAGAGCAATAAAAAAAATAACATGTGATTTCTAACTTGGCACTCTTCCTTTAATGATAAAAACTTCACTTCACTTCTTCTGGTCATGCTCTTCCACAAATATTATCTCCCTAGGATGTGGTTTTAGGCAGTCATGTGAAAACTTCATTAAAATGCATAACCAAAAAAAAATCCAAAAATATTATTAAAATTCTCTTATGCAGTATTTTATATTTGCAAAGTATTTCTACATATAAAAATCACAACTTAAGTGTTGAGAACACTAGCACCCTCGAGAAATAAAGGCTAAAACAGAGATGAAACCAGAAGACCAGAATAAGGAGTTAAAAGAGTTGCTTATTTCATTATTAATACATCACAGAAGCAGCAAAAGTTGGCCTTGTATACACTTGGCATTCCAATTACGGCCAAGCACAAGATGAAAAATAGTTTATATTTTCTCTAAAACATCTTCCTTCCTCTCGCCCTCCACCACTCCTACCTCACCCCACCTTTTGTAATCAAAACCAGGAATGCTCCAGTTGTTTCAGTTTCCAATACCATCTCCCCCCCCCCCTTTTTTTTTAAGTGCTGGAACTGGTCTGCTACCCTTGAAAAAAGTTGGAAGCTTAAAAGGTGTATTTCAGAGTACAGAAAAAGTGGAAACTAAACTAAAAATGTAATTTTAGTTGAGAGTTTAAGTGGCTCAAAGAGAAAAAAAGCCAGAAATAAAAAATAAATACCAAAAGTAATACATTTCAGGAACAAACAATCCAAGACAACAATAAAAGCTGCAGTTATGAATCTATCTGAAGATGGTATAGATAAACACTTAGCAGTAGCACATTTATTAGAGAGTATAAATGGTTTATTCTATAGCCTCAATACAACTTAAAATAATACAACTATTGTATATCACTTTCTCATTCAATTCTTGAGGATAGATAAGTGGAACTGTAAACAAAAGTCAATGCATTTTAAAGAGTGGTTTGGACTGTACAGCTTTATTTTCTTTGATGTGAGCGACCATGAAAGTTATTTTCATGTACTTAGAAGTTAAAGGACAAATGAAAACTTTGTCTTCTAAGAACATCCAGTCTAGTCAACAAGCTACAAGCTAGCATTGAATGGGAAAAGCTTATGCATTCATTCAGCCTTTGCTAGGACATTTCTGATGAGTGGCAGACTGACAAGCCTGGTCTCACAAATATGGTTTTGTGCTCACAAACCACAACAGACTTTCTTCCGAAGTACAACGCACAGTATTTGCAAGCAGCCAGAGGCTGATAAGGTTTACAATAATTACCTCTTGTTACCAGGAATTTCTGGCAACAAGGCAATAACTTGAATTTCCTAAACATTCATAGGCCACGTGGGAACTGGAATACTTTAAAGGGCCTCATCAGGCTCCATAATTGCACTATTGGTGCTTGTTGCCCACCTGTAAGTGTGCATAAAAGCAGCAAGCTGACTTCGCGACACTGCAAAGAAAGCACAGCTCCCACAGCAGCTGAACAGGTCAAAGCAGAAATAAATCACAACAGTCGAGTCATGGAGGGAGAAAAAAAAAAACTGACAGTGGTATCTGTGCACATGAAAGAGACAAAGAAGAGAACTAAAGATACAGAACAAATGAAAATAAGACAGCAGGGCTGAAATAGCTAGGACAACATGATGAACTGGATAAAGAACAAGCAGCGAACAAAATGATGCTCAAAACTCATAACACCTTCCTCTCTCAAACTTTATGATCAGCACTAGCAGGAGATGGGACTTTGCCACTGTAGTTAAAACAGCTAAATTATTTTTCTGGCATGCAGAACAAAAGTATGTATGTACATGTGTAATCTCAGACACGAGGCAGCCACATGCAACAGATCACCACATGAATGCGTCCCATTTCCTAGCTAGGAATACACATCACAAGTCATACCTCCTTCCTGTTCATCCTGGCAGAAATCAAAGGAATTATGAGATTATTTTAGGGCCTGAGGACAAATGGGTGTAAAGCTAAAAAGATCATATGCAGAGTAATCTTTGAGGTCTGGTGATGGTGATCACAATGTGTCCTGATAGGGCCTCACATCTCACCAGTGATTTAGGAAAAGGAGGTTGTAGACTGTGTAGGTTCTCAGGGGAAGTCTAAGGAAGCACTGTAAATTAAACGCACCCCTTGCCACAAATCTGGGATCAGTTTACAGTTGGAAGAGAAATTATTGGGATCAGCAGTTCAGTCTCCTAGAACACCAGGGAAACAAAATTAAGTATCAGGCTAATACTGAAGCATGAGCTATCTCAATTAGAGCAGCTCACTGGCATTCAGAGCATTAAAAGATGCATTTTCCAGTTTGCATTCCAATGAAAAAAAGCGGTACTTCAATATAAGGCCATCCACACAAACTGCTAACTCGGGGTAGGCAACCCCTGGCACTCTGCTCAAAAACATTGCCAACCCCTATGCTAACTACTTACATCAGAGGTAGGCAGCCTCTTCTGGCTGCAGGCTGGAATAATCCACCCTACATCAGAGATAGGGGGTTGGGTAGGTGCTATGACTTGGCCACTGCCAGTGCTCATTCCCAGGGTAGCACAGGAAGAGCACCTGCTGCTGGCCCCCATCTGTGACTGAACGCCACTAAAAACCTGTGTTTGTGGGCCAGATCTCACAATTCCATGGACTGTAGGCTGCCAACTCCTGACTTGCATGTTTCTGTCTCGAGGGTAGGAATACACCACAGACATAATTGATCCTTGTACAAATACCTAGAAACAGCTATTTAAAACAACACATCAGTAGTTTACAGATTAAAAGTAATCTGCCACTTTTCTGTTCTGAAATCCTAAAATTACTAAAGGTGGGAAATAATGCTGGACAATACAACATGCAAGATTTGTTGTAATAATATGTGCTTGCTGTGACTTGTAACCCATACTGCCTCAAGAAGAGTCTAAGTGAGCTTGCTGCAGTTTGCATGAGAAAAAGATGAAAGAAGGGCATATATAAACCATGCTTATCCCCACAGTATCTAGGAATGTAATTGAAAGAGAAGCCTACATTGCAAAATTAGGAAGTTAATTTCTGGAAAACTAATATGAATGGGACAAGATTCAGCACAGAGAGAAAACACTCTACCATGTAACAGGAAATACTAAAATTTAACAGATTAAGAATTTGCACATTTTACAAAATACAAAGAAGTAGCCTTAAAAGTTAAAGGTATTTTCCTCTGAACTCTGCATAAGCCTAAATCTCATTAAAAATCAATATCATTTCAGTTACCCCTGTATTAAATTCAAACACTTAAAAGAAAACTTATTTAAATTGACAAAAGGTTGCAGGGGGGGGAAAGAGAGAATGCATGCGAGCAAGCACACGTGCAATATTTGATCCAAGCCTACCAGTGTTCTTTAGTTTCAAAGTTGTACAGTTTCTTTGTCCTAACATGCATACACCTGTTTCTCAGTGCTAACCAACCTACTCTTGCTACTGCAACAAACTCTCAGAAAAACCAAGCACAGCCTAGTTCTGAAGCACACCTTTGAGGATTCAGGTATACGTAGCGGCTCTTAAAGAGGATACAAGTAAAATGGAAAATATTTAATGTCCTTTTGGAGCTCTCGTAAGTGGTGCCCAATTCAAACAGGATACCTGGAGCAGACAAACTGGATACATCAATAAGAGCAAATGGGGAAATTTAGAAGTTTACATGGAAAAAATTCAACATGGAAAGGAAGAGAACATGCAGCCTCCACCTTCTCTCCTACACTTCTACATACTGAGCTACCGCTAAATGCTTTCCTGATTCTTAAACTACCTATTAAAAGTCCCATTATCTCCCTGAGTCTTTGCATCCAGTTCCTGTGTTAATAGTAAACATTTTCTAAATAAAATAAAAAGTAGTATTGGGTCTTAGCACATATGTAATGCCTTTTAGCTTTAAACCCATTTCATAGAGGGGATAAAAATGGAAAAGGAAGCTAAAGCATTTTGCAAGGAGTCACAGAAAGGAATCAATGACAAACCTAATGATACATCCCCACGAGCAGGAAATGCATTTCTCAGGGACAAGTAGCAGTGGCACACCTTGTGCCGCTACTACTTGCCACAGGCATTCCCCAGGGACATGTGCACTCTGGTGTGTGGCAGTTTACCCCAAGTGGGGCAGGGGAGGCTGAGGCCAGCACCCAAACAGCCTTACCTGAGGTCCTGGGGGCCTCCTGGAGTTGCAGCCCTGGTGCTCCTGCAGCAGAGAGCCTACTCAGCAGCTAGCATGTGGCTAGTTTTGGACAGCATCTGCTGCCACCACATAAGCTGCCCCACTTTTTTTTTTTTTTTTTAGCATGAGCTTTTTTTTCTCCAGGATT
>NW_017729032.1:141798868-141802789 GCF_001723915.1 Gavialis gangeticus
TTTTTTTTTTTTTTTAGCATGAGCTTTTTTGACTCCAGGATTTCCTGGGGTCAAACCCTCCCTCCCCCCCAGTGCTAGGTAGCAGTGCAGGGAATGCCTGCATGTGCAGCGTATGCGACCTGTCTGCAGCACCACATACCACATGCCCATGCCTATCTGGATGCACTCTATGAGTACAGCCTGGAACACCCTAGACTTTTCTACACCAGTGGTTCTCATCCTTTTTTTGATCCCCTGGCCCACTTCCAGCCTCCTATGCATTCCCAAATCCTACTTACCCTATAGCCTTCCTGCCACCCCACATTCAATGTCTCCTACTCCCAAGCCCATGCAGTCCCTCTTCCCATCATAGTCCTGCTGCTAGGCATGGAGAAGACACTAGTTCTAACTGAGGAAGAGGCAGCAATACAGCCATTCACCCAGCTTTTGCTACAGCTAATAAACATGCCTGCACCAAGACAGCTAAGCTGCTGCTAAGACTGGAGTTAGTACATGCAGGGTGGCCAAGTGGTACCATGGGAATGTTCAGGGAAGTCAGCTGATTTCTTCAAACACAAACTCCCCATCTATCCTTGCACCTAAGAATTATCTCTTCACACTTTCTATTGCACCAAGCTGTATGGCATATCTCAGCAGAAGCAAGCACAGAATAGTAGACAACAAAAAAATAGACAACAGTAAAATTCTGGTCTCTCACAGGTATAATCCATCTTGCTTATGGATACAAAGTTTAATATCATGATGCATGTCAAGCAGGATGACTCCCTTAGGAACTTAAAATCAAGTTGATTATCCCTAAAACCACAGCACATTTGTTGATGTGTTATAACTAAATGCTCTGTGTATTATTACTTTCAGCAGAAAGATGGATAGAATTAAGCATTCTTAACCATGAACCAATTTAAACTTAAAGTCTACTCCCAAAATTGCATTTTATCGGAGCTGAATGTGAATCATTCAGCTTGCAACTCACCTTTTAAACTTTTCTGTATACTATTCTTCCCCTTTAGAAGCTTGGACCACTTTATTGCCCTCCTAGTGAGTATCACAAGATACCTGGAAAAGAATTCTTCGTATGTCACATAATCAAAATCTTCTGGCCTTTCAAACCCATAGGAATCAACTCTGCAATGTAAGAGAAGTTATTGTTATGCTTATTTTTTTTCCAAATTCACAATTCAAAATATGCAAGTATACTTTATTAATACTAACTTATAGGTGATAATCTACAAAGTAACTCAGGAAAATAAAATTGACACATTCCTACCAGCTCCCTGCTACATCATAACGGCTAAAATGAACAACTGGAATGTATGCAATTTATGGTCAATCTCTGCCTCCGCTGCTTTTGGTTTTGCTATGAAGGTTCAGAGAGGAAGATCCATTTTGTAGAAAAATGATTTAAATCATGCCAATTTAAAAATAAAAAGTTTTTACTCATGGGTGGAGAGAATGACAGGCCATTAAAAAAAGCAGCAGTACGTGCTGCAAGGGCAAGCCTGTCTGGTTCAATGCTGCAATATATTAGCTTTTCCACAAAGACAGTTCTGTGTTGGGGGGTAGGGGGAAGCCTGTAGAAATGTATTCAATTACAAGAATGACCTTTAGAAGGTGCTATTTTTTGTAACAATGTGACAAAGTTACATAGCTCTCTTCAAAGTTTAGTAGCTAGAAAAGCCACTGTATAGCAGCAGTCTTTACTACCCTCTCCAACAGATCCTCTGCATTGTTCTTTCATTGCATGGGATGAAATACAAAAGCTCCTGCTTCTCTGAACTAGTTAGTCCCTAAGGTGCCCTGTCCTACCATGTGTATGTACGTGTGCATGTGATATCAGATGCATTCATTTTATTTATAGCAATTAGTACTATTTTTGTTCCAATTAGTACTGAGGAACTGTAATTTAAGAGTGATTTGGATTCTGAGTCAAAAATATTTTTCCATTATTATTATTTTACTTGTATCAAGAAAAATCAAATCACACTGATGACCCCAATTCTGCAAGATGCGTTTTGCATAAGTGAACACAACCACAAAGCTTCCCTGAACTCAGTGGGGCTTTCAGAGGACACAGAAGTGTATCCATGCAGAAAGAAACTTCATGACATCAAGAGCTAAATTCCAGCTCTATAAAGAAAAATTTGGCTCTTGGTTACATCTGGGCAACCTCCAGTAAGGACAGTACAGGTGATTGACTCCATGAACCTCTTCACCAATGGGTCAGAAAAAGTAGCATCTAGCATCTGAATTCACTGAACTGGCAGTAAGAAAGATCACCTTTTTAACTGTATGCTGACTACTTGATAGGAGACAAGAGGCTGGGCCAAAGCAGCATTACATTAGAGATAAACACCAAGAACCAGCCATACAGTTTGCAGACTCACTTATTTCTGTTTTGTTCTTCACTAGAAGACAGAAGGTTTTTGGGGGGCTATTATTATTTTTTATATTCCTGAACTGGATAATAAGTAACTTTAGCGTACGTACAGCATTGTGACAATTAAAAACAGCACTAACACTTCAACACAAATGCATGTTTAGGATTCCAATTATGCGAGATGAGGATGCAGATTCATTTTCTAACTCGGTCTGCTTGCTGGGAAGCAGAAGTCTCCATGCATTTTCTTTTAAAAACTGCATTATTTCCTCTCCTCAGAGCCTTGACATGATCAGAAATCCTGTAGGGAGAGCAGGGGAGGGCTGTCCCAGATTTTAAGATATTCTTTTCAACTGAGGCTGCACGCGTCAAAGCCATTTGACTCGACCTGTAACAGATTCCTTGTTCCAACGTGTCACAGATGGGAAACGGAGAGAATGACACTGGCAAAGCTTCCTTGCCCGGCCTCCAAACTTTCAGCAGACAGAGAGCAAACTTGTGACTAAGGCAATCTCTGTCATTATTTCTAGGCACTCACTCCATTGCCGAGTTTCTGACCCCCATGAGCCTCTCTGCTCCCCCCCTCCACCAACACAAGAGGCTTCTGAGCTCCGTTTCACATGGTGCTTTCACAGTGGCTCTGTTTCACTGTAGCAAAGTGCCAGGTTGTGGTATTTATTATCTGCAGCCTTCCGGGTACCCTGTACTGTTTATGAACAGGGTCACACACAAGTGTGCTGTGCCTCTCGGTGGAGAATGACAGAGGAAAGTAAGTCTGCCAGCATTCAGCCGCGTCTCCTGAAGCTCTTCCAAATAAAACAGAACCCATCAGCCAATGCCAGGACCGCAGCTCAGTGCCTCTGGAAGGGACAGGGCAGGGGAGCTTGCCCTGGCAGTCCGACACCAGGTTCTTACTCCCAAAAACTGGTCTCCTATGAAGCGGTCCCTAGGGTGTCTCTCTCACCTCTCTGCCTGCTGAGAAACTGCTGCAACTAGGAGTCCAGACTAGGGAAGTGTCTAGTCCCCAGCCAGGAAATACAGCCTCTTCCAAGGGCTGGACACCCAAGCCCTGGGATCCCACAGCCACTTTTCCCCCTCTGAGAAAAGGATACACACACACACTCCTATCTATTTATCTATACAAATCGATAGGTGGTGGGAAAGAAAGAAGGCAGGCAAGAAAGAAGGAAGGAAGGTAATTGTTAGGCTTGGAAGAGACCTTAGTAGATCATCGAGTCCGACCCCTGCCCTGGGCAGAAAAGAGCTGGCTGGGGTCAAACGACCCCAGCCAGGTGCTTGTCTCATCTCCTCTTAAGGTATGTATGTATCCTTTCCTCAGAGGGGAAAGGTGGCTGCAGAACCTCAGGTGTCCAGACATATATGAGAGATACACGCACACAAAATACATGGGGGGCGGGGGCAAGGCGAATCGTGCCCCCTGCCCCCGAGGTTTCCGAGCCCGGCGGCACCGGGCCGGGCCGGACCAGCCCAACCCAGCCGGCCGCACCTGAGCGCCAGCCCGCGCAGCCCCCGCGGGGAGGCGG
>NW_017729032.1:141802941-141821365 GCF_001723915.1 Gavialis gangeticus
CCGCACCTGGGAGGCGCCGCTCCCTGCGCCCGCCCCAGCCCGAGCAGGCTGCACCCCGCAGTGCAAGGAGAGGCCTCGGCTCTGGGGCAGAGCAGGGCAGTTTCCCAGCGACCCTCCAGGAGTGCCCCCGCAGTCCTGCCCTGTCCTGACTCGGGGCCGCGGACAAACCCAAGGGGGTACAGTTGATTCCTGCTCCCGCCAGAGTGGGAAACCAGCTTGCCTTCGTGGCCGTTATCAGGGATCCTGATTTTTTTCTGACCAAAAAAAACCAAACCAAAACGACCTAGCAGGGGAAACACCGTGTATCTGGGGCCATGCAGGCAGTTTTCCTTAAGTGCCCGGGGGATAACCGCTCTTCTGGCACAGTTTAGTACCCGCCGAGGTGTCGGGGCTTAAAGCCCACTTTATGGAAAGGGGGAGGCTCCTCCCTAGCTTGCCCCTGCCCGCGGTATGGCTGAGGGCAGGCGAAACTGGGCCTGCACGGAGGATGCCTGCCAAAAGACTTTGGAAATATCTAAAGCCCCTGGTGGGGATGGAGGATGTTTGCTGGTTGTAGGGCCACTTATGGTTCTGGACTGACTCATGGATTTGGACTTGATTTGAGTCGGAACATAAAACATTTCTTAAAAAAAAAAAATCCCCAGTTTTTTGGAATAAAAAAGTAACCCCACAATCCACATTTTTCTGTGATTAAAATGAAACACCTATCTGTCTAGGTGTGTAGTAATTTTTTATTTTAATCACAGAAAAATGTGGATCGGGGGGGTTACTTTTTTTTAATCCAAAAATTGGGTGGGTTTGTTTTTTTCAAATCAGAGAAAACCAAGATCTTCATTGTCTGGGTGTTAATGACCCCCTTTCCTTTGTTTGTAATGGTCTTCCAATCAAGCTGCCCTTTGCTCTGCCATTCTGCTCTGTTAGCTGCTCCCCACACGCCAGCTTCTAGTCACCACCCTGCAGCCTGCTGTGAAGTCTAGCTTAAAAGACTCAGCTTAACTCAGGTACAGAAAACATTAACTCAGGTGAACATTAACTCAGGTGTGGGAATAACCTACAGTGAAACCTTGCACTGTCAACCTGTTCAGGAAAGCTAGATTTGGTTTTATCATTATCACTCTAAAAAAAAAAGGTGTACATTTAATTATAATGACTACAGGACAAAAGAAAGAACACTTTTGCCTAGTTTTTTTTGTCCTGTTGTGCACAATATATGATATAGCAAAGTAACACACTTTCAATAAAATGATATTTGTTGTTACTTTGATCTTAAACTGAATAATACAGCCCTGAGCCCTAGTAGATCAGTAAAGCTTCTAGTTTCATTTTAACTGGAGAAAAGTGTGTTGTGTTCTGTGTGATGATACGCTATCTCCCCCCCCTCACACACACACACTTTTCAAAATCCTGTGCTCGGGGCCCAGTCCTGCTGCCTCTGCAGCAGGCAGGATTGGGCCCACCAGGAGATGCCTGAGCTCAGCCCCTTTCCAGCTCAGATCTAAATGGCTTATCTGCCAGAAGGAGATGAACTCTAAACAGCCTTAATGTGATGCTAAAAGCAGAACCCCTAAGCCCCCAAGGGGCCTCCCGGGCCTTGTGCTCCACCTGGGTACATGGCCTACACCAAACTATTTGCAGGACTCCTCCAGTCCTTATTTTCTGTATTTCCTCTGAGAGTGCATTCCATGTACTTAATATTTGTTCCACATTTTTGTTCAAGGCATGGATTTTTTAAATTTCCTTTTCTTCATTAGTTACAATGAATTCCTCCCTTTTCTTCCCCCAAGCTACTGCAGACTTGAAACCAAAATCTTGCCAAGTCAGACTTGTACAAAGGCTCACCTCTCAGCTCCTGTTCCATGTGATTGCATGTCAGTCCACACAGATCCATGTGCAAGATCTAGCCTTCAAGAATGCACAGAGTCCCATTGACTTCATTCACAGGAACCTAGGTAAAGGCTCATTCAGGTGCTTAACCTTCCACATAGCTACTGCTCTCCTTGACGTGTGCAAGTCTTCCTGAGATCAGGCCTTAAGTCTCTGTGGAGCCAGGAATAGATATCAGGATCCTATCCTATACTCTAGCAACAAGGCAATTTTCTAACCATATAAAGTACTATAAATATTTTCAACATTTAAAATGTACCTGACTGTATTAATCATACACCGCAAACACTGGTTTAAAAGATGGCTTTCCTGCTAAGGAAATGTCTCCTTAAAATTAGGGTTACCATATTTCCAGTTCCAAAAAAAAGACACACCCATGCCCTCCACACATACATGCGCGCACCTGATAGTCCCCAAGCCCTGGCCCTCCAACCCCCACCTCCCACAGACTTATTTGCATGCAACTCCTCCCGCTGCTCCCATCCCACCCTCCCCACCTGGCTGCATGCCAGCCATCACGCATGTGTGCCTTGCCTCTAGTTGCCCTCCCTCCACTCCCCCCCAGTCCTAAATAGCTCCTTGCTAGGTCAAGCTAGGAAAAACTTCAAAACTAAGCTGACCAAACTCCTGGACATCTGATCAGGAAGATCCAAAAAGAGGACATGTCTGGAAAAACCCAAATGTATGGTAACCCTACTTAAAATATATACAAAAAGGGGAGGGAATTTCCCTCCAAACAAGACTTAGCAGTAATATTGGTTTCTTTCCTTCTTTCTTTTTCTTTCATTCAATACTCAAAGTCTAGTACACTCTGCAGCTTGTTTTATGTTCCCCTGAAGAATTTGTTGGCAGCAAAGCCAAAGTTTTATTACACTGAGATGATATTATTAGCTTTAGTTTTTATTTACTTAATTTCTACCATAAGGTAGCAATCAAAGACAGAATGGAAAAACAACAGCCTCTGAATTTTCCCCATTTCTCCAGCTTGTCTGCCACTGGAAAGACTGTTTCCTCAAAACAGTGCTTGTGGGA
Source organism: Gavialis gangeticus (assembly GCF_001723915.1). Classification (NCBI taxonomy): domain Eukaryota; kingdom Metazoa; phylum Chordata; order Crocodylia; family Gavialidae; genus Gavialis; species Gavialis gangeticus. Next base: position 141,805,858 of record NW_017729032.1, read on the forward strand.
AAATCAAACACACCTACTACAATAACTAGAAAACTGAAACATACATGTTAAAAAAAAACCTAAATGAGAGAAAAGGAACAGTGAAATGATATTCTTTCCTCCACATTTTTAATCAAGTTTTGTCTTTGTACCAGGCAAGCTCTTGGAAAAATGACAGTTACTGCCAGAGAAACATTATCTACCAGAGACAGCAAGCAGTAGTTGAAAAGAGTGACAAGTGCGATTTCATAAAGAAGATCAACAGTTGAACCTTCCCAGCATGATCCTCAAGGCAGCTGCCTCCTCTATATGGATCAAAAACAATGTACCACACAGAAATATAGACACGATTCACATCCAACAGCATAAGAAAAACAGTAAGGGAATATTGGTGTTCCCTTTAATAGAATGAAAAGATTGCTACTAGCCTAGCAAAGCATCCCTATGCCTGTGAAATCTAAAAACCTAAGAAAAACTCTGATCCCATGCATGCCTTTACTCACAAGGTAAAACACTGGAGTAAAATTATGCATATGATTGAGTATTAGCAGGTTCAGAACTTAACCTAGAGGAAAATGTTGGTAAGTCTGGCCTGATTCATGCTAGTAAGTTTTCCTGGCATAGGCTAAATCAGAAAGGACTATGGGAAAAACTTACACCCTTCTCAACAGAACTGTTGGCTAAACTTTCTCTATGGATTTTGCTTTGGTCAGTAGGAGCTTATGTCATTTGAGAAGATAGTTTGATTATAACAGCAAAAATATTCCCTTCACCAATGTACACTGCACCTCCACTATAGATACAGACATTTTAATAAATTAGATTAGCTTTTAAATGACACTGGGTGCATCTACATGTGTGCTTTAATGCACATTAGCCTACTTTAATGACCATTAAAGCATCACTACCACAATGGAGGTACTAGATTTAGCATACATTACCTAAAGCACATTAATGAATGTATACATGTGCCCACTGAGACACAAATCTTGTTTACTATCCAGGCATCCTGCATTTGCCCCAGTGGAAAAGGTGATACAGAGGTCTTTTAGACCAGTGATATCCAACCCATCACCACACAGCCAACTGGCAGCCAGCCTCTTGCTTATGACACTGGCCTTATCAGTTGCAAAGGTATAGACAGTGCTAATGAACATGTATCCCTTTTGGTTTGGATATTCTTGCATGCCAAAGTGCAATGGATCCTTGGCTGTTTATGCTGTGCTTGGTCATGTCTGAATGGGAATGGGCTGACAGTCAAAATTGGTCCCCCACCATCTTCCAGCTCAAAGATCCCATGCCATCTTTCAGCTCAAGTTCACCCACTCCACCCCTCATCCCCCAACATGCACTCTCTCCAGATATACAGCCTAAGAACTGGCCTGGTACATGCCTTCCCAGCCTCCTCCCCGCCACATCCTCTCCAGGTGCATACATGGCAAACACAAAAAAGAGAGAGGAATGTCATGCAGTAGCTGAATCCTTATCGCGTGAAAGCCTGTGATGGGACTGGGCCCCAGTGGCAGCCATGACATCCCCCTGGTGGCCACACAGCTCCTGCCCCTTAGGATACCCTCCCTTTCTTCTCGCCTGTCATGCCTTGATGGAATAATTGGGTTACAAAAAGAGAAGCTGCCCTAGGGTTCCAGACCAAGACCTCTTCTATTCCTTATCCCACATGTCTGTCCCAGACTCAGCTGATCTCAGTCTTGCCCCTCAAGCATTAAGTGGAACCTCCTGGTCCCATCTGTGCTCCTAAGGCACCGGTTGCCTTAAGGATTAGTTGTGGTCTCCTTCCATCCAGGCCTCACAGATATTACAAGTTATCACTTTAGCAGGGTCCCTCACCCCTCAGCACTGTTTGACCCCTCTGGCCTCAAAAGCACTGTTGGAGTGTCAGTCTTCCCAGCCTCAACCTCTTTCTCTAGCTATGTCATTAGCCCAAGACCCACAGTCCTGGGCCTCAGCTTGTAGGCCCCAGCCCTGGTCTCACCCTTCCGAGGCTCTGGCTGGCCCTCTTGGCTTCAGGCCACCTCTATATTGTTCTCTCCCATTCAGGTTTTCGGTCTTCTGACTTCAGCGTGTCTCTGCTCACCCTTTCTGGGCTCTGGGCCCCTGGCCCTAGTCTCACCCTTCTTAGGCTATGCGATCTGGCCCTCCCAGCCTCAGCCCACCTTTTGAGCCCCTGCCATGTTCAGGCTATTGGCCCTCTTGACCTCAACTACTTACTTCTGGTGCCCAGGCCCCTGTCAGAGCTCAAGCCTTGGCATGCCTCTTGGCACCCCACTGTGGCTCAGGCGTTAGCCTTCCTGGCTTCTGCCTGCCCGTGTCTTGGGCCCCTGCCCCGGCAGGACTCAAGACCTCATGCTTCTCTCAGGAACCCCTGTGGTTCATACCCCTGTCCCTGGCAGGGCTCAGTAGCACCCCTGTGGGTCCTCGTCACCCCTTATAGCCATACCAAGATACTCCTTCCACTTCACTTGCAGCTCTCAGGGACATCTTGGGTGCTGGGCAATTCCCCTCCTACAGCCATTCTGCTCAAGAACTCCTCCTCCTGTATCTGCAGGGCCAGATTGCAGTCCTGTTCTCCAGCACTGGTCTTATGTACCTCTAAAGCTCCACTTCTTTCTGTCTGGTGCCTCTCCAGCCAGCCACAGGAGTTTCCAATTAGGCCTGCCAGCTAGCCTGACTTTCCCCACTGAAGATTAGCTCAGCTGCCTGCGGTTCCCTTCTGGGCTGCCCGGAGGTCTGCTCCTGGGTTGCTTGGGTGTCTGCCCCCTGTGCAGCTAGCTCTCAGGACAGTCACTCCTCTCCACAGTAGCAGTTCCTAGCCTGGCTGATACCACCTGCTTATTTCTCCACAGCTGACCCTTGTTCAGCTGACTGTACCCCCAGCACTGGCGATGTGTAGGAGGTGCACGCGCACTCCCTGAGCTTGACAGTGCACCCCGTGCAAAAAGGTCCCACCAACACTGCTGGTGGTGTCTGCGGGCACTCCGCAATCACCACTGGCAGCTGCCAACGGTGCCAGCGGTGTTTGCGGGTGGTCGCCAACCACCAGTCAGTGCTCACCACCTCTCTCCCCCTGCCGCCGACACTGCTGGTGGCATCTGTGGGCAGTCCACAATCGCCACTGCTGGCTGCCAATGCTGCCAGCGGCATCTGCAGGTGATCGCCAACCACCGGTCAGTGCTCACCACCCCCCACTCACCCCCAACAGCGCCATGGCTGCCTGTGGGAGCTCCTCACTTGCTGCCGCCATGCTCTCGATGCCACCAACACTGCCACCTGTGGGAACTCGCCATGCCCCCCCCAGCCTCCAGGGGCGCGTGCTGTTCATAGCCCCCAGCAACCGTAATCTGTAGCAGCATCCCTCTAGAGTAACAGGAGACTCTGGCTCCCTGTTACAGAGCCCCCAGGAGCGTATTAGCACAGTATGAGCAGTAAGGAACAGCATTTTCTTCTGTTGCAGCAAGGACCACAAGCAAATAAATACAAACTAGTGTCCACACCTATATGCTACCAAACCCTGCTAGGCAGAACTTAATGGCATGTATGCAGTACTGCGCTAAATAACCATGCTGCTTTCAGTTCAGGAGTGAGCAAACATCGCGCGTCTTGGGAGTGACAGCATGTCTCAGCACAGTGCTGCCTTGCACTGTATAAACCAGGAGCAGGCAAAATGCAACCAGCAGGCCAGATGTGGCCCACCAAGCCATTTTGTCTGGCCTGCAGGGCCCCTAAAAAATGTAGAAAATTAATATTCATCTGCTTCTGGCTGCCTGTAAAAGATGACAGGTGCCAGGGGCAGTAGAACCCAGAGGAAGCTGGTGGCAGGACCTAGCAGTACAGCAGCAAGGCCAGCTGGGCCCTGCCGCACCCCAAGCCACCCCCAATTGGAAGCCTCTGCCTGGCAGAGGCTTCTGGCCTGGGACCCTGGAGCTGTTCCTGCCTCCCTCTGCCAGAGACAGAAGTTCAGATGTGTGGGGGGAGAGAAGCAGGGAAGGACTGTGGGCAATCTCTCCAGTCCTTGAGGCTGGGCCAGCTCCTGCTGAGTCCTGCAGTTGTGGCCATGCAGCCAGGAACCATGTGGTGCCAGAGCGCCGTGGCAGCTGGCAGGAAGGAGGTGAAAGTGGTGGCAGGAGGGGGAAGCAGAAGCGAGAGAGTGCACAGGAGTAGTGGCAGCTGGGCAGGAGTGTGAGGACCACACTGGTGTCCCGGGGCCAGTGCCAGCAGGGCCTGGGGGGTGGGGGGGCAGCAGCAGCATGAGGTTCAGGCCAGCCGGGGCTCTATGGAGCCAAGCCAGGCTGCACCAGCAGGGATAGGGGAGAGCTGGCCCAGCACCAGATTCCCTGCTGGCCTGGGCCCTGCACTCCTGCCACCCCAGTCTGGGCCCACTGGCACTGGCCCTGGGGCTCTGGTGTGGGCCCCACACCCCCACCCAGCTGTCACTGCATTCCCATGTACCCACTCACTCCCACTCACCACCCCCCACCTGTAGCCTCCATTTCCCCACTTTTCTGCCTGCCACTGGCTGTTCCAGTACTATGTGGCTCCCAGCTTCATTGCCAGACCATGGGAGTACAGGGCCCACACTGGTACCCTGGAATCAGGAGCTGGACGGGAGGTGGGTGTGTGTGTGTGTGTGCACCCATCTGTGCAATGTGGGAGAGAGGGAAGGAAGGGAAGAGACAGACAGAGAAAACAATGAAGGAGGGACAGTGTGTGTGTATGTGTAAACCCCGTACCCACTCACACCCTACATAATTACCTACACACACACACCCACACCCCTCATACCTATCCACCTTCCCACAAAACCTCCACACCCTCCCCCACACCACACATACCCCCACCCCCACAAACCTATACCCACCCTCCATGACCCTCACCCCCCACAATATACAAGAGTTCAGGAGTGAGCAAACATCGCGTACCTCGGGAGTGACAGGATGTCTCAGCACAGTGCTGCCTTGCACTGTATAAATGAGGAGCAGGCAAAATGCAACCAGCAGGCCAGATGTGGCCCACCAAGCCATTCTGTCATTTTAAGCTATTGTGCAATCACCTCTATGTACACTATGCAAACACATGTAAATCAGGACAAAACTCGTTGCTGAAAGAAGTATGTCCAGGGGTAAGGGGAGGGATTTCTGATAGCAAAGGTCAGGGATTAGGGGGCGGGACTTCCAGTCACAAGATGGTGACCAGGGGGTGGGGCATCTGTCAAGGGGCAGGGCTACCCATGCAGACCTTGACAGCTTGCCGAAACTTGGCAAGTGGCCCTGCAGCCAAAATAATTGCCTACCCCTGGTATAAGTATACCCAGAGATGCCATTGCAGTAATCAGGGAGACTCTGGGCCTGATCCAAAGAAGCATCTGGTTTGAGCAATAAATGAAACACTTGTGAGCAGAAGTTCTGTCTAGACAGCCATCCATAGTGAGCAGATGAGCAAATGCTTTTGCTTGGCCACCTCTTGCACTGTACATGTCCCCCCAGCCAATTCCACTTGACCTTGGCAGATAATGACCCATGCTGCACCCTCTGAAAAATTAAAACAACAGCCTGTGTGTGGCACCATTACCAGCCACTGCTACTCCAGGGTGGTCAGGAAGGACAGTGCTGTCCAGAAACCAAGCTGCTTTGACCCATCCAATTCATCAGCTTGGTGCTCCACTTCTCCAGCCCTCAGGAAACTTATACTTACAGTGGGCAGCCAGGATCCCTTCATCTCAGTTCTGACCATTGCCTGCAAGTAAAGGACTAAAGATTGCTGAGGTCCACCTATGTTACACAACATTTAGCTATTTTTGAACTTCTGCATAGCTCCCTATCTCATTCATGCCTCAATCCCGTTCGTCAGCTCTTTTCTCTACTATCAAATCTCAAAGCAGTCTTCATTTGATAGTATTGCCCTGCAGTCACCCAGTGCACACAAGCTAAGCTGTGCCAGCAAATAGAGGTACTTCACGCACAGCAAAAAAAAGGGGGCATCACAACAGGGAGATGGCTACTTAAAGCTAGCAGTAAGTATGAAGAGCAGCAGAAAAGCCAAGATGCCCATGCTGCTCGAATCCCTGCAGGGCTTCTGTGTGCAGTAAGGCCAGTAAACCCAGGTGTTATGTAGAAGAAAAAGCATGAAGATTGGATTCAGAGAACTCTCTCTTCCCAAGGTTTCATTCATGCAAATGGACTGCACTAGTTGCATTGCAAGAGCTCCAGTAACATACAGTCACATTCCCACATTTGGCTCAAAGTAGATGGCCCATATCCCACCAAATGACATGCCCCTGCTGGTTGTCACTTGCCAGTCAGTCATGCCTTTGACTACTCAATCCTGGGACAGCCTTTCTATCTCTACTATGCAACTCTCACCAAGACCGTGGCCTGTGCTCTCACAGATGTGCGAAACATAGCGTATCATCAAAACTTGAGGTAGGTATCACTTGATAGCCTTCACTTAGACACTGGGTATGTACTATCCAGCCTGCAGCTGCCCAAAGGCACATACAGCTGTCATCCTACAACTGCTCAATTACGAGTTAAACAGTTTCTTCCTGGTCCCCTGGTCAAAGTCCCTTAAGTTTTCATGAGCAACAGCAGCTGTGGGTAGGCAGAGTCACCAAGTATCAGCAAGGGGCTGGTAAAACCACTGAATTCCATGGTGCAACCAATGCTGGCAACCTTTTCGTTCCTCATCAGGGAAACCAAAGTAGAACTATTGAAAACTGTCCATACCACTCTGCACTGATATGCATGAATCTCCCACAGGAAGCAACCATGTCCTGATGCACATGGGAGAAAAACACCCCTCCTATTGATGAAGTTGAAGCCTTCAGGCAGGAGGAAGTAAAAAACTGGAACTTGTGCTTTACCACCTTTCTTTAATTATGGAAACCCAGGTGTGCAAAGCCACCAATAATCTCTTGGGTATCAAAAAGCCTCAAGAAATGTGGGGCCAGCACCTTTTTACAACTGCCTCATGCACCACAGCATCAGGTGTAAACATGCCACAGTCAATTAAACTGGTTTACTTACAAACCATTGGACACTGGAAGTTGTTAGCTCCCAGATAGGTATTGCCACTTGTCTCTCCAGAATCAAAGGATCTCATGTGGATCACCTATCTCTGCAGCTCTGAGGCTGGCTCTCAACAGATTCCGGGAAAATGGTCTTTTATCCAGAAGTTGTTCTGCCCCTACTGGCCCTAGAGCTTCAGCATGCTCTTCTCCACTGGTTCAGGCTTTTTTCAAGCCCAGAGCTGGTAGTCAGCAGTCTACATTTGGTCCCAGAGTAACCCAGCCTCCATCACTGACAGTTGCATGTAGATCCCTGCCTTATCCTTATCTTTTGGTAGCTTGCTGAAATTGGGCATTAAGAGTTATGCAACAAAACTGGCAATTTCAGCATGTGGCTGCTAGTCCTGTTGCAGCATGAGTTGCAAGTGCTCAGTGATGTGGGTGAGATTGCAAGGGATTGTGCATTCAGCAGTGGAAAGTCAGACACATGGTGAGAATATGGTGCTGATCAGTGAGTAGCAGCTTAAGGACCTCTAGACTTCTTTGTTGTTGGAAAATGGCGACATTTTCCCCAAAAGAAGTTTTCCTGGTGATTCTCGCGAATGCTTTGTGGTTGATTTATGACAGTTGATGTTGGTGTTGGGGACTTCTGGTTAATCTCCTCCAGAATTCCCACACTGAGTTATCCGACATTTTAGTAGGGGACATAGCAGAGTCAGTCCAAGGGTAATTGGTGCCCTAGGCGAACTGTGTACCTCGGCTCCCCCATCACTTCCAATATAGAGGAAAATTAGGATAATGATGCTAGTGGTATGTTCTTGTCATAAGTCCACTTGAGAGTTGAAAAGGTAGGAGTTGTGAATCTAGTGACCTTTCCACTGAAATCTTTTCAGAGGTCTTTCTCCCCTTACCGAACCAAAGGTCTTAGACCAAGGTGGAGCCATAGCTGGCCAGGGCTGTTATTTAGAATGATGCTCCTGTTATTTTGTTATACGTATAATTTTGGTGCCCCACAAATTTTGGCACCCTAGGTGACTGCCTAGTTCGCCTAATGGTTGGACTGGCCCTGGGACCTAGGAATGCAAAGAATACTGGGAAACTATAACCCCACTCATGGCAAACTGTGCCTTACGGGAACACTCACATTCATGACTGCCTGTTCAGTTTGATTCTGCTATATGCCCTGCTCTTATCCAGTCACAGTTTACATGGTGCATTTAACCATATCTTGTCCAAGAGCCCAAGGCCATTTCTACACCAGGGGCCCCTTACCAGTATAGGAATACCAGTACTTGCAGACACAGCTCACACCTGCAAAACTGTGCCTGAATTTTAATTAAAGCAAGGGCACATCTACACAGGAAAGTTAGTCTGCAATATACTAGTATATGAATTTACTGAACAGTAGCTACCCTGCTCTAATTCTTTGTCTGCATAATGAGTGTGAGGTAGCTTCCAAAGCAGAGTACAACATCTTGGACTAAGACACTCCTAATATGTGCCAACAGCATTCCCACAGTGAGGTAATGTGGAGTAGCTAGCTAACCGTCAATTTATATCCTAGATTCCCCCTGAAAACAAGCCTTTAGGCACCTGACCCCAGCTGACTTCCTGCCCTTTGGGCAGGGGGCTGGACCCAATGATCTTGTGAGGTCCCTTCCAGCCCTAATGTTTATGAAATCTGTGAAACCTACCCAGATTAGGGGCTTTTGAGAATCTTATGTGGACCTTGTCTGCATCTTTATGTCAATATCTTTGAATATCTGACTGACTTACCTAAGGCGCTGTCTATACTAGGAAGATTTGGCTGGCACAATTATACTAATGTAGCAATAGGAGTAATACTTTCTGGCGTGCACAAAGTTATATTGCTGTACAAGTGCTTACTATTTATTTAACCATTAAACACTAGTGGTTTCAACAACAAGCTCGGACGATGAAATACATAACACCTCCAAATAAATAACTACAACAGGTAAATTTTGTAAGTGTAGAGTTGGCCAAGTCATTTCAGAAAATTAGATTTAGCCCTAGTCTACACTCAGCAAGTTTTTGTCCCACAGCTTTGTTAGTTAGGAATGTGAGAATATCCCACCCCTGCCTGACAAAACGGTGCCAGCAAAGACCCCAGTGCAGGCAGAATTGTACCAGCAAAACCCCCCCCCAAAAAAACAAACAAATAAACCTCCTTGGGGATGAACCCAGGCTGATGTTTTCATTTGGAAATTGGATGCATGAGTAGATTTAAAGGGAGCACAGTGACACAGTTGCATCCTCTTTTGATTCCTGCTCCACCTCAACTTTAAAAGCAACTGCCTGGAAGGGGCAGTGGCATTTCTATTCAGGCAGTGCTGAGAGAGTCAGTTAACTTCATGGCTCATTATCAGCTCCCTGATTCCAGGTAATCTCTATCCTCTCCACAGGTTTTTCATAGATTTCATAGACATTAGGGCTGGAAGGGACCTCAGAAGATCATCGAGTCCAGCCCCCTACCCAAGGGGGATGTGTTAACATCCTCTATCCTGGTCTCACTGTTCCATTATTTAAACTACACTTTTTTCTGCTATTTTGCTGTTAGCTATTCCTGGTAATGCCTTTCTTCTATTTCATAGTCCTCCAATCTGTTTTTAGCTTTTGCTAAAAACCTTAACTTAGGTGTGATAATATTAACTTAACGTGTAGTGACTGGCAGTGCAGCATTGCAGGCACTCTATCAGGGCACTCAAGATGGCTAGATTTGGTTTTATGAATAAGAAACATACATTTAACTGTGTCTGTGTTTCATTTTAATCACAGAAAAATGTGGATTTTGGGTTACTTTTTTTAATCCAAAAATTGGGGATTTTGTTTCATCAGAGAAAACCTATCCAGGTTTTCCTGCTTATGACACAATATCTTTTTGATTCTTTTGATTCAGTTTTGCCTAGTTCATTGTTTTTAAACTTTATATATAATCTAGCAAATTAGTGTACATCCTGTGGTTATATTTGTTTTTGCTTTGTTCTTAAACTGAATAATATAGTGCTAGCCTGCCTAGCATATTACTAAACCTTCTAGTTTCTCTTTACCTGGAGAAAAATGTGTATTATATGTGATGATGGGACACACCATCTGCATCCCCCTTTTCAAAATCCTAGATCTGCCCACGATTGACTATAAACAGTAAGGGCTGCAAAACTCTTTGGGAATTGTGTGCAAGTGTGGTCTGCACTAGGAGGATTTGCCCATACAGCTAACCTGATGTAGCTGCATACTAACCTGCATCTAGTGTGAACAAGCACGTCACTTAGCCCTTTTTTTTTTAAAGTGCGTAATTTGGAGTGTAGGATTCCACTACCTGTCAGGATGCCTAGGAATTGGACACTGTAATGCTTAGAGTGGCATTGTCCAAATACCTTTGAGGCCTTGGGCTTGCACATTTGAGCACATTTAAATTTCTGTTTCATTGGGACTGTGCTGATGCTCTCTGCTCTCTTCTCCCCAATCCCATCCTGCAGACAGTACCCGAACTGGTGGGGGTGGGGGTGGTGGTGGAAGCAGGGCTAGGGGAGGGATGCTGCAGGCAGGCAGCTCCTCCTGGACTGGCTCCTAAGTAGAGCTTAATTCTACACCTGCCTGACCCAACAGTGAACGTCTGTTGGGTCAGGAGTGTCACTGTGACTTATGGTGTTTTGCAGAAAGTGCCATGACTTACAGCCTGGAGCTGCACGTCTGTCAGCAACCTCTGTGTTACAAGGCTTGTTTTTTAGGTACCTGGTCCCTTCAGGAAAACCCTGAACCCTGTCTCCCACACAGAGTGCATGGGGAGAAGCAGACACATTAGGAGAGTATAGAGCAGGTTATAAGGAACTACCTGAAGTTAGCATGGGGAGGGATGTTTCTGACAGTAGTCAAATACAGTGGGTTATCTTAAGTCTTGCTGCTGTAGGCAGGCACAGAAACAGAACTTTAGGCACTTGAGGAACATTAAGCTCCAAAACTGAATGGTCTGTGGAGTGAGGTAGCAGCTGAGTGATGGTGTTCTAAGAAGCAATTTTGAACTTAGTATCCAAACTCTGCCTAAATCCTTTATTGGATCTGGCCCTTTAGCTTAGGGTAAAATGTTCAAGATCACCTGGTGGACTTACTCAGTCACACAGGAAGTGTGAAATCTTGTTCTGTTGGAGTCAATGGTAAGCTTGTTCAACATGGTAAAACAGCAAACAAGGCAGAAATTCACCCCAGATCTTCCACTTTACCATAACCACATTACCTTTTGACTCACATGGCCAACCCTCGTCTCTTTTCCTTTGGATCACAACTATACTGTGAGTGTTCCTTTAAGAATAATCCTACCAGATGCACCACATGCAACAAACCTGTGGCTAAATAAAGTTATGTCTATGCTAGAAAAAGTCATCAAGGTTAGGCTGGCATATACATCAGCCCATTTTTGCATTGCAGATAATCTAAGTATTACATACATTTTCCATTAGTTTAAATACAAGTCTAATAACTTAGCAAAATTACTGTTCACTCAGAATGTCTGATTCCCACCAAGCTTGCTATTTATTCATCTTAAAGAATCTCTTTAGAGTGATAACATGTTAATAGAAATAATTACAAAGTCTCAGTTTCGTTTAAAATATAAATATAATATCTCGTTGCTATTGCAACTGTGGACAGGAAACAGTCTTATGTATGGTAATAGGATGGTAATATCCTGGTCACTGATAGAAGAGTGGTTAGCATTTCCACTTGCTCACTGGTGGGAATCACATGTGCACCACTTTGTAAATATATTAAAAGCAAAGGTACTGAGAACAAACAGCCACATAGGGCCCCCAGGCTGCAAACTTGTAAATTAGGGATCTACAGAAATGAATGCTATTTATGACTGGTCCTTTATATATAAAAGTATTGCTGACAAGCAACACTGCCTAACTGCAAAAAGGTATAATTCTGTACCTTTCAAATCAGGGGAGCTAATAACCAATATGCCTACCAAACTGGCATGGCAAAAATGCACTGCTTTTGGCATCAGCTTTTCTGAAACATGTTTCTGGAGCCTTCCTGTTGTTAGTGAATGCGCTTGCTAAAAATTCTCTCATTTTGCTGCCACATGGAACATTTTAAACAATAGCTTCACCATGGGCATTAGGGTCTGATGGGAGATCTGCTAAATAGGAAAGGCAGATTATTAAAGATGTATGGAAAGGGAAGTAATATTTTTATATGCAGTGGGACAAAAATGGTGTTGCCTAGCACTGTTGTTATTACTTATTTACTGTAGCATTTAGGAGTTCTAGGTGTGGACAGTGCTAGGCACTGTCCTGATGCAACAATAATAGGTTCAGCTTGAGGCTGTGAAGGGGGCACAGCCCCTATCGGGCACCAGATCCTTATTTTTCAGCCCTCAGGTCCTGCCCATGTCCAGGCCCTTCCCCTGCTGCTTCTCCCTTCCTGGCGCCTGCCTACCCCCCTCATCCAACTTTCTTAGTTTCATACCCATCCACTGGCTTCAGTTCTTCCCCTGCCTCACCTTCTATCACATCCCAAGTCATCTTATTCCTACTCCCATTGCTCCATCTCTCAAGCCCCCTTCCTATCTTCATGGAGAATACTGAAGATTATATGGATTAGGTTCTAGTATGGAACAAAGCCAGATTCTGAAATCTTGAACTCCTTTGTGAAGTAGAACTTACATCTTCACAGTTCTTGTAACTAGTTATCAAACTGCACTCCACAGTTCTAGCAATCATTTTTGTGTTATCCCTTACTGCTAGGCAGATTTTTTTTTAAATAACTATTTTTGTTAAAACGCATATACAAGGCCAGATAACTTCTGGCTGTCAGCTGTACAGAGGCACAAATCAGGGAATGTAAAGGCTCAAGAAAGTGCAAGGTGAAGATAGGTCACAAGACGGCAGTGGGAGGTAGACCTTGTGATGTGATGTACACAGGATCACTCTCCAGAGAGGCAAATAGTTCAGAGGATGTGCTCTAAGCTTATGTGTATGCATACACATTGTCTAGAACAGAACTGACCATATGTTCCTGTAAGTGAGTGTGTATCCTGGAGATGTCACGCTTGCTCGCTTGTTCCTCCACTTTGGAATCTCCCTTTGTTATTCGTCTGCCACACCTTGACATTCAAATGATTAGAAAAGACAAAAGAAGGGAAGTGAGATATTTGTTACAATCAGTGGTAGGGCTCAAGGGCAAAACTTTTCTTCACAGGGCTCCACCTCCTCTACACCCTGCCCTTACTGCACCTGCCCATTTTTAGGCCAGAAATTTCTTTTGATATCTCATTCTCACAGTAACACACTGAGTGATGCCAGGCTACAGACTGGTCATTCCTGCCATTTACCCACAGGAACCAGCAATACAACCCTTGCCAACACATTCAACTACATAATTTATAAGTCATTTGTGAAAAGTCTTTCACCATCAGTTCACCAAATCAGTTGTTTCTTATTTATACTTCACCCATGAATGGTTTTATCATCGCTACATTAATCCTTATCTATACTTCATTGATTAACAAGTTCCATCACTCAAGTAATTTTTATTTATACTTCATTAATTACCAAGTTTTCATCACTCAATTCTTACTTATACTTTGTCAATAAATGAGTTTACCATCACTCTTTGAATCATCAATTAACGAGTCCAACTACTCTATTAATTTTCACTTATACCTCACCAATTCATGAGTTTGTCAGGCACTGACTTATCCCATTCCCTGTGCTTATCTAGGATGGGTTCCCTTCATGAGTCGCTCACTGGTTCTTCCCATCAATTAATCATGTTTAAGGCACTGCCGTGTTCCATCCTTCATTTGCTAGCTCATCTATTTAATTAGTCCCTCAACTGAAAGAAAAAAAAAGAAAAATTACCCAAGGCAAACTCCCTCCAGGAGGGCTTATCCTCTTCCTCCTCACCATCACCACCAGGGCCTGGATGGTTCACTCTCCAGTTCCCATTGTCCTACCTGGTGTTCCATCCGCTGCACTGACCCTACTTTTGGCTTTTCTTGCTCCCAGACTGGTGTCTGCGACTCGTGTTGCAGTTGACCCTGTTCTGTACCTCCTTCACAGACTGCACTGCCCTCTCCCAGGAGAAGCCATGCATTCCTCTCTCTGGGGGATCTACATGTGTGCTGGCAGCCTCTTTTGGGTTCTAGCAGAACTCCCAGCAACCAATCAGGGCCCACTTAACTAGCACATTGGCTGCGTGCCTCCCGAGCTGACTGCTTCTTCTAGTGGCTGACCACGTGTCTTTGAGGTCAGCACTGCAACCCTGAGGGCCCAGAGGTAGGTCCCTCAGCAGACTCATCCAGCTGGTCAGCCCGGACCATAACAGGGCCTGGGATCAGTGCCCTATTACGGTACCCTACCAAACATTCACTTACACTTGTAGCAGAAGTAAACTTCATTTGAGGATAAGAATTTTATGAGGAAGAGAACAGGGACACACAATAACACTGCTTCTTTGTCACTAATGTGTTGGCATGTGGCCAACTCTTCATTTGATCTGAATTTGGACTAAAGCTTTGATGTCACCTATCATGTTAAGCAGTGATACAGCTGGAATCTAGTTCACAAATGGAAGTCACTTAGTTCATTAGTATGTACTCTTTCACTGATCACATCAAAAGATAATTCTGGTGCTTTGGAAGATACACAAAAGATATTACTTCTCATTCTTCAGCCCTTCCCCGGGCCTCTGCATATGACCGGGTGCCACCCGGTGCTGCAAGAAACAGAGGGGCTGCACAGGGACCTCCTTGCCACTATGAGCTCCACGCTGCCCTGGCGAAGCATCCCCTGTGCATGTGGCAGCAATGAGTGGCACAACCTTGCACCACTGAGCTCACAGTGGCAACGAGCTTCCCTGCATGGCCCCACTCTGCCCTGCAGTGCTGGGTGTCACCTGCTGCGCTGCGGAGGCTCTGGGGAAGGGCATCAGGGTGGGAGCCTGAGCCCACAGTGGGCAACCTGTGCCTGCCCCTGCCCCCACTCCATGTACAGATCTGGGGAGTCCCAGGAGCCCTCAGGGCTGTGGAGAGCTGCCCCCGGATGAGCCACTCATGGCCCTGTCCATGGCACCCTGCTGGGGCCCTGTGGCCACACATTATGGCCCCAAGCCCCGTGTACCACCCAGCTGGGAAGCAGCCCCAGCCCTACCAAACTCCCTCCCTCCCTATGGGGGCCTCAATCTCCCCCCCACCCCACTTACCTGTGGGAGCTGCTCTCCAGGCTGCCTCATGGCCATGTACATCCACATGTCACCCCCTGCCTGACCGCTCTCCTCCTGCTCCCCCACAGCCCCTTGCAGGCTGGAACTCTGCCAGCCTGCAGAGAGCTCTTGGCAAAATTGCAAAATCCACGGGTTTCTCCATTAAAAATAAGAAGCCTGCGTTTTCCTCTGGTAAGGGGGGAAATCTGCGTTTTACTCTGTTTTTCCATGGGAAATGAAAAACCCGGATCCCTGATGATAATAAATGATATTTGAAAGTCTCAT
>NW_017729032.1:141821395-141822950 GCF_001723915.1 Gavialis gangeticus
CTCCCCCACAGCCCCTTGCAGGCTGGAACTCTGCCAGCCTGCAGAGAGCTCTTGGCAAAATTGCAAAATCCACGGGTTTCTCCATTAAAAATAAGAAGCCTGCGTTTTCCTCTGGTAAGGGGGGAAATCTGCGTTTTACTCTGTTTTTCCATGGGAAATGAAAAACCCGGATCCCTGATGATAATAAATGATATTTGAAAGTCTCATGGTTGTGTAGAACTGCCTTTCAAGGTTATTTCTATAGTAGAACAAAAGACAATTCTAATTTATCATCATAAAGGAAGAACTATTTAAAAGATGACATTTATATAAGAATTAGTTGAGTTTTATATTTTCCTCTCAGTGGGACACTTTCTTGTCTCAGTTCATTTTTCTATGTGTGATCAGCCCTGGTGCCACTTCCCTGTGTGGTCTATACATAATCATCCTGCTACATTCCAGTCTGGAGAGTATTTACTATCTCCTGTTTGCTGCCTTTTGAATAATGATAATAATGCATCAAAGGAGACTTCAGGAATTCACAGATGATCACAATACACAAAACTACAATGCATGTAGTAAAGTACAAGTACTTTTTTCCTTTCCAGTAAAAAAGGACTTAAAGAAAAAGAGGCATACCTTTGGAGATTTGTGACACTTACCTTCAGTGTAACCTTAAGGCCTATGTTCACAGCAGTTCCCTACAATCTCATTATGATGGTAGCAAGCTAAAAATAATCTTTCAGTCTTGCTTTCATTGCCTGTTTTAAAAGATGCTTTTTATTTTAGAGTATCAGAAAGCAGTGGAAAAACTGGTAAATAATGATACGATTAGTCTAAACAAATCCATCTTCAGAGAATTTAAGAACCATCTTGGAGGAGAAGCAGAGAGTATAAATAATTGCATCAGGAGTCTAGAGGCTATAAACTAATCGAGGCTATTTTTAATACATATCTTCAACACCCTACAGCCTACAAAGATAACTGACCTCCTCATGCCAGCAAGGTCATGTGCAGCTGCCAGGAATTAGCCAGTATAGAGCACGTTTGTAGAGCAGTTGTTCATTTAATTTGTTTCTTTTTTCAGATCAAGTTTCAATATGTTTTTCTTATTTTCGTTTTTTTCCCCCCCTCACTTAAAGTTTAGGAATATAAATGTGAGCAATAACAAAATTATAAAGCACAGGAGTCAGTAAGTAGGAAAAGGGTAGCACATTTGCTAGGAAGTTCAGCAAAGGGAGAACAACAGGTGTTGTTATCTTAAGACCTAAACCAAGGGCATGGCATGTGTCAGGCAAAAGGAGTGGCAAAGAAGGGGTCAAAGAAATACGCAAAGGGACCTGGTTGCCCAGGATTAATGGAAATTAAAATTCAAGGGCTGTAATTAGAGAGACAATCAAAGTGTAATGGGGGAAGCTAAGGAAGTGGGGAAACTAAACCTTCTTCCTCATGAGTAGGGATCTTGGTTTTCTTTGTTAAAAATCCAAAGTTATATGAATAAAACCCCCCAAATTCACCCATGTTTTTCTGTGATTACAATGAAATGCCACTATATATATAGGTATCAGCTGAACAC
>NW_017729032.1:141823110-141830253 GCF_001723915.1 Gavialis gangeticus
TTCCCTCCATCCCCCTCGGCCAGCACCCCATGCCACCATTGCCTCCAGGGAACAGGGCTGATGGCGAGGAGAAAGGCACTGGCCTCAGCCCTCCATTCCATCCCCTCCGTCCCCAGTGTCATGGTAGCACTCCGCTGCGGTGCCACCACCGCCTCCTGGCCAGAACACTTTTGGAGCATTCTGATTGGTTACGGACAGACAGACAAACACACAGACTAAGGCTTTTATTATATTAGAATACATTCTAAATACCTATATATTTTGGCATTTGATTTTGTTTTTTTATCATAGAAAATCAGAGCTTCCCCTAACACCTTCATTCACCAAGAGTAAGTCCAGATGTGGCTGTCCCTGCCCCCCCCACCCCCCATACCTGCTGCTTTGTAGTGCTAAGCAGCCCTCATATGCCAGCATCCTGCCCCTGTCTATGCTATTGCCCCTCACTCCCATGCCACAGCCTCCTCAGCCCTGCTGGTGCCCCTCACTCCCAACCCACAGCCCCCGTCTACCCTCCACTTGCTCCCTCCTGGTGGCAGTTTCCCTCCTGTACCAGGATACGGGTCCAATTGCAGCTGTCCTCCCAGCTGCTTTGTGGCACTGAGCAGCCCTGACATGTTGGTGCCCTGCCCATGCGGGTGCCCCTCACTCCCAAGCCACAGCCCCCCAGTCCTGCCAGTGCCCTTGTGTGTCTCATGTTGTGCTGTCCCCTGGCCAAGGGAAGCCTGACAGCAGGCAGAGCAGGCAGGAGAGAGGAGGAAGAGAGGAGGAGGAGGGGCAGCGGGATGGGGATGCAGCAGGGGCCACCCATGGAGCCAGGTAGGGTCTGCTTCAGCCACCTTTTAGCTCCCACCAAGCAGGGACTGCTGCTGCCTTCTTGCTACCCCCATGAGTGTCCCTGGCTCACCACTGTCCCCACTACCCCTGCCCCTGCCCCACTGCTCCCAGGCCCTCATCACCCAAATGGTTCCACGTGGTGGCAGCAGGTGCAGCACAGCTCATCCCAGTGAAGCGGGGCTGCCCCTGACAGCAATGGGCTCATTGGAGCTTTGGCCAGCCCCTGCATGCTGCCCAGGGCTGCTACTGCCTGTCCCGGATGCAGTTCCTGGAGCCACTTCGCTGAGACACACCTCGCTAGCCCAGCCCACCCCATGCACTACTGGCCCCAAGCACTTTGATGCACCCACTGCCACTATCTGGAAACATCTGGGCAGTGAGCACCTGGGAGCAGTGGGACTGGGGGAGCAGGGCAGGGACTGTGGTAGGCCAGGGACTTGCATAGGACCAGCAGGCAGGCAGCAGTGGTCCTTGCCTTGTTGGGAGCTAAAAGACAGCTAGATGGCCCCTGCTGCATCCCCCTCCCACTTCCCAGCCTCCTCTCCCTCCCTTCCTCCATCCCCCTTGCCCTGCCTGCCACCAGGCTTCCCTCCCCTTCCCTGCAAGGTCAAGCAGCAGGCCCTGTAACCTGCAAAATCAGGCCCAGGAGCTGCACAGGGACCAGGAAATCATTGGCCCCCTCATTCCCAACTCAGCCTCTTGCCCGCCCCCCCCACTCCCCAGGTCTGGTGCAGGGTGCCCCTAGCAGCTGCCTTCCCCCAGCCTCCCAGGCCCTACTTACCCCAAAGACTGCAGGAGGTAACATAAGTCTGAGCCAGCCCTGGCTGGTCTCAGATCTTCAGGCCGCACCTCTGCCTCTTCTCCCTTTCCCTCTGGACAGGGCTTACGGTTTTGCACCCTTTTGAAAGCAGCTTGTTACAGGCTGAAACTCTGCCTTCTTAGAAGGTGGAGCTTTGAACCACACACAGCTCTTGGCAAACGTTCAAGCCTCTAGCTGGGTGGAACCAATGTGCCTTCCTATCTAATAACAGGAGCCTGAGTGTACTATATATGGCTCACCTTCTCCTGTACAATATTAAACCCCCAAGTTTCTGCCCCCTGACCCTTGAGCACATGGTTCAGTTCTTTCTTATGAACAATAATTCTCTGTTTTGTACTAGCACTCAGATGTTCCAGTGCTTTCCTCTAGAAACAGAGAGGAGGGTACAGTCAAACATATTCACCCTTTCATCCTGGCCATTGTAGCAGTGTACCTCCTCAGTAGGCTTGAGACAGATATTTGAGCAAGTACAATAGGAGGAGGTGGGTTCTAGAGGAAAAGTAGGGAAGGGAAGAGTCAGTTGAGACAGTAGTAAGAAATGGATGGCAGTTCCCTTATCACAGGGTTGAGCACAGTATAAATGGAATCGCCATTTGGGCAGCAAGGGAGAGATGGGCATTTTCTCTGTGCATTAACATTGTTTCTTCACCCTGAAATCCTCACCCACACACAGGCACAGGAGGGAAAAATTAAAAAAAAAAGTCAAGGAAGACTGAAAAACTACAATTCACTTATTAAAATAGCTCATATTTAGAGAGATCTGACTCATGATCTTTGATCTCTTGCGACTGGCAATGCTGGAAGTGAGACACAGAATCTCAGCATGACTGGCCAGTTAACATTACCGTCTAGCATGGGAGGAGTCCAGAAAATAGAAGAACTTTGGCCAGCAGGGAATATGACATGGTTGGCATTGGCCCTGCCTGGCTGGACCCACCACAGATAATTTTGTTGGGATTTCCTGAGGTGGGCAAAGTTCTCCATCTCCACTTTGGGAAGAGTTAATGTTTTACAAAAAATGTACCAGGAATACTCTCTTCAGAGCAGGACTTGCTGACTGGCTAAGGCATGATCATGCACAAGGAATTAAGTGCCATAAATGTATAAAGGAAAACCCTTTAGCCAGCATTCGATTGGTCAGTTACTTGCTAAGACTGAACAGTTTCTTCCTTCCATGCAACCAGCCCCTTCTGTCAAATGGAAAGTGTGACATCTACAGGCCAGCAAAAATGCAATTTAGACATGTGCATGGGGGGGGCAAGGATTTAAAAGGACTGCAGTTGGCCCAATAAAGGAGACCTCATGAAGAATGTTTTGCATTTGAAAGCTTGTTGAACTCTATTCCAACCAGGTAGTTGGACAATAAAAGATAGCACTCTGAGAATCCTTGCCCTTTGCATAATTCCTGGACTGTTATGGCTACAACATCACTCTAACTAATCATCTCTCTAACTACCTAAAAGACAAACAAAAATATTTGCTCAACCAGTGCAGGCAATTCTAGATGTGGATGGGCTTTAAAGCCCCATCATTACTTACTTGTTTACTAATTAGCAGTACAGAATGCCCTGTTATCCCAAGGAAGTTTGGAGAGGCTGCACTTCTGAAGTCAAATCCAATCTCAGTGGAATATTTTGAAAGTTTAAAACCAAAAGCTGGATTGTTCTGCTTCACTTCAGACTGGTTGCCTGTGGCCTCTTAGGGTCCAAACACTAAGATGACCTGATACATCTTCAGTGCCAGAGAGTGAGAGGTGGGAGATGGAGGATTTGTCTTCCCCAAGTCTGAAAGTTTTATATCTTCCCTGTGCCAGTGGGAGCCACAGCTGCTAGAGCTGGCCATAATTTTTCCAGTGAAACATTTTTCTTTCAAACATCCTGTTTTGCCAAAACAAATGTTCCCATGGAAATATGTTTTACTGTGACAAAATTTGCTTTTGGCAAAAATACTGAAAGAAAATATTTCAGTAAAATGAAGCCTTCCTCATGCAAATGGAGCAACCTCATTAGAATGGATGGTTAAAAGTTTACTTAGCTTGTCACGCTGGGCTTTATATATTAGTATTTGTGTTATTGTAGCTCCAAAAACTTCAGCCATATAAATAAGATAAAACAAAACTTCAGAAGCAGAACAAACCCCTTTGGTGTTACCCCAACAGAATGGTTTATTTAATCTTTTTTCCCTTTAAGTTTGTTCCATAGGTCATTCTGAAATTTGTTGTTTTAATCCTGATTTGGGGCAAAAAAATATTTCAAAATGTCACAACTGCTCACCGAATAGACATTTTAAGTTTGTCCCTTTTTTATTCTTTGTCAGCAACACACTGAAAAACGTTTGTGCAGTGCAAAGGAAGCAGAGCACCTGTGATCCTGACTTTCATCAGGTCTGCAGATTGCAATCCCAAATACCATTACAAAGCATGATCATGATAAGAACCAGCAGGACTCTGATACCACTAGTAAACTCCCTACCCATACTTCACCACATGTGCAGTTCCTCTGGCACATTTACCATCATATTATCTTTATCCAACCCTACTTGGTTACAGGTGCCTCAGCTACTAGTGTCTGAGCTACCAATTCCACTGTTGCTAACACTGGAAGAGCTGCACCAATGAAAAATAATTAGTGTGAGGACAGTTGCCAGTGCAGATTCAGGATAGGAAATCAATCAAAGCTTCAGGCTTGTTGAACTGTTGGTTTGATTAAGGAGCCTTACTGAATACTTGTAAGTCTACTCAGTTAGTCTCACAGTACCCAGATAGGAATTTTAGTGATCTTTATGGATGCTTTAGTGCTTCATTAAGTTATCAGATGAATTTGAACTTTAACCTCTAGAAAATGAAAACATGACTCAGTTAAGCCCACAAAATCAAAATGCTGATTTTTCAGCTTGGAAAGAAGTTCCTAGAAGGGAACATGTAACAGAAAACCAACGATTTGAACAAAACACCCTGTTATAAAAGCAGTTCTCACTTTCAGTGCAAGTTGCATGCCACCAGCTACAATCAGAGGACAATAGGTATTTGATTTCTTCAAAAAGCTGCTAATTTTGAATTTTAATTTTAAATGTAAACCTCAGGTTTTTAATAGCGTCTCAGAGACTTCCAAGAGTTTTGTAAAACTGGAACTTTGGATAAATTCCTGGTTTTAACTGATTTTTTTTAATGGAGTGGGAAAATTAATTTTGAATAATTTTGATATACTCACATATCAGCTGATTTTTTATATACTGTAATACTTACACACACACACACAGAGAATATCCCTAGCACAAGGACCTTAGAATCTAAATAAACAAGACAGGCCAGAGGTGGGAGAAAGAAAGTATGAATATCCTTATTATTTGGCTAGAGAAATGAGGCACACAGACAGAATTGATTTACTTAGAGGCTAACTTTATTTAAAAAAAAAAAGACTGGGACTTACCTGTATCTTTCTGTTAAAGCATCTTATAACTTGGCTGTGCAAAAGCTGTTGCCAAGTGGTTACTGCAATACTGTGCTTCTACAAAAAGTTCTTTTTAATTCATCACAGCATTTAGGACGACTGCACCCCATCTCTCTGCCCTTCCTAGCAATATCACCATGAGGCATGGCCCAACCTACTTGATCTTGCCCTGTAAACAACAACTCGTGAAGACAAGGCAAAGTAGCTGCCCTACAGTAGCCTTAAAATAAGCATGTGCCCTGAAGAAGGGTACTGTGATACCTGAAGGCTTGTCTAAATCCTAGACTGTGCAGTTGGTCCAATAAAAGATATCACCCACAAGAATTCTTGCCATGTTCCCAGTGCCATTCTCAGGCTTTCTGTCTCAAGCAGGCGACTGGCATGCACCCAGAGAGGCTCGAGGAGATATACTGCATTACTAGGCTTTGGCCCACACAGAACAGGACTGACAAAAACTTTGTTAATGCAGGATAAAGGTCTCCTAGTGGTGTCTTATGTCCTTTCAAAATACTAAGTTCATCTAAACTCTAACCTCTAAAAAACAAGGACATTCTGAGGTAATGTACATGTCAACATCTTTTTAAGTCTGCCCTCCTTGATGGAGACCCCCAACAGGACCCTTAAACACATGTCCATGCTCCATGCCTGTGCACAATATTCACAGAACAGGGCCTGCACTCACGGTGGCACAGCTTGATGCCTTTGTTTTTCGAGGGCTAACTTGTGCCAGGTGAGTTGCACTGGACAGGATCTATCTACACCGAAACATTTAAGCCTAAACTACAGACACGACTCCTGCCATTTGCTTAAGTTTTCAACCTCTTTATGCTTGCACACTGAATGTCATGTAATACAGTATTTTTACTTGTCATTAAGCCCACAGACCAATCTCCCTACACACTTCACTGCTGACAGGCTCTGTAGCACAGGGATGGGCAATTATTTTGGGCAGAGGGCCGCTTACTGAGGTTCGGCAAGGCACCAAGGGCCATATGACAGGCAGCCCAGGGCAGATTAATATTTTCTAAATTTGTTAGGGGCCGTGCAGGCCAGATAGACTGGCCTGGCAGGCCGCATCCAGCCCCCAGGCCGCATTTTGCCCACCCCTGCTGTAGCAGAAGATACTCACTACTGACACAACCTACGGAACATAGTGACAAAATGGGAAATTCTTGGTCCTTTAAGATACTAGAGCTCCTCTTCCCTTTGCTCATAGAGGCCAATGGAAAAAGGGGCTCAGATTTGCCCAAAAGAAGCAAGGTCCTCAAGTCTCCTCATATTGCAACTGCAGCTATGTGGAACTGTTCCAATTAATTTCTCCACTATTCAATACAACTATACTTGACATGGTAGACAGCTGCTGGCACTACTGTGTTCTTTAACTGTTCAATAGCAGTTTTTCACAGCTTTGACTTTTAACTGAATCTCTCCATTCATGAGTGAGTAACCCTCCAGACAACCTTAACACAGTCTTAAAGGTTTTGATGGGAATTATCATACCAATCACTATTGCAGGGGAGGAGGGTAGAAACCTGATGACATAGCATGGTACTAGTATGAAGTCCAAGCATCTCAACTGGTGTGACATTGATGCCTCCTGCCATCATCCATTCACTGGCAACTAATCCTGAGGTGATCTAATTGGAAGGTCATCTTAAATTCCCCCCCCCCCCCACCCCACCCCTGCTGTGGCAGGGAAAGCAGCAGGAGGGGGTGAGGATCTAGACCCCTGCATTTTGTTCCCCACACAGCCCCTGCCATGTGCCCCCCCATGCCTGGGCCTGCTCCCCACCACCTGCTCCTACCTGCAGCCTACCCCTGTTTTTCTTCTGCTGTGGCTCTGCTCCTCTGGGGCAGTCAGCAGCAGTAGTGGCCCTGCCTGGCCCTAGCCAAACCTGGCCAGGGGACAACTCCCAGCTTAGCCAAGTCGGGACTGGAAGGACCTGAGCCAAGCAGAGGGCAAGAAGGGGTAGCTTAGGGAAGGGAAGTGGGCGGTGGAGGCAGCACAGGCAGGGGGGGTAAGGAGGAGGAAGGAAGGCG
>NW_017729032.1:141830329-141839745 GCF_001723915.1 Gavialis gangeticus
GGAGGCAGCACAGGCAGGGGGGGTAAGGAGTAGGAAGGAAGGCTGCAGGTTTCCCCCTCCCCCTGTGGTCTCCCCTACAATCCCCTAGGCTGTGTGCCCCTCTCCCATGCCATATAAGCCATTCTGGCCCCGGGCATCTCAGCTCTGGCTTCAGCCACAAGCCCAAAGCCAACTCTAGCGCTGAGCTGCTACTTGCCCCAAGCAGGTACTCAAATCCAGAATGAGCCTCCCCCTACCGTGTTGATTGGCGAAAGAAATCTTATCTTGGGTTTGAGTAAATATGGTAGTTTCATGAAATCCTTGGAACGCTTTGAAAGTGTTCTTAAGCTTGGGTGAAACCCCAGACTTCTTAAACGTCCCCATGGGCATTAGTCTTCATAACTTTTTCTACCTCTCAACAGTATCCCATTCACGTTCCCATATTTTCTCACATACCACATGCCCCAACTAAGACAGGTACTTTGTTTTAGAAAGGCAGACTGAAGGAAAAAAAGATTTTCCTAGCATTTTTCTAAATGCTGACTGAATAGAACAGGGACAGTCTCATTGATACTCTCCTTGCTGATGGGTTCATCAGCACCTCACAGGAACTAAATACATTATGCAGCCTGGAATTGCTAGCTGTTCTACATTAGATGATGAAGTACAACATGTCTTTTCGTGTCATCCTGCTATTCCACCCC
Source organism: Gavialis gangeticus (assembly GCF_001723915.1). NCBI lineage: Eukaryota > Metazoa > Chordata > Crocodylia > Gavialidae > Gavialis > Gavialis gangeticus. Next base: position 141,831,013 of record NW_017729032.1, read on the forward strand.
AGAAGGAAAGTGGAGATTAATTGTGCATTGGTTCAGTCCACTGTTAACAGTGCATTTGTCCCTTTTTTTCTTCAGAGACTACACTTTAGCTTGGATCCTAAACTGCAACCTCCATTCCCATCAGCAAATCACAAACAGACAGGTAACTGTTTAGGGATGGATTCATACAGTAAGAGAACAAAGGCCATCTTGTTCTTTTTAAAGCCAAAGCTTGCCAAATTTCTTCCCTATGTGACATACCCATCCCTGTTTGCCTTCTGCAACCCACTTTGTGTCATCCCTGAAGAAAAATGAAAACTATAGGAACACACACACACACACACAAGTGTAGCTCCCCACTGTAACTTATGGTGCTTTGCAAGAAGCATCATGAATTACAGCAATCCCCTGGACCCATCAGACACTCAGAGCAGCTCTGAGTCTCCAGCCACTCTCCTGTAGCGCCACCCCTCCCCCTTCCCATCTCTGGCTCCGTGTTCAGAATGGGCAGGGAGAAAGGGAGCAGAGCAGGTTTGATCTGAGGATTGCCCAGCCGGTGCTGGAGGGTGGGGTGGGTGGATTGAATTCCCTCCCCACCCCACCCCACCCACGGTGGCCATCTTGTTCTTTTTAAAGCCACAAAACTTGCAAATTTATTTCCTGTGTAACATATCCACCCCTATTTGCCTTCTGCAGCCTAGTTTGTGTCAGCCCTTGACAAAGATGAAAACTATAATATTATCAGAAGACTGGAAGGGACCTCAAGGGTCATCTCGAGCCAGTCCCCTGCACAGATGCAAGGGTCCCTATCCCTCAGCCATTCCAGGCAGGTGTCTATGGCCTGTAGCTTGTACATCAATTTGATAGGATTGACTTTATATAGATTCATTTCCTTTCCTTTCCTTCTCCCTTGATGTTGCCCTACTGATTACAAGACTTATCTGTATGTATCCACTATTTTCATCTTCTTGGCACAAGCAAGCTTCAGTGGTCTAAGTAACTAACACAAATAATAAGCAAAAGATCTTTATTAAGGAACATGACAGCAGCCAGATGTGATCTTCAGGTATAAGCATTGTCTATATAAAGAGTATTTATTACATATTTTATTCAATGTATATACTGTCATTCCTAACAAAGGCTCAGGTGGCTTACAATAAGGATAGAATAATTTGTAAAACAGGAGAATGTACAAGAGAACTTTTAAAAGGGAATCGATAGCATCAATATAAAACAGAAACACCCTAATCAATATCCCAGTCTAGCGTTGCTAAACACTTGCCTAAATAGGAAGATCATACAGCACTTTTGAAAGATGTCCAGGCTTGGACTCTGCCAGGCCGCAAGCAGGAGGGAATTCCACAGCTGAGGAGCAACTGCTAAGAATGACTTTCCATATATATTTGCCAAGAGGATACATGTAAATAAAGCTTGTCAAAATCTCTTTTGAGTCCATATATAATTAGAATGGGGCCTGGGCTTTCACTGTTCTGTAGATATGTCTCTCTTCACTAGAGATAAATCAGAACTGAAATATGTTGGTGAGGCCTTGCTGAAAAAGTTTGGATTGCTGCCACCTGCACTGTTCCCATTCCTTAGAAGAATGAAAGACCTCAGTCACTTGAGCTAGCAATCCAGAGCTTTACATGAACACTAAATTCACAAGGTTGACATTTTCTTCTTTTTTAGTTTGTGGGGGGAGAGGTGGTTTAATAATAAAAGTTTCAAAGGGAACCAAGCATTCAGGTTTGATTAAACATAATAATCTCTCAGAAATGATGGATGGGTTCTGAAATATCACACAGTCTTATATGTTCTCCACACTTCCTAGAATATTTTAAGAAACAGTAGATGGCAGGGGCTTGCCATCCCTTTGAGCTACACCACTGCTATGTAACAATCCTCCCAAGCTTTCAGCCAGGACCAAGGCAATCCTGTTTGGTGTAGCACTGGACAATCTGACGGGAAGGAGTGCAGTTCTTAGTAATTAAAACATTTGGCACTGGCCCCACACACTAACAGGATGCCGGAATCCATATTTGTTCCTTTATGGAAACTCTTGTTTTTAGGATTCCTTTGCAGAGCCAGCAACTGTCCTTAAATGTTCCCCCATATTTCAGAAATCTTGGCCTAAGTTTTCAAAGGGTTTTTTCTATTTCAACTTTTGCGTGTCCCACATGGGACACCTTAGATGGGCTTAATTCTCAGAAAGTAATTTTCTGAAAATCAAGCCCTTTTAATGTACCTCAGATTTGGCACCCAAAATCACTAGTCACTGCTGAAAATATAACCCCTCATCTCTAATATGGAGGTTTTAGAAAGTGATCAGTGCAATGCAAAATGTTTATAATATGCAGGTTTTATTTCAATAGACTTTTCCCCAGTAGTATTTTGCTACTGAGTTACATATGTATCACATAAGGTCTACTATAGCTCTTGCTTGTCAACCAGAATTCCTAACACATTACATATTCTTCCCATGTCCCTACAGTGCAGTAAGCTATAAGCAACCATAGAAACTGCAAAGATAAATCGAGGTAAAAAGTTTGAGGTGCCTAAAACATCCTCCCAGGTACTTTAGGTTATGAAGTATGAAAATAACAATCAGGTGGTTCTTCTAATTGATATATGCAAGTTCTTTAACATGACAGGAAAGTATGGTTCTGCTATGCTGAAACCTCTCGTTAAGGAATGAGAAATGCTTCGTTCTCAAAACGTGAATGCTGTCACAAGTGAAACAGAGAAATAGATTTAAGAGGATGCTATGAGTTTGTAGGTAATACAAAGTGAAATAGTTAAATAAAAAGATTCTGTGATTGTAAAAATATGTTAATTTCTAAGGTGTCATTTACTTTCAGACGTTCTAATTTACTTTCAGGAGTTCCAATTCTAGCTGTAGTGCCCCTCCTCTTATGATCTATTATGCTTCTCCTTAAATCACAGAGACAAATCACTTTCACAGAGACTAATTATAGGATGTATCACCACAGTGCAACCTTTGGGAAACCAGAACAAAAGGAAAGATATTACCCTAAAACCTCGTGGCTTTTTTCCATCAATAGCATTCACTGTAGACTGCCAGATGAACCACAAGGTGGAGCTTTTCCACTATGGGTGGTTGAGAAATCCAACATCTACATCATCAGTAGGCTAGAGAAGAGTGTTGAACTGAGCTAATGCAGTACAGACCTACTAGTATCTGTTGCCTCAAAGCGGTTAAGTACAAATGGTTGCAATGGCAAACAGTTACTCTCTGTATTGCTGTCTTCTGTTGCCTATTCATGACATACAAAAATCTTAATGAGGAAAAGTGAGGAGATCTTACCAATGTATAGTCCCAGGCTTTCATCCCCATAGCATGTACAGGTGGTCTGAAAGACAGTCTGAAGCAATTTCAGAATTCAAGCACAGAAGTGCCTCTCAATTCATTATACTGAAACAAGCTTTATAACAACTTTTTACATTAACTCTTTTTTTCCCTTTCTGTTCTTTGAGGACTAAAGAAAATGACTGAAGATTCTTATGATGCTTTCCAGTAGAGTTAGAGTGATATTTTAGCCATGATGGTCTAGAAATAATGTAAGAGAGAAGGATTTTTTGGGAGTGATGATATATTTTTCTGAACCAACTGCATAAGGTTAGACAAGTTCTCAAATGTTAGGCATTCTTCATCAGTTCTTGTATTCAAAAGCTTATTCCAGCCATGTAGTTGGTCCAATAAAATATATCACTCCCCAGAAAATCCTTGAGTGGCACTGACTGTACCTGTGCTGAATGAAGGTAGCAAGTCACTGGTCCTAGCCAAATCAACTGCAGCTGATGCAGTTGATGAATATTCAGGAATAGTGCTTTAGGAATATTTGCATTTGAAAAACTTTCCAAAATAGCACTCTCTGCATTATAAAGCTAACATTCCAAGTGACAAAACCCATCTTTGATGGCTATCTTGCAAAAGGAGAGTTATTTTCTGAAATAAATGTCAGAGCCTGAAACAGAGGACAAATGGGGTTATAAGAGATGGTTGGCAGGGGGTCAAATAGTTAGAGGTGACTCTCCTAGGACACCTGGCTGCGTAGCTTGGTGGAGTCTGCTCTGGCCTTGAAATCAGTGCCCCCCAAAATCAAACCTTTTCAGTCTCCTATTACTAGATTCCTGTGGTTTTGCTACAGTGAAGCTAATTTACTAAGTCACTTACACTACTTGTACTTTGGTGTTAATTGCTAGTACTACAGGTTGATTTTACTATGCTCTGGGTACACCTGTCATAAGAATCAAAAACGCATTGCTAGCATGTAAGGAGATGCTGGCAGATACCAGTTTGGCTTATTTGCTGTTTATCAATCATCCCAATGCTCCTAACAACCAGACACTTGCCAACACTCTCAACTAAATCTATTACTTAAAGTGTCCCAAATTTCACTTGAGAGCCGTACACGTCCTCAATATCTCCATTTCTGAGGCCCATAAAATCCTATGAAAAACTAAACATTGAGTTTTCAGAAAAATGCATGGGGGCATGAAAGAAAATCAACAACTTTGTCCACTCCCAGTGAAATTACCTGCATACACAGATGAGGAAGATGTCATCAACATCTGAAATACCAAATAATTGTTATTTTAGGAATAATTCCAGAAATAACAGATTGGGGGAAGGGGGAAGAGGAGACCTTTGCACTCTTTTTTTGTTTGTTTGTTTGTTTGTTTGCAATAAACTTGCTCTGGTTTTGACATTTTGTCTCTATTGAAATCTAAGCTGGGATTTCCAAAGAAATGTAGGGGCATAAAGCACACAAATACCACTGAAGTCAGTAGGGGTTTGGGTACCTAATTCCCTCTGGCATTCTGCAAATCTCAGCCATAATGAATTGGAAAAGAATATAAAGCACCATGCAATACTGTAGCAGAACTATACCACATCACATTGATCATTAAATATACAACAGAGATGCTCAAAAAGACTGGGCCTGTTGCTTACCTCCTTTCACAGGTTGATGAGTACTCCCTCACCTTACACCCTTTTTTAAGGCACCTTGGCTACACCTGCACTAAACTGCCTCTGCCAACAGGACTTCTTGCAGTAACCATCAGCTACAACTGCCAGAGGCATCAATAAGGTAGTTCTGCACCAGGGCAGGGTAGCAGGTGCAAGAAGGTGGGGTTGTGCTAAGCACAGAAAAACAGGAGTTGGGAGATGGGGCAAAGTCCTTCCTCCATGGCACAGGCTCACCCAGGGGCTGTTAGGTGCTTATTCACAGACTGGAAGCAGAGTTCCTGCAGCAACCTCACTCCACCTCCCTTAGTTGACCCTCTCACACCTGTTGCTGACCTGCACGTACAACATGCCTTTAAAAGCCTTAATTTGGCAGCAGTGGCAGTTGGCTGCATGGCAGAGTAGGGGGGAGTAATGCTGTATGGGGAGTCCTGCCTCTGGTCTGCAAGGCTTTGAGCTAACCACTCCTAAGACAGCTCAATAACCTGATGCTACTCTGGCACCCCTGTCTCTTGGTTAGCACTGGGGGCTCATGCCCCAATCACACAGCCCTACTTATGCTACTGACAACTGGCATAGCTAGGGTGGCCATCATAGAGGACATTCCCGTTTTCTGCTACTCTGTCTTCTGTCCTCTGTTGATACGAAACCCAACGCCTTTATGTCCTCTATTTTTTTCTTCAGGAGAAAGGCATCCGGTTTTGTATAAATAGAGGACAACTGGACTGTCCTCTGTGATGGCCACCCTAGACATAGCACATCTGTATCCACAAGCTTCTGGCTACCCCACTAGAGCAGCTGAGCCACCAGCATTGGTGACATGCAGGGAGTGCACACGCACCCCCTGAGATCAGCCGTGCATCCCCTGGCAGTGCCAGCCACAAAACTAGAAGTGCAGCCCCTGGTTGGCAATCTGGTGCCCCACCTAGACTCAGGAGGCACCAGTCACCCATGGCCACCAGAGTGCAAAGTTCACTCTGGGAGGGCAAGTGCTGCTGAATGGACAATGGCTGCCAGCTGAAGGCACAGGAGAGGCTACAGAGGCCTTCAGCCAGAAGCTGTGTAGTAGCAGAAGCCTTATCTGTGGGCAGAGCATAGGGCTCCCCCCAACAGGCTTTGAGAGTGCAGAGTTCTGCCCATAAAACTTTGTAGAGCAGATGAAGGCTGAAGTTCTGTTCTGACATTGTGTCAATAGTTACCGAATCAAAAATATGCAGTTTGCTGTACCAGGGCATCACGTTTGAGTCTGTTTTCAGTGAAAGTTTCTGTAGTGCTTGTGACAGAATTGACTTCAACTTACTTTTCTAATAGACTGTGGCATACATAGAAGTGTAATCCACTCCCGCAAAAGCCATGGTGGCTCTGAAATTGAACCAAGAGTGAAGGGTGCTAGCATGCTAGTACAGATCTTTAACAGTATCAAGAAGAATAGACGTGGAGGATACAAATCAAAAAGGGTTCTTGCTGAGCACTGAAAAATTCTCTTCTGTTGCCTAAGTAACATTTTATTATCTGCCAGGCAACTAATGGGACACACTAATTCATCACAGATGGTGCTCTCTCCAGCTGTGTGAACCTTGGGAAAGATGATTTGGTTTTTATTAAGGAAAGGAATTGTTTTTAAATCTCCAGCCCTGTCTGCTGCATTAAGAGCCCAATTAGTGAACAGGCATGTAGTGTATTTAGAATTCAAATTAGATGCATTGGTGTGCTAGGTGTCATGTTATAGTGAATAGCAACCATCATGTTCAGTTCAGGGCTAAGTAGGTTCCCTGGCTTGCTCATAAACTCTGTATAGGTGAAATCCACCTCTGTGCAAAGGGCAGTATAATACAACCCATACATTTCACTCAGACCCTATTTTTGTGGATTGAAAGTGCACAAGCATGAATTTACCCCTGGCTGCTGGGAAATTTAATCCTACATTTTCAAGGAACCATTTTTTAAAATATCAATTTCTTTAGCTGTCAGGGAACACTGTGTTCCATGGTACCACTCCCTCACAGAGGTGCCCCTTGGGCTTGTCCAGCCTAGTTGTCATACATGTGGCTGTGTGCTTTACATACTGGCAAAGGGATATGCACTAAGCATGCCGCCAATGTGCTCATGTTCTCATTTTCTTGTTGGCAGGCAGACAGGGTGTTCTGCCGGCCTGGGACTGGAGCAACCCCAGATATGATGCAAGGTTGCAGGGACCATCTTACAAATTCAAAATTATTTGCTGCACTGGGTGAAGAAGAGCTCATTTATATAAACTCTTCCCCTGCCAATTAGCTCTGCAATTTTCTAAAGCTTAATACCACTTAAAAGATTGGGTTTTTAATTGGCTTTTCAAGCAGGCTGACCTTTGCTGCCATGGAGCCAGGATCTGTGTATGGATGGCTGTAGAAAACTAATAAATCAAGTCTTTAGGAAGTTCACTTTAAAGAAAGGCTTTCTTAATTAGAAAAGGCCCCTCTCTCCACAACTGCACCCCCACACACAAAAGAAAAGATGAGCTGGCACATGTAATCAGTGAGGTCATTTCATTTACCATATTTCACAGTGTATAGGTCAACATGGTGGTTAAGTTGACCCCTGGCTTTCCAATCTGAAATATAAAATTTTCATAGACATGGTGTATAAGCTGGGGCCAGGCTCAGCACTTGGCTAGTATGGCCCCATCCCCCTCAAAAGGGATGGGGTCACACCAGCTGAGCACCAAGGCTGTCCCCGTCCCTTTGCGAGCAGTGCTGAGCCCAGTGCTGCTCAACAGCGATGAGGAAAGGGTCAGGCTTGGCCCCGTTCTTTGCCAGTGGCGCTACCTGTGCCACTTGCAGGGGATGAGGCTGTGCCAGCCAAGCGCCAAGCCCAGCCCTGTACCCATTCCCTGTGAACAGCGCTGGGCTCACAGGGGATGGAGCCACTGAAAGTGACATTGCTGAACACTGAGCCTGGTGCCACTCACAGAGGTTGTGCTAGCCAAGTGCCGAGACAGCCCTGTCCCCTGCAAGCAGTGCCAGGCTTAGTGTTTGGCAGTGCTGCTTGCAGCAGACAAGAGCCTGGTGCCACTCGCAGGAGATGGGCATGGGGATGGGGACGGGGACAGGGCTGGGGTTGGCGCAGCCTAATCCTCTGCAAGCAGCACTGGGAGAGCCACTTGCAGGGGGTCGGGCCATGCCAACCAAGTCTCAAGCCCAGCCCCGTCCAAGATTTTTCGATGTGGCATAGTGTATAGAGTCGAGTTTGATTTTTAAGACACAAAAATTGGGCTTCAAAACCTGACTTATACACCATGAAATACAGTACATCTAAGATCCTAGAATTTTGTTATATTAGCTGCAGAATTAAGTGATGCAGCTACATCATGTTCCCCAGCTTGGCAGAAGGGAGCAAACAGAACAGAACCATCCTCTTTTCTCAAACAAAAATTTGTTACATACAGACATTATGCAGAAGTCACCATTAACGTGAACTTTAAAAATCACATTCCACTGGCACATTCCAATGACACTGGCTCCTCATTATTATCAAGTTTCATATCACACTATAGTGAACACTTGCTCCTCTTGACAGGAAAGCACCAACAAGATAAGACTTTCAAATTAGTGACTCCATTTTTGGCTGCAATGCCTGCCTTGTGTTTGTGTGCCAGATATAACCTAGAAGCCCTTTAACTCCAGTACTGCAAAGTGCTGGCGCCTTAATGCAAAATTTTGATCAGCCTTTGCTTTTTTTTTTCTTTTTTTCTTTTCTTTTTTTTTTTTTTTTTTTTTTTTTTTATA
>NW_017729032.1:141840031-141845347 GCF_001723915.1 Gavialis gangeticus
TTTTTTTTTTTTTTTTTTTTTTTTTTTTTTATCTAAATAGGAGGTGCTTGGTAGCTGCCAGGATTGGTACTTTACTGAGCTTTTATACTTGGCTGAAATATGACCCTCTGTAGACACAGTAGTGGCTATGGAGTGGCATACTTGAATGAAATCACATATCTGTACAAACAAAAACATACTATATACATAAAAAATGTGTAAATGTCCTTACAGGAAAATCAATCAGTATTTTCTTAATATTTATGACTGAATGGTAGCCTCTCTAGTAAATCCCTTTTTAACAAAAATGCCCCTTTAGGATTTTCTTGCAAATACAAGCAGTGGCTTCCTTTCCACACATTTCATTTGTATACAATATTATTCAATTTAGCAACAGATCAATATTTGCATTTACCTCTCAAACTAGAGCATAAACACAACCATTTTTTTACCTAAGTTAGATTGACATCATCTCAAGCTAAAGATTTACCTTTTAGGAGGTGTAAATATAAAAGTTTATCCTCAGAACAATCTCCTTGATTACAAACTAAACCTAGCATTTAGCTAGGAGAAACTGGAGCAGGATTGAACTAATACGTTAATTTTGAAGCCCCTGTTCATAATTTAAATAATAAATGGATGATAAATTTGATAATTAAACAAACATATCTGCAGCAGTGTATTAATTCAGACCTTTGGGCTATTGTTTAGAAAGGAAAGAAACTCAGTCCTGATAAATATATATCTATGTTTATGCCATTGCAAAGTGAGTTTAATGCTTTAATAGAGAACAAAAGAAAGATCAAGTGATACCTTTATATCAATCAATTTAGGTTCTTTCTTTAGATGTAAAGATACTTTATGTGTGATGCTTAAATGTATCAGTTATTCTAATAACCAGTGGTTTAAAAGATGAATCTGAAAGTCCTTCACTGTAGCTTTCAGCTGTGTATTTTGTTAGTGCTGCTATGCTAGAACTGTCCTCATGGCTGGCTTTTCTGTCATCTGTTTTGCCAACCCCCTCTCCTTGATCAGGCTCATTTTCACGCTTCACCAAACCCTTGGGTGACAGCATTTGGTACTTCTTGAAGCCATGTTGGGTTTCATTCTGTTCTACTGGGCTTTTATTGTGCTTGGACATTTCATTTGATGGGGGTAATTTCTGGTGCTTGTCTGTATTACGCAAAGTGGGCTCCTCTAATACTGTGTCACTTTTACGCTTCATGCTCTCAAAGCATGAAGGTTGATACTTCTCAAAATCTGCTACAGTATTTTTCTTTCGTGAACTAATATTTTCATGACTGTCCAATATCTTTCTTGAGAGTAACTGGTATTTCTCCTCTTTGTGGTACAAGTTCTTTTTTTCTGGAGTGCTCGTTTTATGCTTTGTGATTCCATCTGATGAGGGCGATTGTGGCTGCTTCTCTACTACTGTATTTTTTTCTTGCTTCAGCAACTTGTTTGATGAGTGTAACTGGTACTTGTCGGAATTCTGATGCTCCTTTTTCTCTTTTACATTGCTTGCTGCAGGCTTCATAAAATCTTCTGATGCAGGTATTTCTTGCTTCTTCTCTACTGCAGCATTTTTTTCATGCTTCCCCCATTTATTTAATGAGAGCAACGGGTACTTCTCAGAGTTATGTTGATTCTTTTCTTGTGCAATATTGGCTTTGTTAGTCATAAAATCATCTGGTGTTGGTATCTGTTGCTTCTTCTGTACTGAGGTATTCTTAGAAGGTAACTGGTATTTCTCAGAGTTATCCTGTGTATTTTTCTCTTTCACAGCATGTATTTTATGCTTCACATTGTCAGAAAATACTTCTTTCTGCTTTTCTATTACGTTTTTATTCTCCTCTGATGATGGTTTTTGATTTTTCTTAGGATCACACAAAGCATCCCTCTTTGCTGCAGTATTTTTGTCACGCTGTGCTGGATCCTTTGTTGAGGGTAACTGGTAGTTCTGAAGATTAGGATGGACATTCTTCTCCTTGGTCTTATTTTCATTCTTCACTGTTTTTTTGGATAGCATTGGAAATTTCTTAAGGTTACACTGGATATTTCTTGCTCCTGCAGTATTATCTTCAGATTTTGTTGACTCATTGGCTGAGGACTGTTGGCATTTCTCAGTAGAACAGGTGTTTTCATTTTCTGTTACGTCATATTTAGGTTTCTTTAATTCTCTTGTTGGCTTTGGGTACTTCATATTACACAAGGTATGTTTTACTCCTGGAGCCTTAGTATCAAGCTCTGGGCATGACTTGGGTATCTCAAAATCACAGGAATTTTTCTTTTGTAAAGTTTTATTGTCTAGCTCCATAAAACCAATTGATGTTTTTTTGCAAAACAGATTTTTCTCAGCTCCAATAATATTCTTTTTTGGCTTTGCACCATCGCTGGATAATGGTGTTTGGTATTTGTCTCTTTTACATAATTTCTCTCTCTCACTTATATTTTCATGTCTAACTGTGGGATCTTCTTCTACCATTGTAACATTTTCATGCTTCCCTAGGTCATTTGGTGAAGGCAAACAATGACAGGGCTTATCTTCTACACTACAAGTTTCATCTTTCACCAAATCATTTGATGAAGGGATCAAAGGTCTATGAAGAGCATGCCAGATTCTTTGTTCTGCAGCATTGCTTTCTTGTTTTGTTAAATGATTTGATGAAAACAATTGACATGTCTCAGAATTAGGCCAGGGGCTCTCCTCTGCAGTGACTTCTTCGTGTTTGATGAAATAATAAGATGGCTTGTGACAAGTTTCCAGGTCATTCAAGGTACTTCTTGGCAGGGCAATGTTGTTTTCATAATTTGTCATGTCATTTGATGAAGGTAATGGGTCTTTCCCAAAGTTCTCTTCTGCAATATGACAACGGCGCTTCACAAAATCACCTTCAGAACCACAGCAAATTTGCTTTACTGCTACAATATCACTTGTCTGCTCCTGGTTATCATTTGATGATGGCACGCGTTTTTTCTTATTCACAATTGGATTTGATGCATTAGAGCTAACGTTATTAAGATTAATTTGCACACTGAGCATTTCACATGGTTCTGATTCTGGGGTTATTTGTTTCTTTTGCATTTGACCTTCAGATAAATTGTTTTGATTCATCAGGGACTCCTCATTTTGTGCAGTAGGGACTTCGCAATCATTTTTGTTACAACTTGCAAATATTTCATGCTTATTGTGAGATTTCTCTCCCTTTTCACCTGCTTCAGAATGTTTATCTTTAAAACCTGGGACATTTTTTTTACTTGACTTTACCAGTGCCTTTTTATCAGCAACTGGCATTTTAAAAGTTAGCTGCAGATCAGCAGTTGGAGACTTTACATTACAAGACGCCGGGACTACTGGGGAGTGAAACGGTGGAATGTTTTCTGATACTTTCTGCTCTGGGAAACATTTCTGGCTCACAAAGACAGGATCTTTTTTTGGCTGTACCGACTCTATTTCTGGTTCCTCTGGACTGCATGCATACATTGTTATTTCAGGAATTTCACCCCTGTTAATGTTCGGGGGACTGCACACATCAGATCCTTCAGCTATGTCAGAATAAGGCAAGTCAGTAGGTGGACTTTTTCCACTAATACTTTGAGTGGCATTATTGTTCCTTAACACTGAGGACGCATCCAACCCACGTAAGGGGTGGTTTGGACTATGTTCAGATAAGGAAGGAATGTCGTCTCCCAGTCCTTCGCTTTTACAGAAAGTAAAATTAGGGAGACAGTCATGTCCTTGGTCTGTGGAATCTATTTTTGTCTCAACAATGCCCTCTGCAATAGTCATGACCTTGGGCATGCCACCTTGTGTAGTCTGTAACTGTTCTTTATATTCTGTATCTTGTGCTTGGTTTTCTGGCTTTTCTTTCTTCCTAGACTTAATATAATCTCTGTGCCCAATGGCATTTGTTTTTCTCATTTGAGCACCATGATTAAAAGGCTGCTTACTAATGTTATTTGTTGACCAGCTCCCTGGATGGTTAATTTCAGTTACGACATTGAATTTAGGCATTGGAACTGTTGAACACACTAAATACTGGGACTCTGGGCTATTTATATCCATGGTTGTCATTGCCAGGCTGTGCAGCACTCTGATGTCTGGTTTATGAACACGTTTTTGATTTGGGACCTTTTGGTTCTTTTTTTCACTTTTGCGTGGTAGTAATGGTTTCACCTCTAGGGCTGAACGCACAGAACTGCTTTCTTCAAATTTTTCCCTCAGTTTGGACAGAACAGAATTCTTGCTGATTATTTTTGGCAAATTGCTGTTTGGCTCTTTCTTTTTCCAGGTGGGAGAGTTTTCCTTAGCTGCTTTTTCCTCTGCAGCTAAAAACTTCTTAAGAATATTTTTCACTGTATTTTTCCCAGCCATATTATTCCACTTGACTCTCTCACTGGGCAGCATGCTTTTATTCTCTTCTGGTGTTTGATCACTTCCATTTTTCTCCTTGTTTCTGTCTAACTTATTAACGGTGGCATTCAGACAGCCCCTGGTTACCCACTGCTTTTCTTTAATGACCAATTTGCCAACCTCTCTTCTCTTCTTTGTATACGGTTCACGATTGTTGTTCATGAATTTGGACTGCAAAAGCTGAAACCTTGTGGGGCGCACAGTGCTGTTGGTCCCTTGGCGTTCACGGGTACAACTCACCTTATTTTCTTTGCCTTCTGCCCATTTGGCCCTCTTGCTCTGCATCTGTGGATCACAGGCTGCAAGGTCTGTAACGTACAGCAGCAGGCTGCTGAGGATGGCAAAAGCCCCTTGTTCTGTTGCCAACCTATTGAGTTTCTTCTTCAGCACCATGGGATCTATCAGCGCCTTATCACCGCAAAACTTTGTACATTTGGTGCTGCACAAAAGAAAATGAATGCTCTTTTGAAGTAATCAACATTGCTTCTACTTCCTTATATTCTTTTTTCTAATTACATGCTATAGTGCATAAAATGGAAAGAAATGCTTAAATTTAAAGCTACTTAACAGAGATATAGTTAGTTGGCTGTTAAGAGCATGCAAAATATTTTAGAAGCTTCGTGAAGCATTTTGTAGCCAGAATGTGCAGGGTTTTAATAACAATCCTACACTGTGTCATCAGAAGCGTCTTCTGTGTTTTGTGACAGCTGGAAACATTCATGAGAATAAGCAACACTAATAATGATGAACAAAATCTCATCTGTGCAACTCCTCAGTTTTAATTTTAATACCATTGTCCCCTCCCGTGGAGAGTATCATCAGATGTTTTCACTCCTGCTAAACAATAAATAAGATGAGAACATATCCGATATGAAAATACGGTTGTGCCTATGGCTTAAAAAAAAAAAAAAAAAAAAAAAAAA
>NW_017729032.1:141845420-141848654 GCF_001723915.1 Gavialis gangeticus
AAAAAAAAAAAAAAAAAAAAAGCAAACGACAGGAAGGCCAAAAAGTATAAGTTAATAATTGTGTTTTGCTGTTGATACAATTTATGAAGTAGCAAGTATATTTCAAGCATAAAAAGCCATAAAATGCACTATTAATAGTACATTCTTCGTCTTCTTGTTAAGTAGAAATCTAGCTTAGTTTTGCAATTATCCATTTGGGAAATACCTTTAGGGAAAGGATCATAATAATAACAACAAGTAGCAAGGGACCAAAGATAAAACATTTTATGTAAAGATATCCATGCAATGGCTCTTGACTACTGTCCCTTTTCAGTATTCAACCTGGAACAGGAGTTCTGACATGCTGTATCTATACTTCAGTTTGAAAGGTTGCCTTCAAACAGCTGGGGATTTAGAAAATGTTTTAACTGCTGCTGATCAGTTACTAAAATAAAATACTGAACTTAGTACAAAATCAGTAGAGTGAAGTCAATAACAATAGATTGTGCTGGGGTGGGAAGGGAGAGGTGTCAGCTTTCTAGCACCAAAAGATCTGGAAAGTTGCTTCACTCTTCAGTGAGAAGTACTGGGAATGGATTTCAGCCCCCATGCCAGGAGAGTGTTCATTTTTATGAGTAGAAATGGGAGAAGAAATTCTGTAAACTAAACCTGGTAGGCAGTGAGTGAGTGAAGAAAGACTGCAAAAACTGTTTATGTTTTAGGTAGTATTAGCCTTGAAAAGCTGATGTCCTTCCCCCTCATTAATAGCAGGTTGTATTTGATAGGAAATTAAACCTAAGCCTGTACTGTAATTTTACTGGGGCTGCTTGTGGGGTAAGGGACTGGTCATTGTAAATAAAGAGCAAAATCTGGCTTTGAGAAAGCATGTTACAATACACTAAAGAGAAGGACTTTAAAACCTGCATTCAACAGCAGTGTAACAAAGCAATGAGCTTTAACGTAACCAGTTCTATTTATAATGACTTCGCAGATATTTTAAAAGTCAAAAAAAAGTTTGGCTGATGTCTAACATAGCAAACACTGCTAGGTTTCAATTGTGAATAATGACTACCTTTCATCAGAGTACAGGTGTTCCCCCATGTACAGCGCATATGGTAACACTTTAGATTTAGCACTCTTTCCTTTGAAGGATAAAAGATACATGATGGAAGAAATGTTACGAAGCCAGCTCTGATGTCATACTGAGGTTTCCATGGAACAGTTACAATAGAATTTTGCAAGAATTTGATTTTTTTTTTTTAAAGTATATGGAAGGAGAGAGAGAGAGAGAGAGAGAGATTGATTTGCTGTTCCCTCCACCCATAACTTTGACTAGCCTAGATCTATCTGTCCTTTGACTGCAAAGCTTGCCAATATGGGGCCTGCCCTCTATCCATCCTGGAAAGTGGTAAGTACAGACTCAAACTGCCTTAATTATTAGTTCATATTGACATAGGCCACTTAAGAACCCTAATTTAAAGAAGCAATAAAGTGATTTTTCCAGGGTTTACAGAAAAATTAGTGTTTTATAAGTACAAAAAATATGCTGGATAGGCCTGCAGCACAATCCTTGGTTCACGTTCACTAGCCAATAATAGAAATTGAATAAGAATTACTCCACCCTTTTAGGACATCAACAGTTTTTCCAAGATGATGTCAGCTGTAAACTAGCATTACAATGGATCTGTAAAAATCTCTTGGATGACCCAGTAGCATAAAATTATAAACCCTGAGATCATTCTATGATATTGTTTCCTAAAAATAAATCTAGGTTTGGGAGGAGGCAGGGAAGTGCTCATACCACTTTGGCACGGCATTTAAAGTGTCTGTTATGTGTAATCTGTGGAGGTGCAGGGAGCAGAATCCTGGCCATACTGACAGAGTTTTGCTATTGATTTCAGTAAGACCAAGATTTCATCCCAAATATTTCCCTTCCTTCCCTCTCCCAGCTCTACCCCTTCTGCCACTGAACTATTGTTACATATCATTACAGTTGAGACAAACTAGACAGATGTTTTTTTAGGACTGCAGTGAACAATGGGAATTTATTAACCCCTTCAAGGGCCAAAGAGATCTCAGTTGAGCAGTACAAGGCACTTCACCCAAACAGGGACTCCACCATGGCAGTGCATGCACCAACATCCACACTGGGCTTCTCTTCTCTCTACCTCCAAACTAAAAGGTGCTTATTTTTTTTTCCATCATAATGATAACATCTACACAATATCCAAATGCACTGCAGCTTTCCAGATCTGTTATCTTCAATATAAAGTTTTTGTGCATCTGCAGAAGGCTGCTTGGATGTCCGATGGATCTAAGGCCATTTTCAAAAGTTTTTGGTTTTAAACTAGCTCCCCTCAGTGCACCACTCACCAGCAATACCTCATGCAGACACAGACAACAGTTACTACTATATGTGTGCAGGCACCTCTGAGACACCTATCACTATAATATTTGAGCACAAACAGCTTGATATGCTAAGAGGCTGCAATGCAGTGCCTAGCTTGCCTCAGGGAAAGCATTGGTAGCAGACACCTCCTTGTCATGAAACTGGGATTAGACTGACTTACTTCTGACAGGGGCAGAGTAGATATATTTCCATTCAGGCCTGTCAGAGCTGCTGATGGTGAGAGAATGAGAAGGAGCTCACGCAAATGTTATGCCAGTGACCAGCCCCTACATTCGTGTTCCTCCTCGTCACTGGGCTGGGGCCACAGAGGTTTCTGGAGTGCTAAACCAGCAGTAGGTCATCCTCCACACAAGGTGCAGGGAATGCATGTTGAAAGCACACACTTTGGAAGGCTTCAGAAGAAGTCACACTTTTACCATCAGAAGAGGGGAGGGGTACTTTTGGCCTTAGCTTCTGTCAGTTGATGCTACACTGTTCATAGCTCTTTGGCTGTCAGCCACTTGCAGTATTGTGGCTTTCCAGCACAACATGGGAGACTAGCATTAACAAGTAGCAGGACTGCCGACCAACCTTTTCAAATCCTTCCCTGCCAGATTCTGTCAAAATTAGGGGTGCACCGATAAAGATTTTTTGGGCAGTACCAATGGCCAATTATTGCCCAGCCATATCAGCAGAAACAGATCCGATTGCCGACATGCAGCCCGGCAGCCTGGAAAGTAGCATCCAGCTGGTAAGCTTGTTAGGAGGAAGGAGCATGGGACGTGGAAATCAAGGCACCTTCAGTGAGGGAGGGAGTGGGGCTGGGGCAGGGGCAGGTGCTGCCCAGGTGGAGTGTGGGGGGGGGG
>NW_017729032.1:141848700-141858796 GCF_001723915.1 Gavialis gangeticus
GGGGAGTGGGGAGAAGCTCCTGCTGCTGCACACAACCCTGGGAGAGGCATGGGGAGCACGTGTCACCTTGGATTTGTGCGCAAGGTGAGGGCAGGCTGCCCATTGTGGGCTTGGAGCTGGGGCTGATCCAGCCTCTTCCCAGCAGCTGCGCTTGGGCCGGGTGGGGCAGGGTGGGTGACAGCAGTGCTGGGAGGGGGGGCTCCAGCAAATTTTTGGCCGGCTTTAGTCCCCCTATAGCTCCCCCTTCCAGTGCCACCACCTGCCCCACCAAGCCGAGCCTGAGAGCACCCACTGGGGAGGAGCCTGGTGCAACCCCAGCCCTGAGTATGCAGCAGCAGCAGTCTACCCTTGCCCCATGCCCTGATCCGGGGGCACATGACCCCCATGCCTCCCCTGAGGGTACACACAGCTGCAAGAGCTGCCCCTCCCTCCCTGCCCCCTGGAATCAGCCACTGGCTCCATCCCATACCCTGCCCCCCCCGAGCTGGGCAGCGCCTGCCTCTGCCCCTACTCTTCTCACTCCCTCACCATGGGGCCCTCAATATGCCCCCCCACCATGCCCCTTCCCCCCACACCCTCCAGACTTACCAGCCCAATGCTGTTCTCCAAGCTGCCAGGTTGCATTCCTGGCCCCATGCAGGCTGCATCTGCACACATGTACACGGCATTTATCGACAACATTATCAGCCATGTCAGTCAAAAAAAAAGCTGATTGCCAATAATGTCAATTTTTCTTTTATTCGTGCTAGTAAAATATGGACCAATGTATTGGTGCACCTCTAGTCTAAAGCTTTTTATAAAATTTATGGCCCAGAACAAGTGGAATTTCCTTTTAAAACACTAGACTGGAGAGCACTTCCTAGGGGCACACAGAACTAGCTGGAGGTGAGGTGCAGAACAATGGTGGCAGCAGCATGGCAAGAACACTGGAGCAGAAGTGGTTATTTTCTTGAAGGGTCCAGTCCAGCTCTTAAAAGTCTGTGTATGGCTGTGTGAGGCAGACTAAGAAGATCTTTTATCTGGCAAACAGTATTTCCTGTTGCCCTGTTCCCCTCTTTGCATCTGCACATTGTGAGCAATCACAATGTTCTTGTTAAACTCACCAAGTGAAGGCCATAAGGTCATCTTGATGGCCAGCCATTCATGACAGGCTGTTTTACACTAATTGGTTCCCTCGGTATTAACTGAGTGGTTGAAGGCTGCTTATTTAACTAGGTGGGGGAAGAGAGGACACGAGGAACCAACTGCTTCTCAGGACCACTTACCACTGCTAGGACACTTTGTCCACTTGCACACATATGCTTGACACCTGTAGTTTGTTGCTGCAATTGGTTATTCACGTTTGGGTAAATTAGAATATTTGCTTCCTATTCATAGTAGCCTGTTGTGTGTCTGGACCGTGTTAAACAATCACAAATACTCAGTGAGGCAACTTTTGTTTTAATGTATTTTCTTATCATTAACAAGTTGTAAGAAATTCTTAACAAATGTTCCTTGCAGACTGGTTCAATGCAAATGACAGTTCAAAGCTGGCCAGAGAAGATGGTTGGTGTTTAGTTACTGGGAGAGGAAGGTTATTCTAACCACACTAGACAGACATTTCAAGGAGCTGACCTATCACAGCTCTTACGTGGTCTAAATCAGATGTCCATGCTAAGGTGGGACAAACATGATATGTTGGGGCTAGCTGCCTTTTCATGTGATTTGATTCAAAGAATTGCCTGAAATGAAGGAAAGCAAGCATAAGCTCTCTCTTCTTCAGCTGTTACTCTTATTCCGGTTGACATTTAAAGATTGTCCCTTCATTAATGAAGTGCTGATAAAATTGACAGTTTTCCCTTTCAATTATGGAAATAGTGCTTTGTGACTATTTACATAATTCATAGCTATCTGCATGAAATGCTTTTATACCATTAGATCCCCAACTGTACAGCTAGCAGGGGGTACAGGGCCAGGCACTTTAAAATGCCTTACACTTTAAAGGCAAGGCACTTATTCATCCTGATCAGAGAGACCCCAGGATCAGGGAGACTCCCTGATCCTAGGATCCCTGTGCACTGGGGATGTGAGAAACAACATCTGTGGAACCCAGTTGCATATATAGGTTTTATAGGTCCAGTTACATGGGGATCCTGGGATCAGGGAGCCTCACCCTTTGGTCCTAGTATGTCAGGACCTTTAAAAACTGTGTGCAACCCAGCTATACACATAGGTTTTAGTTATCTACCAGGACTCAAGGGCTGTGGGGTTAGGGTTAGAGTCCTGCCAGGGAGCCTTTGGGTTTGCTGCCAGGTAGGTAGAGTTGATTGTTTCTCACCATCCAGCACTTGCCCACCATGCCTCGGGCTTACTGCTGGCAGTAGCACGACTGGGATCTGATGTTCTCTCCCAACAATCACTATTGCACCATTAAGTGTATGAAATGGTCACAAGCTGGCGGAGGGAAGGTTTAAGTTGGACATCAGGAGGCGCTACTTCACGGTCAGGGCGGCTAGGGTCTGGAACCAGCTTCCAAGTGAGGTGGTGCAGGCTCCCACCCTGGGGGTTTTTAAGAGGAGGTTGGATGACCACCTTACTGGGGTCGTTTGACCCCAGTGCTCTTCCTGCCATGGCAGGGGGTCGGACTAGATGATCTGCTCAGGTCCCTTCCGAACCTCGAAACTATGAAACTATGAAATTAAGTTTGGTCCTTATCCATATGGAATGTTGAAGTGGGAAAAGCTTTGATAAATTCTAGGAGAACAACACTGAGAATTGTTATAAAACTTTTAAAACACAGAAACAATATTTTTTCCTTTGGAGATTTGTCTTCCTGTGGAAAAAAGGAAAAAGTTACACAAACAAGAGAAAATCCTACCTTATGCAGGACATGCTCTTCTCTCTTCTTTATTGCTGATTTTATTATAGGGAATGCTAAAGGCATCATAAACTAGAAAGAATGTTTTCAGCAAGTCCTGATGTTCTCCTATATAAAATCAAAAGCTACAAAGAGAAATATCCTGCTTTGTTTAACACATGCTTTCCAAAATGAAAAAGCAAGCACCCAGCAATGATGCAAAGAAAGAACATGCTAAAAACAGAGCTACTTAAAAGCTACTCATTACAAGAACAATTTTTTAATACAGAGATGTCATGCAGACCATCTCTCCTATAATGCAGTGACATGGAAAACCTACTCCCCCTTTCTATCACATAATATCCCTATGGACAGTACAGCAATTGCTTACATGGAAAAGTAATGGGAAAGTACTTATGTATTTTTAGCTTTATTTTTAATGTAATCAGCAACTGGAGAAGGAGAAACCAACAGCATATAACCTGTCAGCATTCTGTGGACCATTAGTAAGTTCCCTGCAGAGCAGTTTGAGAACTTCTATGCTTAAACATGGAGGTTAAACATACTGGGCCAAGCTCTGTTGTCAGTGGCTGTGTTTAAATGCACGTGGTTACTGTGCATTAATTCAGTACTTTTATAAATGTACAGTAACTGGAGTTACTGTGCAGTAGCACCTGCAAATGCCTACTAGGGATGCTACTGCACACTAGTCTAATAATCCTGTGCAGTAGTGTATTAGCACTGTTTGTGCTGCGACATGCTACCACACGGTATTATTCAGCTACTGCGCAGTTAGCGCCTTGTGTAGATGTTCAGTTACTCCAAAATTAACAAAAGTATAATTCCATTATTAGGAGTTACTCAAAATATATGCCAGCGTAGTGGAGATAAGACTGACTCAACATGTTCTGCTGTTAATTTTATTCAAATCAGATAATTTTTAACTAGGTCACATAGTGAGGTTTTTAAAATCCAGGGAAAGCAACCATAGGCAGTGTATACACTCTCTGCTATAGCTGCTACTCTTAGTCAGGTTGACATTTAAAGACTGTCCTGTCATTAATAAAGTAGTAGCCAAATTGACCATTTTCTCCTCCAATTGATCTTTGTATAGTGATTTAAGAAAAACAAAAGTATCAGTTTTCTTTTCCTGTCTCTCTGTATTTCTCAGTTGTGTGTGAAACAGGTCATCTATCAGGCTATGATATAATGCAACTGTTTGAAGACCTCAGCCAAAAATTCTGATACTGATACAGTAACATACAAGTACAATCTAAAAATAAAGAACAATGCTTATGAAGAGCATAAGATTAAATTTATTTACAAATATTTCAGCCAGTTGTATTTTTTTTTAGATTTTTTCCCCCTGAAGAATCTAGAGTAAAAACACATAATTCAGAAAGGTTAAACACAATGACATTTTGTTGTACCTTGAATGTATTCCTAGTCTTGGTTTTTCCTTTTTGGAAGTTTCTAACATGATAATACATTGCAGCATACTGCTGACAAAGGGTTAACAGTTCATAAAAAGAATCTGAGAGACATTAGATTTACAAGTATCAGAGACTGTTAGACTGGAGGATGAGGAGGGGTGGTGGGAGAGGGGGGAAGAGAGTGGTAACAAGAATTATCAAATATTTAAAAGTATACAGGGAACATCCCCTGTAAGGGGTAAATCAATTAGTTTTGGTGGACAAGTATTAGTTTTTGAAAATTAGTTACATGTGTAATTACTAGTTGTAGCATTTAGAAAGTGACTTTATAGCAAGGTAGACTGAATTTGATAAAAGGAGGTTTTCTTTCTTTATTTTTTTCCATTTAACGTAAGCTTTACTGATCTGGACTATATTTTAAGTAGCTAGTTTGATACTCAAAAATCCCCAGCACACATGACAAACTGAACGTTTACAAGTTCAATTACTCTTGAACTACTCAGCTCACGCCTTTTAAAAGTAAGCCTCAGCCTATCACAGGGTTATTGAAATTAGTTACTTATCTACAGTATTTGATATAGTCTTTAAAGAAAGAGAAAATGGTAGAAACTGCTTTACTTTTCCTCTGTGGATAGTCGGTAAAGAGTCTCTCCCAAGTATTCTAGCCTCTCCCTTTGCTCAAGATCCTGGTACAAGCCTTTAGGAACCTTGTTCAGGCCATAAAGTAATCCGTACAAGCAGCCAGCAATGGATCCAGTGGCCGCACTCTCACCTGTAAAATTAAACACAGTAGTGCATCATCCTGTTACAGCCATTTGTAATTGCAGAGTATTAAACTGCACTATTCAGGGAGGGAAGCAGCAGCAGATCCAGGAACCCAGCAGAGGCAGCCCAGCCCCCCAGTTTTGGCTGTGCTGCTGGGGCACAGCGAACTCTGATCTCATTGCTTGGTTTCACAGAGTTCTGCCAGAGCTCTGAGTTCACCGGCTGATTGGAGTGGGGGTCTGACAGAGGCTGCTTTTGCATGGCTCTGGAGTCCAGGGGGGAGCACTGTCGCTGCTTACCCTATCCTTTCCCACTGAATTCAGCAGCAGAGGAAAGGAGGGGGATGAACAGTGGCTCAAGCCAGACCTTACACCAAGAGCTCACAGGCAGCACAGCTGAAGGGGAACGTAACTGCACCCACTCTGGAGGGAAGCATTAAGTCGTTATTCCATTGGCAGGTTTTGTGGTGTCTCAGTGATACTCTTGGAGTAGGAGCTTTAGGACATTCACCAGTCTTAATTGGAATCCCTGCTCTTCTCCTCTGCCACCAGTGCATAATATATTGCACCTGAAAAGGAAGAGAGCTGCCCTGCATCAGCAGACTATGCTCTTCCCTGTAGCTAATGTGCCTCTTGTCTCTCAGCAGTGACAATTAGCTTTACCACAGCACCACCTGAACATAGGTGGCTACACCATTTTCCTTTTGTGGGATAGCTTACACAGCAAAGTCAGTGGAAATGTTCCTGTGCCTTGTGCTGTGTAGACATGCTTGCAGAGCTACAAAGCGAAGGTAAACCCTGAGTTTCATGTGTCCCAGCACACAAAGTGGCCCCACTATTCCATTCAAAGCAGACTTGGTAGGGGAGATTCCTTGCCCTGCTCTGTGTTAAGAAGAATACAGAGATGGGGAAGCTCCCCTTGCTCTTCCAGGGAGGGATTCCCCTTACACAGGGAACCTTGAGGAGGCACCAATCAAGCAGAACTTGTTCTTATGCTCCTGGCACAGGAAGCATGCAAAAAACCAAACCAAAACAACGCCCCCCAAAAAGTACAAAACAAAAGACAACCTAGTGCTTGCATTTCCTCTGCTGCCTGTGCAGCAGCAGTGAACAACCATGCTGACATTGCGGATTGTGTTGATTTGCAAACAAGGAAATGGGTGTGCCATTAGCTTCAGAGTGGCGGGGCAAAAAAAAAAAAAAAAAAAAAAAAAAGCGATTTGCTAAATGGATAAGAGAATAAAACTCATTGCAGCAAGCGACCGTGCTTTCCTATTGCTAAGATGGCAGCCCATAGATTTGAAGGGTTTCTTGGCAGGGCATCAAGCTACTGCCCCCTACATTACAAACAAGCCAGTTAAATTAAAAAAAAATGGTTTTGAAAGGTAAAGAGCAATGTCTTTTTCATTACAAAAAAGCAATTGAATTAAATTAAAGCAATATATTTGGTAACATTTGGAAAGATAAACGTGCAACCATACAGAAAAATTCCTCAAACACCCATGTGAGCAGCACAGCTGATTGAGCTTAATTGCCGCTGGGAGGGAGGTAGCAGGGTCACCACAACACAATAAGCACTGACTTATCGCTCTTTTCCTTTAAGGAAGAAAACTTATGCTCAGAAACATCTCCCTTAATTTAAAGAGCCCTTGATGTGCAACACATTATCATTGTTACCTCATTACTAGATAGGAAGAGCAACTCCAGAAACATCTGTTATGGTGCAAAATCTTTGGGATGCAGAACGTATCTTACTCTAACACAGGGAATGGTTAGCCATTTAGAACAGGTAATTGCAATAAATACACACACTCAAACATTTAAACTATCTATGACAGCTTGGGGTCAGATCTTGTGAGCTCTCACCAGCTAGCCGGGCTTGAGCTACAATGGCATCACAAGCCCAGTATCCAATGGATGTCTCAGTGAAGCTGGTGGTTCAGACGGTGGCCCCGCTTTCCTTTGAGCCAATACTGACCTAAAAGCTGTGCACAGAACTAGGGGGCAAAGTGCTGCTGGAGGAGCTGTCTTTTGCAAACCAGACACATGAACCATTCGAGCATCTTAAAAAGCAGGTGGCATTTTTCACAAGACTAGGGATGCCAAACTTACATCCTAGCTGGGTGTGCTGGCCAGGGCTGGGGCCCACCCATGCAGAAGGGCAGGAGCAAAGCGTGTGGGCTGGGTAGGGTACAGTTAATTGGTGGGTACCTGAGAACCGGATAAAACTGCCTGGCAGGCTGGATGCAGCCCATGGGCCGTATTTTACCCACCCTGTCCTAGCCAAATCCCAACTCAGGTAAATTCAGCTTACCTGAATCCTCCCTGCTGTTTTTACTGGACACAGTAAACTTTTTCTTTCCCTGCCCAGACCCGTTGTGTGGTCGAATAATTGCTATCCTAGAGATGGATGAAGCAAACCTCGTACCAAGACATCCTTGATGCATGTCAAAGGTAGGCTGTGAAGCTTAATATTTGCACAGCACTTTCAGAGCCTTGAATGACAGGTGCTATTACAATAGTGATAATAATGGTGTAAAGCTGCTATGGTAGTAATAATACACAACCGTAGGTTTCATTTTCTCAGATTTCCTGCTGAGGTGTTTCTTCCAACAAGACAAACATGTCTCGTTTAAACTTCACATTTCTTGCAGCAATGATAATTTTGCCCTTTAAACCCTGAGGGATTCAAATATGTGATGTTATAAAGGAACACTCACCACCGTGGAACATGGCACGGTTGCAAAGTTCTGTCCAGTCACCTCCACATCCTAAAATAGCATCATACGCAATCATGGGAGCATCATGCCCTCTTCTTCCACCTCGGCCTTCTGAACTCCACCTCCTGTAAGTCTGAAGGAATAACTACAGTGTCAGTTGTTTGAGTTCTAAGAAGCTGTTCAGTAGTTCTTCTGCTGGGAAACACAGGCCAATGACATAACTAGGGGTGGGTGAGAGGGGCACCAAGCCTCAGGTGCCGACGTAGGAGGAGGGGTGTCAAAATTGCCCCCCAGCAGCAGAAGCAGCCCCGCAGAGTTGCTCTTGCAGCAGCAGTCAGGGCATAAACATCAAACCACTGCTGCTTTAAGAACAAGAGCTGGGGCAGACAGAACATGCAGCAGCAACCATCAGGGACCGTTTTGGGCAAGACTTCAGTTCTCCCCCTGCACGCCATCCTCAGCTCTCAGCACTGCACTCCCCACCCCACTCCCATTCTCCTGCAGGGTTTGCCCAGGCCAAAATCCCTACTCATTACACCACTGACACAGGACCCTAGAAGATGGATCCAATCCCACCTTTCAGAGGAAGTTCCTACCTCGTTATTTTACTTGACATATTGGAGGGGTCCCTCTTACCTTCCCATATACAAAATACAACTGCAACATGAAGTTTTGCATATATTATTTTTCACAGCCTTATATAACTGCCAAACTCTCTGTTCCTCCATGGGATAGTTGCTTTCAGAAGGAACACTTCCCTCAGTGATGGACAAAGCCATCTGTGACAACAGCAGTGATTTGCCACACTTTTGGACAGGAAGAAACAGAAAGCACTTGCAAATACTTTGCAGGCTAAATTCTTGACCCAATTTGACTGACAGATTTCAAGAAGAGGATCACGTTAGAGTCTAATTTTATATCTTGAAAGTTCATACTGTCTTGGAAATTGGAAGTGGAAGAGACTTAAGAGGTTGTCTTGCCCTTTTCTGTGCCACTGAGAAATTGTTGTTTCTTCACCCAGTCACATATTCTCAGTTTAATCCAATCCAGTTTTAAATGGGACTTTCTCCACTTCATCAAAACATTTTTTTAAAAATGTGTCAGTTTTTGAACATTTTAAGTTTTCTTTCTGACCCTTCTCTGCCCCTGCTCCTACAAACATTGGTCAGCATGAGAATGAAAATGATTTCTGAGTGCAAGAGGCAGATTTCCTTTTCAGCAACAAAAAGACCTGGGACTCTCAAAATGGGCCATGCAGGACTCAAGTTTTGCCTGTCCATAATTCCCAAGTATAACAAAATCCACCTGCTCTTCTTATACAGTATAATAAGCATTTGACTTACCAGATAGCCTGCAAGCCTGTATTTTCCCTTAGATTACAAGATGGTAACTTGATTTTTCCAGAGCTAAATTTGACCGTTAGGTTCTGTGGCACACAGAAAACCTCCTCTTGCTTTCCAGTCTATTTCCTTTCATTTCAGCTTCATATATTTATATTCTATACCCCTCCCTTCCACACAAACTTCTATGCTAGAGATGACAGCATCTGAGGCAGGAATGCAGTTTCACTTCCTCTTTGTTTGTATGTTTGTAAACAATAAGCAGCATCCATCCGCTAATATGATCCTATTACACCAGAAAGTAAGGCTTCCGTTCAGTTCTGCAGATCTTTAAGGCTTTAGTACTACTCCACAGGAATTGGCTAACTCACATGTATAGTCCCACTGGAAGCAAAAGGACTATTCACAGAAGTGGTATGCTGGTTGCGAGTTGCAGACATCTCAAGTGTCACTCATTTGAGTTTTGAAGGTACCTAAATGCTCTACACAAATTTAGTGGCTCTTCACTTTGACTGTTGAAAATTATTAGATTGGGAACAGATAATTATGAAATTGAAGCAATAGAAAATAATTCACGCTACAGGGATGCATCTCACAGCATCCTAAGTTCCTTGCATGAATTATTGTTTGCTCTCCCATGTTTTGAATCTTCATCGTGTAACGTGTCCAACCCTGGAATCCTGACAGCCTGAGAGGAGTGCTCCAAGAGCCAAGCTGCAGAGCAAGAGGGAACTTCCCCTTCTTTCCAGCTGTACAGTTTATGTAACACTCTTTTTAACACCCAAACTTAAACGTAAAGTAACTTGTCTTATATCTACCCACTGCCTATTTATCTATGCCCTCAGAGGCCATATCTAGATGAGCATGGCTGTGTGGTATGGCCACATACCACATATTCAGTTGTTCTCCACACTGCAAGGGAGCAGCATGGGGTTTTTTTCTGACCCCCAGATATTCAGGTGTAAAAAAAAAAAAAAACAACCCATGGGGGAAAAAAAAAAAA
>NW_017729032.1:141859031-141874531 GCF_001723915.1 Gavialis gangeticus
GGGGGAAAAAAAAAAAAGTGAAGTAGCGCACTGCCCCGCTCAAAACCAGAGCCTAGCTGGCTGGAGCCACACTAGTCCTGCTAGCCAGGCTCCGTGTGGCAGGATTGCCACTGCTACAGCCCTAGGAGGCCCCAGAACTCCAGGTAAGGCTGCTGGAGCCAACTCAGTGCTGGCCCCAGCCTCCCCTACCCCACCTGGGGTAACTTGCTGTGCACCAGAGGTATAGGCAGATTAATACATGGGCCCATGGGACCAAGGCCCAGGGGCCCCCGGATGCTTGAGTTCCCTCAGGAAATGGTGGGTTTCCCCTTGCAGGCAGCATTCCAGTCTGCAAGAGGTCCTGCTTGAGGCTGCCAGGAGCAGGATGCAGGGGCGTGGGGGCCCACATGCATGTGCATGGACAGCATGGAGAGCAGCTCCCTGTAGGTAGGTCTATGGAGGGGAAGAGGTGTGGGGGAGGGAAGGGATGTATCAGGGGCAGATTGAGGCCCTCAGGCCCCAGATCTAGGGAGGGAATGGGACAGGGGCTGGGGGCAGTGCCCAGCCAGGGTGGTGCCTTGGACCCAGGGCCAGGCCAGGGAGCAGGATAGAGCCATGGGCAGCTCATCCAGCAAGCACAGGGGGGTGGGCAGGGTGGAAATGAGAAAGGGGGCAGCTCCCCGCTGCTGTGTGCACCATCCCAGGGGCCCCGCTGGCCACACACCCTCTGCCCATCCCCTGCAGCAATGGGGGTGGTGAATTATGCCTCCCATTGCCAGGTGGGCAGGGGACATACAGCCAGTGTGGGGCCCCCAAGGCGAAGGCAGCAGGGCAGAGAGCCCCGAGCCCACAGCAGACAGCCCACATCCACCCTCACCCCATTCGGCTCCACTCTGTTCCAGTCATGGGGGGGTGTGGAGGGAGCAGTGGGAAGAGGCAGTAGTGTGCACCCCACCCCCAGCCCAGCTGGGTCCACCCAGCCTCCCCCACAGCACATGAAGGCTCACTTTGCCCTTGGCAGCAGCAGCACCAGGAGGGGAAGGGGCCCCTCCCCCTGCTGGAGTCCCCACTGGGGTGTGTGGGGCCTCCAATTTTCTGCTTGCCAAGGGCCCCAATAAATCTTAAAATCGGCCACTGCCCAGAGGGCATGTGGCACAAGGTGTGCCGCTGCTAGTTGTCCCCAGGGAACCAAATGACCATGCACACGTGGACACGGCCAGAGAGGGTTAATTCCCTCGCGTTACTCCCCAAGGTTCTGAGTGGTTTGAAGATTTAAGAAATAGCCCTTTGTCTAGCATGAACTCTTTGTTTCTTACTGAACTGAAGCGTATTTATTTTATGAATAAAAAGGGTCTATGCAAACTATTTAAAGAAATTCATTGAGCTCTATGGGCCTAACATACAAAGCTTGTGGAGTTAGTGTATGCACATTCACATGGGGTTTTTCCATATAAAAAAAATGCACCCAGATTTTTAGTGCGACATGCTGGGCTTGCACATTCCTCTTTGTTGGTGCACCATAAAACAAGAGTTGGCAACATTTTCCTAGCCTAGGCCAAAGCTTACAATCTAGCTCCCTGTCACTGGCTACAGCTACCCACTGACCCTGGAGACCTCAAGCTGCCTGCTCACCTTCGCTGCCAATACCTAGACCCTCTGCAGCAAGGTAAGCACAGGCAGGAGAGAACAGCAGGAGGCTGCTGTGGAAGGGACTGGTGGCTCAATGTAGCTCCATGCTACCCAGTCCTCTGTATGACCTAGGCCATATTGGACCACTCTGGACTGGATCCAATCTTTTTATGGCCCAATCCAGACCCAGGACCATAGATTGCTGACCTCTGCTAAAGAAGGATACACCACTGTAGTTCAATACACAACTGGCACACTGAAAGGCATGCAGGAAAGAATCAAATGCAATTTTATTTTGAAAAGAAATTACACAGTTTCTACATGCATTTGCTATCCATTACTCAAGATTAAATATACTCAATTTACAAGGAAAAATGGAAATTTTCCATCAGTCCTGCTGACAAGCCTGGGCTCAGAGTTAAGGAAGGATCTTTCTTTAGGTGCATGATTATCAAAGGCTCTGTAGGGCTAACTTGGTTACACAGGTGTAAGTGAAGGCAGAATTTGTCCTTGTAATTTGAATCCTGTCAACTATTTTCTTGGTAACAAGTGAGGTAGAATATTATTCACTGCCAGTCTCTCATATAATTGCTGTGTTGACTCTATAATACTGGCAGGAGCAAAAACTAGTAAAAACCTTATTGGCACTAAAATAAGAAAATGACTGAATGCAACCTTTCTCTGCGTGTGCAGAGAATGCAGGTGTTTTTTAATTATTCATCATCAATCCATCTTTTACTGGCACCATTCACCATATACTTGAGCCCCTAGAAAGTTTACACAGTTACTTCTCAGAATAGTCTAGGAGGATTGATTTATGGGGAAAGGTGACAAGAACTGCATATTTATTGCTTGGCTGCTAAATGGGGAACATGAGAAGTGTCTGCAAATATTGGAAAGTTGTAAACACCAAGGAAGGAGAGGCATTTCTTAGCTTGGTTCAAGGAGATCTAGCTAGAAGTAGCAGGTTTAAAGACAAATAAAAAAGACTATGAAATAGGTTCTCATGGAAAGTAGTAAAATACTACTGGAGAAGAATCAGTGAAGGGAACAAGGAAGTGGTCCAACCAGTGGACTAAAATGCCAGGTACAGACATTACACTTATATCAGTATAAGTGATTGGAAACTAGTCCACACCCCGTAACAGAACAGAAATTCAGCACACAGACTGATTTAAAAATGGCAGAATCCAGTGTAAGATTTCCACACACTCCACCCAAGGGCAAATGTATGCTCTGTTCACTACCGCTCTAAACTACGCTGTTTACAGAAAACTGTGTTAACTTACATTGATTCTGCCTCGAGCTTTTTGAAAGCCTGTACCTAGTCCACATGGCAATTTTCTAAGGGCAACCTAATTTAGCGAAGGTCAGGCACCTTTTTAAACTGTAATTTCTATGTCTTTTCCATCTTTAATAGCTATTTCTCATTACAATTTGGTTCTCAATATTGCACATTTCCTGGATGTTGAAATACCTGGCTAGCACGATATTTTCACCTACTGCATTCCTCCATGCGTCTTTTTCCACATGTTCACATTGCAACCATTTATGTTACCCTACAGGTTAAACAACAGTGGAACATTTTTTTCTTGGCAAAGAAACAAGAATCACTCAGGAAGCATCTGCATTTATAAGTAATTTCAGACTGCTGGAAACGTTTCTATTAGTAAAGACTTTACCTGAGAACGTTTTAAATTTACATTTGCAATTTATTTATTTATTTTTTACCTTTTCTCTCTCTTCTGCATCATAATTATCAGGAAAGCTTGGTTTATTCTGATTTTCTTCATTGATTTCTCTTTCCTCCAAATAAAACTGCCATTTGGCTTCAAAGTAAAACCAGTGCTCCTGATATTCTGAAGATAAAAGCAAATTAATAAAGTAATAGTCCACCTTGACCAGACTCTCAGGTGCACTTAATGTGTAAAGAAAGAACAGAACAGTGTTGATCTAGTTATTTTTACAGAGATGTAACTTTAACAGTTCACACAATACAAGTGATGTATTTTTAAAAAAAGGATCAAAACTGAGTATTTGGTTTATTACACCAGTACTAACAGGTTGGAAACATGAAAAAGAAAAAAAGGAGGGGAGGCCATTAAAAACTAAGAACTAGTGTTACCATAATAATTTCCTACAACTTGAAAATAAATAGCATGATACAAGAATAAGAATGCTTAGTGAAAAAAAAGTAAACTAATGATTAGAACAACAGGTATGCCAAATTTTTGTCCCTATATTATGGATAAAAGGGGTGTAAAAAGGCTTAGTTTTTTTTGGTTTTGCCTTTAAATCATACTTTTCTTTCCCATTTACTTTAGAAATATGAGGAACTTCAAATCTTACCTTTCCTGGTTTTACCAGAGGACTTAATGGATGTCACAGAGAAGTGGACTAAAGACCTTTTCCCCCCATTGTTTGAGTTAAACAAATTTTGAGAATACCAGTTAGAAAGCATTAAAGTTAAAGCATCCTGAATATGAATTGTATCCTATCTTTATTCTTCAGATTTTACAGTTATGATTTCTCATGAGTCTACTAGCTTTTCCTCTAAGAAATAACTAAGTGAGAAAACCAGAACTTTCCACAGTTGTATATTGAATTCTATATATAAAAACAGGAAGAAAACCTTTTAGGCTTTCTTTATATATACCCAACCCTTTTTCTGTTTTCATGTCACTTTAAGCACCATGAGTCCCTAATCATATAAAATTTTCGTGTGCTTACTTTAGCAAGTCCCCTTAAGTTAACCTTTACACAAATGTTTAAGTCCAAACCAATTCAATAAAGCAATTAAAGGTACCTAGAACTAAGATTGCTTGGGTCATCAATCCCAATCCCTTGCAACTGCAAGTAACTATAAAACAGATGTCAAATCCAAAAGAGTCTAGGAAAACATCCAGCCAGCCCCTCTCACTCACCAGAAACTGCAAAGCAGGTTTCCAACATCCAATAACATATAAGCACCAAGTTCAGTGGCATAAGAACTAGGACTGGAATGGTTCTTACGGGCCATCAACTCCAGTTCCTTGAATTTGCAGGCAATCATTTACTGAAGAATCCCCAGAATCACCACTTCAAACCACTACACAATTACAAACTAGGATCTTGACTACATACCCCTCCACAAGGCCTCCAAAAGTAAGTGTGCCATAGAAAGAGAGACCAAGAGCCACTAATGACTTTGACAAGAGGCAAATCTTGACAGGGTTAAATATTTACAGAGCAGCAAGAGGGACATGATCATTTGAACATGGGCAATTCAGTAGTAGAGTTCTTGTTCAAGTGTGTGGAGCAGCACTACTGCTCCAAATTAAGTATGCACAAAGTCCGACTTCTACTTCAGTGACTTCCCTATCAATGCCTCAGAGCCAGATAGAAAACGAGGGACCATGCATGTGTAACAGTTACTTTTCTAAATGAAACAATTTGATTTTCTATTCTCTTGCAGAGTTCCTCGTAATGAATTAATATCCTTAAAATGCTTCACCTCCTTTTAAAGAATAACAGTGGTTTATATATGCTGTTATCTGGTACATGGTGGTTGCTTCCCAAGCTCACATAACCCAGCAGAAAGAACAGGAACACACTTGTACCAGAGTCTACTGCAATCCTTATGCTGAAGTAGCTTCCAGATTGGTGGGGCAGGAAAGATTTGATTTCCCCATAATGTTTCCTTGCCCCAAACCCAGGACTGCTGCTAGAGGGAAAAAACTGAACAACTGTTCAGCTACTCCAGGCCCTTACTTGAGACTGAGAGAATCCAATTGGCATTTGCTGACTTTGTCGGTCCTTAAAAACATGGCTAGTATCTTGTTTAGCACACCTTAAGTTACTTCTATCATGGTATAGAAAGCCCAAGTAGCGTCTTGATGAGATATTCGTTTATGTTTGAAAAAGCAAAGTGAAAAATGTATTCCTAGCCATAAAGCTCAAATGAGTATTTTAACAAAAAGTACATTACAGAAAAAGCAGTGCTGGCTTAAATAAACACACAACTTACTAAATGACCTGATGATTTTAAAACTCAAAAAGTCTGGTATTTTTAAAGATCTCTTCTTGCTTTTCTGTTGCGCTCATAACAATACCATCCTAATGTCTCAACTCAAAAGCATTAATGAACCCTGTAAGTTAGATAAATACTATTAACTTCATTTTACAGATGGAAAAACTCAGGGTTTAAGTGATTGCCCAGTCATGGGGGAGATCTGTGGCCAAGCCAGAAATTAAACCCAGACTATCCAAACAGCTTTCCTCTCTGGGTGCCATTCCTTGACCCTTACTTGGGCTGAATACTTAATGACACTACGCAAGTATCCATATAGAGATCAGTGGGACTACACGCAGAAGTAATTGCAATTTGATACTGGGCAAGGGCTAATGAATTGGACTTTGCAACTAAATGTCTCTCATTGTCTTTGCAATTGAACCAGAAAAAGATTCTAAGAATCGGTTTTCCTAAAATGGAGGACTCTATTCAGTAGAAATCCTCCGCAGCACATCTCAGCAGCCAAGGGGGCTTGACCCTGATACAGAAAATTTTTTCCTTGCTTCCAAAATAGCACTAGGTTCTACAATGCCAAAGTTACATAGTGCATGCTTCAGGAGCCCCACATATCTCTACACAGCGGTGGGTTCACCCTGGATAGAGTGACAGGACCCTTCTGTAAAGGCAAGTCAAAGAGAAACCTATATATGGTAATCCTGCACCTGCTGTTCCTAGTACTAGCTTAAAGAATAATAATAACCTCCAAGCAGAACAGGTTCCACTAAAAGCATTCTGTGCATTTCAGAAAGCCTTCCCATTTGTTCTGTCATGTTCAGAGGAACAATTCGATAACTTAGATAAACCTTTTGTTTTCTGAACGGTCCAAGCAAGGTTTTATATGGAGTCTCGTCATTCTTGATAACCATCCCTCCATAGCTCTTTAGAAAAGATGGAAAACCTCTTTGCTTCACTTTTGGAGATACACCCAAGGTATGCCAATTTGTTCACATTGGAACAGGACTGATATAAATACAATGATCCTAGGCAAACAGTCAGTAGGCAGCTATTAAGCACAAAGGTATTATATACTCAGGTAAAGTAAAATAATCTCTTTCAGGAGTCCTATTTCATTCAACTGCTTTATACAGCAGTATAACTAGGATACCTCCCAAATATGTGAACAGAATAGCAACAACCCAGATTTTAATATCCAGACAAAGAGTGAATTAATGATTTACCTAATGCATGCATCTTCAGCTGGGTTAGGGACTTCCACTGGAAAAATTAGGAATGTGATCATGCGAGTTTGTTTTCCTACATAATTTGATGGAGGGCAGCTGAAACAGCTTGAACTGCAGCATGCATTTTATAATTGAAATGCTTGCAAGTATATTTCCTATTCTGTAATGATCTCTATAAAGCTTATGGTTATTGTTATACTTCTGCTTTTTGTATATTGCCACCAGTGTGGCAGGCAACTTCCCAAATATATAAAAATAAGGTTCTGTCTGAACAGCTAACAGGATAAACAGATGAGGTGGGAAGACAACATGCAGACACAGGACAGACTATGAAGTAATAAAAGCAGGATAGCTGAGTAGTGAAATTTACTGGGTATGGTTATAGTTGATTTTTAAAAAACATTTTAGTTACCTGCCATGTGTCGAATGGTCTTTTTGCAATATTCTTCTGCCATTGGAACCACCTTCATCATGTCTCTTCCCCACTGTACTAATGGTTTTCCTTGAATTGCATACGATATGAATAGGGCTGTACACAGAGACCCTAAAAAGCCTAAAGTGAATAAATTAGCATTAATAATTACCACCTGTATTTCTACCGTGGTATTAATGAAGACATCCTTGGCCTATCCCCAGTGAAATTATTACTAGGTGTGTCATAGCTCTAGGATTGTTTAACAAATATATATTACCTGATCTGTCTATTTACAGGCTGGCACATGGCACAGTCAGACTTTTGGCTGCAGTGTGGTACTTACTGGGTAACGACTTATTTCACATGAGGGAGCTCCTGTTTTCCTTGGTATAATATGACAGAAATTTATGTAATTATGTGAATTATGTAAATAAACGTGATGGCTTTGTATGATACTGAAAATCTTTTCATTTAAGTCGCATTAAATAACTGACCTGGACAAAGCAGTTCAATTACATTTTAAATGGCAAAGATTTCTCAGGGTGATATATTTTATTGGACCAACTGCATAGCTGAGGTAGAGTTAGATAAGATTTAACTGGCTTCATGCAACTTGCAGATTAGAGATATTAGGTGTATCATTGTTTCTAGTGAAGTCTGTTCTACATTACTGTTATGCATGCTTTATTTTACTTGACTGCTGACAGACATCCAGTTTAATGGGATCTGATTCATGATCAGCCACATGTTCAATTTAAAGCATGATACTAAGGAGCCACAAAATTGTTGCATATAATATGTGGAATACGTTTGTGGCTTGTTTACTGTATTGTCATGCCTTAAATTGACTTGAACACTTGGCCTCATTGCTATTTAAGGCAGAATTACCCTGTTATTTGCATCTTAAATGTAACAGGTCAGGAGCCTTCGGGTTTTATTTGCCTTAGAGATAACTGTGCAAGTAAATTTTGTTGCATGGTTGCATCTAACTCTTAACATTTGACTATGGTCAAAAATTTATTTTTCTTTCAAGTTAACCTCATGGTTTGGTTGAGTCAGAGCTTTATTTGTTTGTTTTCTTATACCTGCTTGAGATTTTTGAGGTGGTTTTTAAATACAGGAAAAATATTGAGTACAAAATTCACTATAAGGCTTTGAAACCAGTCCAGTCATTTTACATACCTAACTAAGCAAAGCACTACAGTTTATGCTTAACTTCAAGGATGCAAATCAATATCACTACTCACAGTCTAAGCCAAGCATTGCTCTTAAAAGGTGCAGACAGAAATTACATTTCCTGTGCAATTGGCCCCTTGAAAATGTTCTGCAGCTGTGCCCTAACAGAAGAGCACAACTGCAGGGCACTCTGACTGCAGGACAAATTAACCCTCATTGTATGAAGATTCAAATGAAGGCACTTCAAAGCAGAGTGCCTTTATTAACTTGTGTCTGCTCGGGCAGCTGAGCTGCTGCAGCTCAGCCCTGCCCCCAGGTCTGGCTCAGGATGGGAGAAGAGGGAGAAGGGAGGGAGGGAAGCTCAGGATGTTATTTTACCAGTCTGCTGTTGGAGTGGAGGCAAGTGGATGGAAGCCTCCCGAGGCTCCCCTCATGTCCCTTCTCCTTTCTATCCCTGCCCCACCATCCTAAGATAGCGAGGGGGGGAGGGGGGAAGAGGGCTCTGGGAAGAGGCTGCCAATAAGCAGTCTCTCACTGTATCAACTCCATATTGGAGCTTGAACCCTCACCCTTCCAACCCAACAGATGTTATCTGGGGGATCAGTCTAATTCATCACATTTTCTGTGAAGCACTATAAGTTAGACCAGGGAGCTGCACTTCTGTCTGTGTCTTAAGCGACTTGTTGGATCAGGGCTTTAATACTTACTGTTCCTCAACAATTTTTTTGCCATTCATTATTTTTGAAGCATCTCAGCTCCCTAACTATGACATGACTATGTTCTTTCCTTGAGCTATCAGGTAGAGGCAATGTACAATAAAAAGGATGGCACTTATTGCTGGGGGGATATGTTTTTTTTTTTTTCAAGGATGTCAAAACACAATGGCTGATCTTTCAGAATGCTACATTCTTTTTGGTTTAGCTAAGTCTGATTTCTTCAAGCCACACAGATTTGGAAATATCCTGACAACCAACCAATTTGTTTCCCTTCCTAACCATATGAAAATGATCACTGTAACAAGACTCATCAAAATAAAGACATCATTACCTCCAAAACAGTGAAATCTGGATAAAATAAAATGTTAAATTTGATCATGAAAGTAACAAGCAAATTGTTTAGGCATTTCAAGTAGTTTTCTAGCCATTCTATAGCTAGAGATTTCATGGATGTGTATCTAACATACACCTCACTGCAGGCAAGTATCAAACCAGGACCCTGGAGTATGCAAATACAGCAAATTTTGACAAGGCAGTTATTGGGAGCTGTGCTAGTCTTCTCTAAACTAAAAATCAGTCTTATGCATTCCAGACAAATAACTTCATTCCAATGGATGTTACCTGTAGGATGGTTATGAGTCATTCGGCCACATTCAATGCTCACTTCAATAAGACTTTCTAGCCTTTCAGGCTTCCAGTATCTCATACCTAAACACATGGCTTTTGTAGCTGCTCCAAATCCAGAACCTACATTAAAAACATAATTATAGCCTTTTTAAAAAGGAACTAATCGTATACAAATATAATGAATGTCATATGAAACAAGCATATTACAGTAATTTAAATAACTTTTAAGGGACTGAAAGCTATCATTCAAAACATACTTCAGGACTAACAGCCATGCACATGGATTTTTGCCTCCACATAGAACACTTCAGTGCAGTATTTTATTCAACAGGATTTCAAGACAGTTCACAAATTTTTTATACAGTATTACCTTAGAAAATACCCTACATTTAAAGAATTAAGGTTACAAATTCCAGCACTTGGGAAATGCCTGAATGCAAGTGATCTGAACAAACTTAATTCAATCCCATTGTATGCATGATCATATAGTCTTTAATTACATGATAACACCCTAGTTTCTCTTTAGGATGCCTGCCTTCGTGCATAAGCTAGGTTAGTGATCCTCTCAGCACCTTGGAGTGCCTTTAAAAGGTACCAGGGGGCCCAAAGTCAAAAAAAAAAAGAAGTGAAAACTAAGAGCTAGCATTAAGGGAATATGGGTTGGATAAATGGACAATAAGGTGGATAGAGAACTGCCTGCATCATTGGGCTCAAAGGGTAGTAATCAGTGGCTCAATGTCTAGTTGGCAGCTGGTCACAAGTGGTCCTGGGTCTGGTTTTGGTCAATATCTTCATCAACGACATGGAAGATGGGATGGAATGCACCCTCAGCATCCCCTAATCATTTTCATTGCCCTCCACTGGACAAATTAGGTTCAATAAGGAGAAGTGCAAAGTCCTGCACTTAGGATGGATGCGCAATGGAGGGCAACAAAAATGGATTGGGGGCTAGAGTACATGACTTGTGAGGAGAAGCTGAGGGAACTGGGCTTATTTTGTCTGGTGAAGAGGACTGAGAGAAAAGATTTAATAGCAGCCCTCATCAACCTGGTTCCAAAGACGATGGAGCAACACTATTCTCAGTACAATATCAGCATACCACACAAATATTAATCAATTGATTTCCACCACACACTGATTTGTTGTATCATCTCTACTTTACCAGTGGTAAAGTGAAGCCCAGGAAAAAAAAAATTATTTCTGATCACCCAGGCAGAGATGACTAGGACCCAATTTTAAAAAAATATTTGGCATTTTTTCAGGGATATAGGTTGTACCCATGTTGGTCTAAAAAGCAGAAGCAGATAAAAACTCTTGGGGTAGAAGCAATATCTTTTATTAGACCAACTAAAAGGTAGCAAAAAATGTCTTTATTTGCAAGCTTTCAGACCCAAACACCCTTCATGAGGTAGAGGAGAATTCAAAAATTGTAAAAGTTCTCTATCAGGTTGTTTCTGAACTGCCTTGGTATCCTGTTGAATGAAATGTGTTATAAAAATGTAAGCTAAATTGAGATTCTCTTTTATGCAACTTGAAAATTTCCATTAAAATGACTTTTTAACTTGTCTACTCCTATTGATATGTCCAGTACTGGCATCAGAAAAAAGCAAAGCAACTCAAATGTCAGTCTCTACTAGGTAGAGAACTTTTACAATCTTTGAATTCTTCTCTGCCTGACAAAGGGTGTTTGGGCCAAAAAGCTTGTAAAGAAAGAATTATTTTTGCTACTGTGTAGTTGACCTAATAAAAAGTACCGCTTCTACCCCAAGAGTTTTGTCTGCCTTGGCATTTTTTCAGCATTTTCTGTGTTTAGTCTAAACTCCTCAATCTTCAACTGCATTTGTAAGCCTTCAGTCCTTCTCTTCTGGTTGAACACCCAGAATATGAGGGATGTGCAATTTTTATACAGCTATGAACATTTTTGCTTGAAATGACTTGTTCAGACTCACTGGCTGAGGTATCTCCAAAGAGCCAAAATACTTCAGTTTAGCACTGTATTCTTCTCTTTGTAGTAGGTTTTCATGACAAATACAGCATGCAAGAGGTTCAAAGCAATTTAAAACACCTTGTAAAAGTGACCTTTCAACTTTCTGCGTACAAGGAAGTGAAAGAATACATCTTTCCCCATGCATAGTCCTTCCTTGCCATTGTGCAAGAGACCCACATCCCTAGGACCTTCCTTGAGCACCAGACTTTTGTCTGATGCTTCTATGCAAGGGAAAGATCCAGAGGAGGTTTAGTGGTACAGATGCATGCCCCTTTCAGTTGATGATGCTGTGGGAGTTTTTTTAAGTCCCCCAAATCAGGTGAGAATCCCCACCTTCCCTCTCTGTGCTTAGTGGCACCTCCCCTCCTATTATTACTTTCCCCAACTCACCCCATCTCCAGTTGCCCTGGGGACAAGGGTAGGGGTGCAGGGAGGTCCCAGAGCCACTCCTGCTTGCCTCAGCCAGGTGCTGTAGGGATCCAGGCTCAACTAGAAACAGAAGCAGCAGTGGCAGGTCCCCAAGGTATTTCTTGCCAGCCTAAGAAAAGGTGCAGGGGAAGGGAATCTGCCTAAGGTCCCTTAGGAGCTACTCAGCCAGTCCTTAAAATACAAGACACAATCCTTGCACTAAACAAACTAGCAAACAAAAGCCTTTGACCCTTCTCTGGGCAGCAAGAGGGGGGCTTTGGCTCTGCCCCAGGACAGCAGCATTGCTCCTTCCTGGTTGCAAACTTATCTGGGTTCTAGTTCACCTCCTGCCTGCAAAGTCTGTTCACTCCCCTAGTTTGCTGCTCTGTGCTCTCTCCTTTTGGGTTTTAAGCTCCTAGAGGCTTATCCCATAGGGAATAAGGGGTACTCTTTTATTATCCTCTACACACTCACAGCTGGCCTTCTGCATTAGGGCTGCCTGCCCCTCTTAAAGTGCCAGGTCATCCTATACAATCTGCTATCATTGCCTTTTCAACTGGCCCCCTCTGCTTCCAACCCTGTCTGCAGATAACTTACGCTGTTTTCTTCTTTTCCTCCATGCTGTGTGGACACCTGAAAGGACAGTACTAGGACCATGGATGAGAGTGCTTCGCTTGGTTACTTCTGTTCCTCAGTGACACTGATGCCTCCTACAGCTGGTGGAGAGCAGTTTCAAGGAAAGACCATCTGTGGCCCTGCAGGCATGGCCTGGAGCATGCTCAGAGGAGACAATCTTTGGGCCATGTTGGTACCCAGGACTCCACTTCAGTGGATTTTCACAGACCCAAAAGCCACATTACTGACTCCAAAAAGGCACTGGAGCTTTTTGTTTACACTGTTAAGAGTTTAAGAATATCTTTTAAGAACATTTTTCCTATAATGTCCATCTCAGAGACCACTGAACTATTTTATTGACATGTTGACAAAAAAAATCAAAAACGAGTCTAACACAAAGCACAGAAAAGCTCAGCCTAAACTGCTAAAGGTCTGGCAAATTATAAGTAGCAGAAAACGGGGTCCTAAAACAGAAACTGTCAGGTGCCCTTAACTACAGGCATAACAATTCTGCCTGTAACATGGGAATCATTTCATCCTGTGATGTAGTTCTGCTACAACTGGAATGGAACACAGCAGCTGTTTGACAGCACACAGCAACAATACACAACTACTTAACATACAACATGACTTACAACAATTGTATCCAAAGGAAATTGGAGCAGGAAAAAAGAAGTTAGATAGCCAATATGTAGTTACGCACATTGAAGTTTGGCCAGACCCTAAAGACTAGTAAACGAGTGCTGTTGCTAGAGGGACATGCATTTTCTCAGGGCCATACAAGGCAGGCCCTCACCTGAGTTCAGCACCCCAGTCAATTTCCACAGTGCACACAGCACCCATTGGAGGGTCTTTGCCCACACTGCCCAACCCACAGGTATGCAGGCTGAAGCGAGATGCACCGAGTGAATGGAATAGAGTTGCTAAAATTCTTTTTGCTCTCTCCAAGCAGCTGCTACAAGAAGCAGAGAGGGAGGGAAGGTTCCTGCTCTGTCAAAGAGGACTGTGCCAAAAATAATCATGGCATTGCACTGCAGTGTATTTGTCATGATATTGCATCAGTGTGTGATACCACTGAGTGGTGCTGATATGCATGACTGTGATAGCGTCACATCACCTCAGGGCAACATCTTTGTAGCATACCACAATTGTGTGTCTCCTTGTGAATGCTTCATTTAATAAGAAATAGGATTTTTTTGGTCATATTTTTTATTGGACCAGTTATATAGTTGAGAGAAGTTTTAGACAAGTTTTTTGTATTACTTGAAAGCTTGTCTAACATCTCTTCCAACTGCATAGCTAATATAAGAAGCGATATTGCCAAAATAAATCCTGCCTCTTCCATATTCCCTGGATCATAACTACAGCAATAATACAACACTACTAAAATATCATTTGATAAATTAACTCTCCAGTTCATTAAGGATAAATAAAACTATGTATGCATGGGCATCTGCATGTGTGCTGGGAGAGAATTTATTTAACCTTAAGGAACTAGAGTCACTTTATCATTAAATGAAACAGTCACAAATAGAGAGCCATAATAGATCCTAGAGGGTCTCTTTATAGAGGATAGCAGGATTATCAGTGAAGAATAAATTATTCTATGGAATCTTTTGCTCTAACCCCCTAAAGGAAAAATATAATAAAGTTATAATATTCATATTTTTTCTTCTGCAGCAGAG
Organism: Gavialis gangeticus; assembly: GCF_001723915.1. NCBI lineage: Eukaryota > Metazoa > Chordata > Crocodylia > Gavialidae > Gavialis > Gavialis gangeticus. The sequence goes on from NW_017729032.1 coordinate 141,873,501, forward strand.
TCCCTTTGCTAGCTAACCTTTTTCCTTAGATGTTAATCTCATTTGCAAATGCAACATTTTGTTTTTCTAGACAGTTTCACATATAGAACTTCAAAAAAAACTATTGAAACTTAAATGAAACATGGCAGAAAATATTCTGTAAAATCAACATGCAAATCAAGGACAAAAATCTGGACCAAGAGGCATAACGTCATGTATAATCTCTCTTTAAATAGATGTTAAATAGGACAGGCTTGATTTACAAAAGGACAGAGTGCCTTACAAAGGAATTCCTGGCAGATCACTTGCCACCTTCAGGCAAATATGGAATTGTTGCAAAGCTATCCTCTTGTTTGTTGCAGGAAAAAGGAATGACCCTTTCCCTGAATTTCTAACTCTACAAAAACTGTTATTGACAAACACATGACCAAAAAATACTGTACCCTTTTCATTAAACGGTGTGTGCCAAGCCAGGAGATAGTTATCCGGCTTTAACTGTGAGCAGCTTTCAATGGTGGCAGGGTCTGACCGTCTCCCTGGGAGTTTGTCAATAGAATCAACATAGCGTTTTACCAGTTCCCGATATAGGTCTTCTAAACACCAGTAATCTGTTCAGAACAAAGCATTAAGAGACTATTAAAGTAAGCAAAATAAAAGACAAAATGGCATGGGGGGGTGGGGATGGGAAGGATGACAGGTCACCAGACATTTTAAAATTCTCATTCAGGTAAATGTACAAAGACTTTTACAGAAGCCCTGAAAACAACTGCAGAGCAGGCATACTGAGTCTATCTCTGGACTAAAATACAAAACAAAGCAGCAGAAGCAGGGTACATACACTATAGGGCTGGATGGCTGAATTTCCTAATCCTAGCCAACAAACTAAAACCTTGACATGCAGTGGGACAAAATTTTGGAGCTGTGCTCCCTCCATTGTCAATGGTTAAACTACCCAGGAGTCACCTGAGGCTCATGAGCTGTGGTATGGCTACCTTGGCTATAGATGGGGACAATTGCTTCCCCCCCCCCCCCCCTTTTCCCTTCTTTTTAAA
>NW_017729032.1:141879531-141880025 GCF_001723915.1 Gavialis gangeticus
TTTGAAAAATAAAAGGAGTCCCCACTTTTAGCAACTGTTGTTATGAGATCCACTTAGGCCCTAACTGGGTTGGGAACACAAACACAAGCAGCGTCTTTGGCTGCCTAAACATGTGCTTGCTCGCATTCTAATTAGAGTGCATTGGAGCAGACTCGATTAATTGAGTCTTCTCCACGTTTTAACTAGGATCCTCCGGTGTCGCTTCATTGTCATGGGTATTAAGCCGAATGAAATTTAGATAAAACATCCTGTGGCCATTTTTAAACATGCAGAGGCTTAATACACATGATGGTGAGCCATTTTAATTAGAGTAGCTGTCCAGGAACTGCTCTAATTAAAACCACCCCTCACTCCCCTCCCCTGCCCCCCCAAAATGCATAGAGGCAGCCTTTGACTTTAACAGGACTACTGTGTGCTCAAAGTGAGCTGCAAGGTGTAATGAGCTGCTAAGATGGGGTTTGTTCCATTTTTTTTTTTTGGGGGGGGGGGGGGGG
>NW_017729032.1:141880091-141882731 GCF_001723915.1 Gavialis gangeticus
GGGGGGGGGGGGGGATATCTTTTACTGGATCAACTGCATAGCTGATATAAAGTTAGACAAGCTTTCGAATGCAAGGCATTCCTTATCAGGTCATTGCTAAGCAGCAGCCTTTGTTTATTTGCCAAAAATACTCTAGTTTAAGAGTGCATTTCTCTGTTTGAAGAATTACTGATTTCTAACCTCAAAAGATAATTTTTTAAAATATATTATTATAAATTTTTATGTAGAATGGTAGGTTATTTGGTACAGGCCCTGGGACTTTGTTTCTTCAGGACCCTGATCTTCTGTTCAAAATTTAAGAGATTATTAATAATCACAATACATCTTTACTGGCTTTGCAGTTTTATCAGCAATTCATTTTCTGAAACAGTGATTAACTACATTTTCAGTTAGCTCTTTCTGTTAAAACTCAAGGTATTTCCTGGGGACGCAGTTCTACTATCCTTACCATATTGAATAATAATACACTATTTCTTCAGTACTACAGTAATACAGTATTTCTTCAGGATTATTTACAAAAAAATCATATCTAACATGAGTTAAGAGTCTGAGAATCTCCCTTTAGTTCCAACTCAGAAGAGCTTCCACTGGCTTCTATTTGATTTTTTTTTTAAATTAAGCAATTTGTTTTACATATTAAGGACTAAGTAAAGATTGTAGGATTTACCTGATTATGTCTGACATATACTAAGGAACAAAGAGAAAGAAAAAGAAAAAAAAAAAAAAAAAATCACATGCCTCAGGCATTCCTAGGGGAAAATTCCTTTAATAGCCTCTTTACTGCAGTCAGTGGATATTTCCTGAGACTAATAGAAGAGACTCAATTTAAAGACAAGTTATGGAGGTTCATAATCCAGAGCTGTTCCTTTGTTATATTGTAATGTGCGGAAAAAAAAGGGAGACACAAATATTATTTCCTATTTCCATACGCAATATATAAATTATACCACTCACGGAACACAGACTTCCAAAGAAACATGACTTTCTACAAACCATCCCGCCCACCAAAATCGTTTCAGTCATAGGTGTCAGTCAGATGCCAGTTCATCTGTGAAAACCAGATTCAGTAATACAGAAGGTGGATAGAAACGTTCCTTATAGATTATGAATCATACATATCCCCTTCCAGAACATTTTAGGACTGTCTGAGCAGCATAGCACCATAATTACTCCAGCTATAGACACACAGAGAAGAAAATTTCAATTAGGTGTGTTTGCAGTTAAGTGCACTAGGAACAAAACTATTTTATTTTTTCAGGACTGAAGTCTGATTATTTAAATTCTTCTTTCAAATCAGAAAGGAAAAGGCTTTCCTAGTTTTAGTGATGGCTTTACAGTGTCTCCTACTGTTGGCAGGAACTAGTAATATGGGTAGGTATCTTGATCCTCCTTTAATGCAATAAAACACAACAGAAAAAGCTCCTAGGATTCCTTTACTCTTTGTTAGTGGATCAGACTTTACACTTGGATGTTTAGCCAGTTTCAAGTGGCTGTAGCCAATAATGGACCTTTAGTTCAATTCAGAATGGCCTCACTTCTGAGCATGAACTACCACTACTGCCCGAGTAAAAAGGAATAAGTTATCATTTTCCCCAGTAGGGAGTTACAAGAGCAACTGAAATGTGAAGTAGTTGTTTACTATGATAATACTAAGCAAATTAATAAAAAAAGTTGGCTCTTTCTCCAATTGCCTTTCTTAAAATCCTTATTTCCTTGTGTCACGGGGGCACTTGGGTGCCCCGTTCCTGAGTAAGGATTAGAGCAGCTGCCAATCACCAGGGCAGTTCAGCTGTGGGTTGCGGGAGTAACCAGGTCGGCCATGTGACCGGAAGGGGGCAGGGCTGAGCCCTTATAAACAGCTAGGCCAGAGCCTTGCTGGCTGTTCCCTTCTGGCAGCCTGCGTGTAAGAGCTCTGCGGGAGAGCTAGACTGAGCAGTGCCGCTTGGCACATAGAGGGCTGCATTATGGTGCAGGCGGAGAGAAGCCTGACCAAAAGGCTTTGGCCCAAGAGCCAGGACTTGATGTAGAAGCCGGTAGGCTGATTGTGTTGTTATAGCCGGTAGGCTTATGATTTTGGTTGCAGCCGGTTGGCTCATGATTCAGTTGTATATATCATCCGGAGGACCGGGTGAGGCTGTAGGGGTGTGAGGAGGCCTCACAAGAGATCCCAAGTAGTCCGGGGGTTTCCTGGGTGCCTGTGTGGGCACCGAGCAGCGCCGGGAAGGCGCGGCAACTTGACACCAGCGTGGTGCGGTGTGTGGGGGTAAGACCCCAGCCCGAGAGGGCAGTATTCGGCCCAGTGAGGGCCTAGGACCCTGAGAAGGGTCAGGGGGCCAGGCACGGCTGCATGCCACCTGAGCCGCAGCGCCGGGAAGCCCGAGACAGGGCTGGCGCGTAGGCTCGGCGGGAGCCAAGGGCGCGTAGGCTCGGAGTGAGCCAAGAGGCTCGGGGGGAGCCAAGGGCACGCACGGCATGGAGCAGGCTCGGGGGGAGCCAAGGGCGCGCACGGCACGGAGCAGGCTCCAGCGAGGGCAGGCACACAAGAGGTGCGTGGCATAGGGACCCTGAGAAGGGTCAGGGGCCAGGCACGGCTGCATGCCACCTGAGCCCCAGCGCTGGGAAGCCCGAGACAGGGCTGGC
>NW_017729032.1:141887731-141890308 GCF_001723915.1 Gavialis gangeticus
AAGACGTGGCAGGTGAGAATAAGAGGGTGCTGATCTCCTAATTGCCACGGCAAGGGGGCGCTAGTGGGAGCACGGCCGCTCGTAGGCCCCACTCCATGACACCTTGCATAATTATGCTAAGACAATCAGACCTATGTTTGTTTTTGGGAGGGGAAATGAAGTAGCATAAGAATGATGCAGTATCAGAACGATTATGGTTACCATGCTTCATGATTCCATCTTTTCACCTTACTTTGTGTCAGAAATATAGATTCTTGAATCAGTAACATTCATATGGATCTTGTATCACAAAAGATAATCCACTTAGCCTCAGTACTTGTATTTTGTGCTTTATGGGAGTCCAGCCAGTTCAAGTATTTCAGCTTTTAGAATAACATTATACTCTGAAGCCAGGTCCTGCCTATTGATTCACACTGACAGACACATCTACGTACATGGGAGTCTAAGTCAACAGGGCTATGTGTGGCTGCCAACAGTACCGAGCCATGAGCAGCTTACAGCAGCACATCTTTCAATAGGGTCTTTAGAGCAGTTTATACCTGAATTTTTATGTTTGTACAGAGTCTACATCAGACCCACAACTTCCACCAAAGCAGCAACAAACCTGAGCAAGAAATGCAATGCTGGCCATTTCATACTGTGCTCCTCCTTTTAACCTCAGTTTTAACTTTATAATTTGCTGTAAGCAACTTCAGAAAGGTCATGCAGGCAATGTATTGTCTGAAAGCAATGGGTTGGGGATACCTGGCATAGAGCAGCACAGTCAAGCCCATCTGTAGCCCTAGGATATTACCATAAGTGCTTTATAATAAAACACTCAAATGGTGAAAGGAAGGAAGAACAATTAAAATGTTTTTGCCACAACAATTTGTTGCATTTGCCATTATTAACACAGCTGGGAGGACATTGAGGGTTTTAGTTTTATTTCTTGATCAAGGTTTCACTTTTATGGGGCCAAGGCATCTTCCAAATTTTTGACATAGTACTAAGAATCGTGCACTTCTACCTACATATAGCCTGAAACTCCTCCTATGCAATGTGATCACCACAGTGCTGCTCTTTAATCTTTGAGACCCTCTCTACACATGGCAGGTAAATGTGTAATGGGATCTAATTCACCCCCTGCTACACATGTGAATTAAAGCTCAGTAGCAACCAGCTATGAAGTTAGGACACATTGCTGAGGTCTAATTTTACAGCTGGTTGGAGCCTTTTATAACACGATAGCTACTTTGCACGTGTAGCTGGTCTCAGAGTAATTTGTGCAATTAACTCAGTAACTGTGATACCTGTAATGTGTAGAGGGGGCCTGAGAAACTAGTCTACGAGTAGCACATTCATATAAAAGATAGGTTAGAAGCATAAATGTTAGTTAACTCAGCCCAAGAGGTCCTCTTTTACATACTCTAGTGTTACTATTGCAGTGACATCAACAATTTGAAGTCAAAATCAGGCCCAATTTCCCATTTCCTTTACACTTTTTGGTGCTAAAGATAGCAGGGATTTTGTGTTTCTTCAAGTAGCAAGACAAGGTGTACTTGTTACAGTTACTTTCTTACTAAAAATATGAATTGTAAAAATAAGAATTCTCATTAAATTCTTCCTTCCCACTTTACAATTTTTTCAACTAGTCCAAATCATGTATTTTGCTGTGGTATTCTCCAGTCAGCGAGAACGAAAGTGCAGGAGAGTTGCTGTTGATTTATAGTTAGTTTTTTCCCCATTATAAACACACCAGCTGTGCTCATTGTATTTCAAAAATATAATTTACTAATAGCGTAACTGATATGGCTACAAGACTTGTTAGATGTAGGAGATAGCATTTGTACTTTATAGAATTCAAGAAGCAGAAAACATGACATGCACTTAATCATGGACTATATTCAGAAATATGTTAGTCATCTTTCCTCTTGATAGGCTGACATCTTGCCCTTATCTTTAGTGTATTAGCTATCCTTCAAACCATTGGTTAGCCAGCAGCCAGGCGTGAAGTATTCAACATGCTCTTCAACTGATCTCTGGAAACTAAATTTAGAACAGTTTAGCAGCAGACAGATAAAACAGTGAAATAAGAGCATGTGAGATTTCATTGATTTGGATGATTCTTACATACAATTCAGCACATTTGCAAACTGACATTTCTTCTGATGTCAGTTACAGAATAGCACTTGGTGTTATTTTCTTTATCTGTACAAATGAGTCTAAAGAAAAAAAAACTAACTTAATTTTGAAGAAAAAGGTATTGCTAAACAAAAAAACCCTGCTTATTGACATGCTTTTTGTGAAAAAGGCTTGCTGATCTCAAAAGTCTTGACTCAATTGGAAAGTGTGGACATAGAAACCATGGCCAGCTACAGATAGCTGTTATTGCCTTGAGAAAACATCGGTCAAAACTTTTGTGATTTTAGAGAAAGTACAAATTTAAAAACAGTGACTGTTTTGATATTTTAGCTAAAACAACAGTACGTTTTAAAATGTCTTTCTGTAGACCAGACAGAGAAGCTCTTTGCATAAAGGAAGACTTTCCATTTCTATCTTTCCAGGTGCTATACCTAGTCTCAGATTCAAAGAGACAAA